>NC_141855.1:16058083-16410675 GCF_024713525.1 Acromyrmex echinatior
TAAAACTTGGAAAAAGAACCTAAAGTTATCCTATATATATATTGTATATAACAATTAAATTAATTGTTATATACAATAAACTTCAATTGTGTGCAACAACATCCAGCATTGGCTCTCAAAAGTTTTTTTATTTGATATATATAATTCTCGTTATCTTAATTAAATTTCTGGTCATATCAACTAAAATATTTAATAGATTTAATTATAATGTCTAATTTGTACTTCTTTGATTGAATCTACTAGAATTCCAATTAATGCAAAAAGAATTTTTTTCTTTAAATTTCAATTAATGCAACAAGAATGTATTATTATTGCGAGCATGATACTTGCTTTTGGAATCTTTAATAACCACGTTATCGAGATTAATAATATTGGCTTGTTTTCTCTCTTACAGATGACTCTGTAGCCCAAGAGATTTTTAAAATGCGAATGCGCATGGACGATTTTACTTTGATAAAAGTAATCGGCCGCGGCGCATTCGGAGAGGTGCAGTTGGTTAGACACAAATCTACGCAAAAAGTTTATGCTATGAAATTACTTAGTAAATTTGAAATGGTAAGATTCGCTTGCTCGCTTGTTTCCATTCGTTTGTCCAAGTTGTGTAAATGTTTTCTTGTATCTGGCTTTTATGCTATCTGTTTAGATTAAAAGGTCGGATTCCGCATTTTTTTGGGAAGAAAGAGACATAATGGCTCATGCAAACTCACCATGGATAGTCCAACTCCACTTTGCGTTCCAAGATCAAAAGTATCTCTACATGGTGATGGATTACATGCCGGGCGGGGATCTGGTTAACTTGATGTCGAATTATGAAGTACCAGAAAAATGGGCAAAATTTTACTGTGCCGAAGTGGTGCTTGCATTGGACGCGATACATAATATGGGTTTTGTTCATAGAGACGTGAAACCGGACAACATGTTGCTCGATAGACATGGCCATTTGAAACTTGCCGACTTTGGCACGTGTATGAGGATGGATGTTGTAAGTGTACCAGATCTCTTATTTTTATTTTATTATACATTTTAAATACCCAATATGAAATAACTTATGTAAGCATCCTAATTGTGATTTACTAAAAACAAAATAAATATTTATTTTAAGATTTTCACGATTGCTTTCTATACAGAAGCTGTGCAAAAGTTAACTTTGTGTACAGATCCATTATTAAAATGCCAACATTTTGTCCACATTGCAGTTCACTTCATTAGGACAAGGACAGCCCTGATGCTAATATGAAGTAAACTACAATGTTGAAACATTGACATTCTACGGATCTCGACACAAAAATAACTCGTGAAATGCTTTATATATAATAGCTTCTCTATAATAAATACTTCTATTGTTAATTAAAGAAATAACAATTTTTGCAAGTTTAAAAAAACTTAGAAATGTTACAAATAAAAATTTAAATTTTCTCTTTTTCTAGTTAAATCTTTTTTTCTCTCTGATATTCTTTTAATTATTTGTTTTGTAGGATGGTTTAGTGCGATCTGACACTGCAGTTGGTACACCCGATTACATATCTCCGGAGGTTCTACAGTCACAAGGCGGAGAAGGAGTATATGGTCGCGAATGCGACTGGTGGTCCGTGGGTGTCTTTTTGTACGAGATGTTGTTTGGCGATACACCGTTCTTTGCCGATTCTCTAGTCGGCACATATTCTAAGATCATGGACCACAGGAATTCACTGTACTTCCCTCAAAATGTTGAGATATCTCACTCAGCGAAAAACTTAATATGTGGCTTCCTTACCGATAGAACAAAGCGCCTGGGTCGCAATGGCGTCGACGAAATCAAAAGCCATCCATTTTTCAAGAATGATCAATGGACCTTTGACAATTTGAGGGAATGTGTACCGCCGGTAGTGCCAGAACTTTCCGGGGACGATGATACCAGCAATTTCGATGATGTCGACAAGGAGGATGGACCAGAGGAGAGTTTTCCAGTACCTAAAGCTTTTTCCGGAAATCATTTGCCTTTTATCGGATTTACTTATTCGGGTGATTACCAGCTAATGGTTTCTTACGGCAAGGAATCCGTGGATGGTCTTGAGAATCATGTCAACAATGGTACTTCCGACGATATCAAGATTTCGCAGCTAGAGAATTTACTGGAACGTGAGAGGCGGCAAGTGGAGACGATGGAGTCGAGACAGAAGGCACTAAACACGCAATTGGAAACGATGGCATGTCGAGAAGTTGAGCTGCGTGAGGAAGTTAGCAGGGCGGATAAGGAGTTGACGCTACTCAGGCACAATTATAAAGAGGCGCAACGCAGAGTAGAGCATGAAACAGAAACTCGTCGTAAAGCGGAGTCACTGTTGGTAGAGGTAAAAAAGAAATTCGATGAGGAGCAGACGAGACGGGCGCGTGATGCTAGCAACTCACAGCAGACATCCGAACGAGTGACGACGTTGGAGAAACAGATCAAAGAGATGCAATGCAAATTGGAGAGAGAAACGGAAACAGTTACGAGATTGCGCAAACAAGCGACGGAAATCACCGTGGCGCGTCAAGCCGCCGAGCAAATGGCGAACGAGTTGCAAGTTGCCCGAGCTCAATTGCAAGCGCAGCGTGATAACTTGCAACAAGAAGTTGCTACTCTTCAGGTATAATTTACTGCAATAGTTTCTTCTTGTTCTCTCTCTCTCTCTCTCTCTCTCTCTCTCTCTCTCTCTCTCTCTCATTAAGTACAAGATAGTTTTTAAAATAATTTCTGTGTGTGGATACATGTAAAATTCCGAAAAATTACAATTTATGCACAAATTACAGTATTTTTTAATATTTACAGAATGTAATGTTTGAAATTTACAAGAAAAAGATGTTTTTTCTTTTCAAATAAAATCATTTTTTTCTACATGAATTATTTGATTTTTTCAGGGCCAGCTTTCCAAGGAACGTAGTTCGAGGTCGCAAGCGTCATTATTGACGGCCGAATTAGAGACTCGTCTTTCCACTTTACATCTCGAGTTGGAACGCAGCCATGAGAAAGAGGAAAAGGCGACTCTGGACAACAGGCAACTAACTGAAAGAGTTTCTGCGTTGGAGAAAGAAGCTGCTAGCTTAACATTGGAACTGAAAGCCGCGCAAGCTAGATATAATCAGGAAGTTGTGGCACATCAAGAAACGGAGCGTTCGCGCATTCTTTCCAAGGAAGAAGCCAATTTGGAAGTTGTGAAAGGTACTTGTTTCAAGTTCACATGAAATTAGAGATATTATATTAGGTGTTGGAATTAATTCGTAGCGTTTTTTAATGAAAGAATGTTATTTATTTCACATGAGCATTAAAAAATACATTAATGAAAGTACTTCCCATCACTTGTAAAACGCTACGAATTAATTCCAACACCTAATATTATTGATAAAGTATATTATACTTTATCTAATAAAGTATATTTTACTTTATCTATACAATGCAGGACAAAAGAATGGAATTTTTAAAGGTAATACATGTGATCGCAAATTTATATCTTTTTCCCCTCTGTAACTTGTGTATTCATGGTGTTCAGCGGTTTTTGAATATCCTTGGATCCTGGAATTATATTGGAATTTTATGTATTCTGGAAAATTTCTGGAAAACTCCTGAAATTTCAGGGCTGGCTTGGAATTTATTATTTTTTCATTTTAAAAGGTTAGAATGTGAAAAAAAAATAATAAAAAGAAAAGTTGTATTTGGGCATAAAGAGTGCAATAAGTTAGATATAGAAAACTTGAATTTAATGTCTAAAATAAAACAGTAAAAAAATCGTTTGTGTTGACGGAACGTTCATTTGATATTATTTATAAGACAATAAATAATATTGTCCCCAATTTGTTAGCGTTTTAATTCATTTGTATAGAATTAAAAAAAAACTAACTTGAATACCAAGCGTATAATATTGCACGAATCGATGAAAATTAATTAAATAATGAAAATTAATCGATAGATAAATCCTGGAAAAAATAAGATTTTTACTTGAGATGTCCTGGAATTATCCTTGAATTGACTAGCCAGATTTTGCTGGACACCATGGTATTTAAATTATGTAATTTTATATATACATTGAATTTTTCTCATACTAATCATTTATCTATCTTCTTATTATTGCTGCGTATTTTTCTAATGGCATATCTGATTTTTTTACGTACGTATTTTCATTCTAATTTCTATGTATGAATTTAAGGAATATACACCATTACATTGCACATATTGATTTATTAAATAGCTCTACAAGTAAAATTAAACGAGGAGAAAAGTGGAAGACAACGTGCAGAATTACTTGCACAAGAAAAAGAACGGCAGACGTCAATGCTATCTGTCGATTATAGACAGATACAGCAACGATTGCAGAAATTAGAGGGTGAACACAGGCAAGAGATGGAGAAAGCCAAAGTTCTGCAGGGTCAAGTTGAACAGGAGCAACAGAAAAGAAACGTTCTGCAAACTGAATTAGGTCAGCAAACATCCGAAGCCGGCAGACTTCGTGCTCGCGAGCAACAATTAGTTGGAGAGGTTGCTCAGTTGAGGGAAGCTAAACGGCAAATAGAAGAGGAGTTACATCATTTGAAGACACAAAGAAACGTCGATCAATTACAGACAAAGGAACTGCAAGAACAATTGGAAGCCGAAGCTTATTTCTCGGTAAACTATAACAAAATTTTACTTCCATATGATTTTAATTGTCTGACAATAAAAAAGAATACAAATGAAAAATGTTAAAATATAAAAACTAACGATTCAATTCAAAGATGTATGTGCTTACTTATGAAAAATTGTTATGAAATTGAAATTTTTAGAAAGAGTATATTATAACTTTTATCTTTTCTTTTTTTTTCAGACTCTGTACAAAACACAGACACAAGAGTTGCGCGAAGAGTTGGATGAGAAAATAAGATTACAACAAGAATTAGAAGAAGAACGTAGCTCTCTTGTCCATCAGCTGCAGTTATCCTTGGCGCGCGGTGACAGCGAAGCTCTAGCCAGATCCATAGCCGAGGAGACTGTGGCGGACTTGGAGAAAGAAAGAACCATGAAAGAGCTAGAGTATAAAGACGGAGTAACTAAGCATCATCAGGAATTAAGTACAAAGGAACAGATCATAAACAGACTTAAAGAGAACGAGAGTGAATTCAAGAAATCAGTTGATCAAACTCTGAAGGAAAAAGAAGACTTGAGCAAGCGATATAAGGAATTGCAAGAGCAACTTGGTAAAGCACAGTCCAATGTGGAAGAAATTGAAAAGCTAAGCAGCAAATTGAAGACCGAGCAACTATTGAAGCAGCAGGCAGTCAACAAGTTAGCCGAGATCATGAACCGAAAGGATCTTTCATCAAGTGGAAAGAATAAGAATAAAGCGTCTGCCGCAGATCTGAGGAAGAAGGAAAAAGATTGCAGGCGTTTGCAGCAAGAACTCACTCAAGAGAGGGAGAAGTATGGACAACTGGCAGCTAAATGGCAAAAGGATTTGCAAGATTTGCAAGTAAGCGACATATTATTGTTTGTATTAAGTTTATAGAACCGTATACGGAATTACTTGAGTAGGTAGAAAATGATTTCTTTTTCTACAGGCGCAACTCGTAGAGGAGAATCAAGCGAAACTAAGATTACAGATGGAACTCGATTCGAAGGATTCGGAGATAGAAACGTTGCAAATGAAAATCGCGTCACTCAACTCGGAAACTGCAAGTGTCTCATCTATAGAGAACGACGACGGTGAAGACTCTGTCTTGTCTGAGCACGGTACGATGAGATTGGAGGGTTGGTTAAATGTGCCAAATAAGCAAAATATTAAGCGGCACGGTTGGAAGAAGCAATACGTCGTTGTTTCTTCCAAGAAGATAATCTTCTACAACAGCGAAAATGATAAAATGAACGCTGATCCGGTCCTGATATTAGACTTGAATAAAGTTTTCCATGTTAGATCTGTTACTCAGGGTGATGTTATCCGAGCCAATGCCAAAGATATACCCAGAATATTTCAGGTATCTACATTACATTTCTCGATTGTTTTTGGATTGTTAGAAATTCAAATGTTTTCAAACATTCAAATTTAGAAATAAAAATGCAAATTATTTTTTTTATGTGATTTTCTTATGATGTTATTTTAATAGTAATTTATAATTTTTATCTATATATTAGAATGTTTTTTTATATGCAATTCATATATATTTTTTATTAGGTGTTGGAATTAATTCGTAGCGTTTTTTAATGAAAGAATGTTATTTATTTCACATGAGCATTAAAAAATACATTAATGAAAGTACTTCCCATCACTTGTAAAACGCTACGAATTAATTCCAACACCTAATATATTTTATAAATTTATTATAACCTATTATATAATACTTTGGAAAAATAATTCAGAATCTAAAATTTATTATTGTTATTACACATATACTTTAATTTATATTGTTCAATAATTAATGTTGTGCGCAGTTACTTTACGCTGGTGAAGGTGAAGCAAGGCGGCCCGGTGACGAGGGGAATACACTGCCTGGAGTGGATTTACCACAGCTCACAGATAAACCTGGTACTCAGTCGCTGAAAGGCCATGAGTTCGTGTCAATATCTTATCACATGCCAACGACCTGCGAAGTCTGTTCAAAGCAACTGTGGCATATGTTTCGGCCTTCGCCAGCCCTCGAATGTCGAAGTGCGTGTTGCATCTTAATTATTTATTTGTACTTATTTATACATACATATATGCTTTTTTTATTCTAAAATTGTATATAAAACAAATTTTATTATGCATAGGGTGCCGTATTAAAGTTCACAAGGAACATTTGGATAAGAAAGAAGATGCCATAGCCCCGTGCAAACTACACTACGATCCGAACAGCGCCCGTGAGCTACTGCTACTCGCTGCTAATCCTGAGGATCAAAAGTATTGGGTCTCACGACTGTCCAGGCGCGTCCAGAAATGCGGCTACAAGGCGAATTCGCATATGGACGGCACGGGACAACGCGTCTCGCCAAGGTAGCGTAGCTGTGCTGCTGCTCGACGTGAGCGGGGACTAAGTAGCTCTCTTATTTTGTGACGTCGCATGATGTGGGTGTAGAGAGGTTAGACTCGTTTGTTTTTTCTTTCAACTTTTCCCTTCTCTTTTCATTTCCATCCAACACTGTCTAATACTTTCTGTTTTTTTTGATGCACGACTCGTTATGTGCACAATTGATATTATAAATAAACGGTCGCACCTTTAACGTTATTTAACATAAGTCAATTTAGACAAAGTCGTTAAGCGAAAACTAGTAAAATTTTTTATAAAAATAGAATAAGATAATTAAGGCGAGTGAAGTAACATTAATTAACAACGTTTTATCATTAACGCAGACAAGTTTCATTTTTTTAAAAATAGTTTAAATATAATAAATTGTGTATTTATATATTATATTTTTAAATCTTCTATTGATTTTATCTGTATATAATCAAAATTGGAAGTACTTTATATTATACCTTATTACGTTATCTCATGTTTATTTGTCGTAAAATTTTTCAATTGGGAAGAAAAAAAATAATTATCTCTAGGCCGATTTTGTATATATTTGTGTACATAATGCATGACATTAATTGTGAATGATAATCAAAACTGATTGCGCAATTAAATTAAGTATGTTAAAAAATATGTGTCGATTAAGAATAGCATGTTCACATGTAGATGTTTCACGCACGAGAACATTTTAGCTTTCATTATAAATTATTAGATTAGCATTACTCTTGCATCATCTTTCAATTTGCACAAACAATCATTCTATTATTCTTATCCGTGCTTTTGGTGCTTTAACGGCTTTGCAATGATTTTTCATTATATTATCAATTGAATGATATGTAAGCAACAGATATATGTGACAACAATTTCCTTTTTAGGGAATCCACAAGGTCGACCTTGAAGCCGTACTTATCGGTGCAACAACGATCTGCAACATTGCCAGCGAACGCTAGCATGGGCAAGTGATCCTGGAAGAGATTAGTACTGGCGATTTAAAAAAAATTCCGCTTACAATCTGATGTCCCACTACCTTCGATAACGAATGGAAATATCAGGCCGTCGTAATTAACTATCGCGACCTCGCGATTTTCTCTACGCACCTGACGACCGCAGTAGACTGTCAATAATTTCCTAGATTGAGAGCAATCGAAATAGCGATCGCGTAATATTACTATTTGCAGCTAAGAGTAAGTGTGAAATTCAAGTTTGAGAATCGCTGGAGAAAACAGGGTTACTTATATACCGGATGATAAACGGATATGATAGGGGAGGGAAAATAGTCTCTTTGCGCGCCATTGTCGTTCTCGGAACGATAACATAAAGTCACAGAGATGAGCTGTGTTCTTCGGAATTCTAGATAGTTTATTCGTGAGCGACGATAAAATAGTGTAATAATCTTTTTGTACATTGTATTCATCATACTCACGATAGACTGTAAAACATTCTTTCGAAGGATAATCGAATTTCTGTGATGATTTTCCTGATTGGAATTATACTCGACTTTGTACGCACATTTCTTACTGCCTTTGATAACGTGTAATGTGAATCTTGATGGAAACTTTTAGCTTAAGTCATTTTTTGGATGCTTTAAACCGAAATTTCGGAACTTGTATTAAAGAGTATAGTATTTTGAAATTGTTTTATATATACATATATAGAACGTTTTCCGAGATCGTGTGTGTCAGTAGATACACGCTGATTCTTGTTTTTAACATAACTTGCGTCTTAGAATGGATTTATTTAATGTCTGATATTTGAAGTGTTTCTGGGCAAAGTTATGTTTTTTCGAGAAGATATAAATAACTGAACACGCGTCTGAGGATTAACGTTTTTATCAAAGTTTGGCACGTGAGTCGGTTCTGCGGACATTGCAAAAAAAAAGCAATATGCTATTTGCAAAATTGACCACAGCGTATGGTGCGTATAAGGAATATGCGAGTGCCAGCTTTTGTATAGTAAATATTAGGATGATTATGGCTGTAAGATAATGGGGTTTCTACAATAAGTTCATTACCTAAGTTTCAAGTCTTAATCTATAAAAAATTGACCAATCATAATCGAATTATTCTTCTCACATTCAATTCTTATTGATTAATGTCTTATAATTTAAGATTAACTAAGATATATAACTTATTGTAGGAAGCCCGTAATAATTTTTATTATGATGATATACATAAGCTAATGATGTCCGCTGAATCCCGACAGAGAGAATCAAAGACAAAGAGAGAGGGAGGAAGAGAAAGAAAATGTTAAGAGAGGACAAACTAAGAAAATCATGCGTAATTGAGAGGGAGCGATAAAAGCGATAGAAGTGATAAAAGCTTCGTCATGGTGCCATCGGCTTTGCCATCTTTGGCATCAAAGAAGGCTATAAACAAGAAATAAGAGGAAAATTAGGAATGATCTTAGGTTTATTATTAACGCGTCATCGCCGTCTGTGTTCTTTCCAAAATACCTCCGCGAGACATCGTGCCGCGCCGAGACTCGTCGGTATGAAAAGAGCTTACATCGACATTAGTCAAGTTAACTATATGATTAAGTTAAATTCTTTTTCTTCAAAAATTAAACTTATAGTTATCAAGCGAATAATGATTATATGTGTCTTTTCTCTTCCAGAGTCGGAACCTGGAAAGAGATTCGTCTATATTTCTAAGAAGAACTAGGAAAAGTTTTGCTTTTTTTTCTAGAAATGATATTTTAATTAATTTTAATTTATGGATGATTTAGAGGAATCAATGATCAGACTTGAATTAAACAATAGAAGAAATAAAAGAAATAAAAATAAGGTTAGTGTTCAGTATTTGTTAGCAAACTTTCAATTAATTAAAAAAGTATTTCTATTTAGATTATAACAATAATTTTTTAAAATCTTTATTTGAATTATAACTAGAATTAAATGAAGAATGAAGAATTATTAAATGAAGGAAATAGTTAACTAAACGTTGTCGGTGTAAGTGACTCCAAGAACTCAGCGAGATGTCCCTCAAATGGTGCTCCTCCCTGTCCTATCCATCCTTTTGGTTCGACGCAGTGAGAATGAACAAGAAGCTGTCGAAAGCTTCTTGTCGCGGTGGTAATTGAAATTAAAAGTATGAGGAAGAGAAAAAGAAAGGTGCATATTGAAATCGAAAAGAAATACCATCCGATATACTGCCCCGTGCCTTCTTCATTGTTTCGATCCTTCATGAGGCGGAACTAGAAGAAAATTGACAATGAGAAAGAGAGAAAGTGTGAAAATGAGAATGAAAATGTGAGTGAATGTGTGTGTGTGTGTGTGTGTTTTGTGAGAGAGACAGAGAGAAAGGGAGGAAGAACTTGTTACAGCATATTTTATTATTGTTTAGTTATTTACAATCTGTATATTATTAATATTACGATTAAAAGTATTTTGTAGATAATATGTGGCTCTCTTTGATGGTACTTTATGATCACTGACTGCGCAACCTTCAGTTCAATTTTTTGCGATGATCATGTTTTTAAAGCAATTTTCCCTATTTTTTAAATATTATTTCAATTATACTACGATTGGTAGCTTAAAAGCTGTCTTTGTTCTCGATTAATCATGGGCGTGAGTAGAATTCGTCTCATAGAATTAATCGAAAGTCCTATATACTGACAATCTTATAATGCAACATTGTCGTAATCGAGAGTGGTCTTAAGAAAGTCTCCAACATGCAATTAAAAACTATAAACTCGCTATATCATCTTTCTTTATCAGGGTTGCCACAGAGCTAGAACCGGGAGAAGTCATGGATATTGAAATTGATCATGGAAAACTAAGAAAAATCCGATTTTTGCTCACAATTTCTTTAAACTGCTTCTATTCCAAATAATTGTTACAATTTTTAAAATATTATATCTGACCTTTATAATCAAATACGTTCAAAACTCGCGCACTTTAAACGATTTTAATAAAATAATTGAATTGATATTTAATTCAGTATTTTTATTTGATCGCCCTTATTCATCATAATTGCATTCTTTTTTCCAATACTAATTTATTTTTTGTTGGCTTGAATGCCCCCAAAATTACACATTTTATATTGGATAGGAAAAATTTTCCATTTTCAATTGGAAAATCTGAAAAAAATCAGGGAATTTTTTAATTCATTTTCTGTGACAACTCTGTTTATTTTCAATGAAACTTTCTCATTTCAATTGAATAATTTCAATATTTTTGAAAAATGCTGGCAAGCTGGATACACTCAATCTTAATCTCATTTGTGAAAACAATTTTTGAAAGAGATATTTTTCCCAAAACACACGCATGGATTATATAATTCCAATGCAACTGGTAATAAATGATATATTAAAATATATGAAAAACAATTAAGTAAAATTTAAGTAATTCTATTTTTGCAAATTTATCTAGAAATTGATCAACAAAAATATATGTACAAGTAATAATTTTTTTAGAGCATTACAAATTTTTACGCATATGCATTAGTGTACGAATGTTTATTCCATTTAAAATGAATCTATATTTTTCAAGTTAAATAATCTGTATTAAACGGGTAAATTGAGGATTTAAGAAACGAAGCTAAACTGCAGCTTAAATTCGTTATAATTTATTTCATCTACATTTGAAATCCTGCGTGTGAATGAGATCATGTGAGACCAGCATGCAAAAATAATACGATGCAAGAATCGAATAATCCATATTAATGAATAATTTTGATTTCGTATTCCAGGTTCTTCGTATTTAATCGTCATGCATAAATTTTGTGAACAGTGTACTCGATCAAATGTCTCTATCCAATTACGCTTTCGTAGTTGCTCTCTATATGGACTAATCGCTTTTTGCATATTAGATCACCTATTTGGATATGTAACGCGGTTTTCGTTCTCCACGTCGTTGCATTCTCTTCACCTCCACATTAGCGAATACCTTTTTTCTACTTTCCCGTGCGCGCGTATTATGTTATTTAAGAAAGTATATTGACTTTCTTTGTCGTTCGTGATAGATAAAAACTTTATTTATCGTCTTACCGATATCTCGTGCAGTCAAGCCGGATGGGACGATGAATTTTATACGTGAGGGATTTATTTAAGCAACTGACGGCTTCTATTGGCGGATCTAGAGATCTACCGAAGCAAGGATATACACATTATGGAATTATTAAATTTATAAATTTACGGATGAATTTATAAGATACAGAAATTTGTTGTTCAAAATACTCTACACGCAATTAAATTAACACGATTTTACGAAATATTTAACATCACATCAACGCACACGTGAACGACTTATATTGGACGACCGGAACGAAGCGCTTTTTAAGCACCACGTGAAATCTCGATACGGCAATAATCTGATATAAATCTTCGTTATATGTACAATACAACAGAGAAGGGATCCGTTCTCGCTAATGATACGCTATTATTTAAAGGCGGAATAATCGATACACTCGTAAACACATGCATGCATGTCGTGGGACATAATCTGACATGAGTTTAGGGGCCGAGCGAATACAGACGAGGAGAAAGAGAGAGATGGAGAATTTCAAACAGTGGGATACAAACGAAGAATCGTTGCTTTGTTCGCTTATGCAATACGTACATACGTAAATTTCTATTTCCACGTGCTTAACAACAATTAATCAAGCTGTAAAAATTACAAATTCAAGGAAAGATACTTGCTGCTCTCCCTTTATCAGAATGGAAACGACCTTAAATTCCACCTTATCAAAGCTGTTTGTTACGTTTTTCAGAGTTTTCGAGCACGCACACCACGGCTTCTAACGCAATCTTTTTTTTTCTTCCAAGCAAAGTTTTCGTATATCATCTTGAAAAAGAGATTTTTCATCCTCTTTCTTCCGAAGAAGCTTTCTTCATTTTTTTTCTCTAATGAAAATTCCGTTCTCAGTTATCGAAGAAAGTTTCTTCATCTCCTCTTTTTTACCTTTTTTTTCGAAACAAATTCTTTTTCTTTTTCTTTTCTCAAAAGAAAAATTTATCCATTTTTTTTCTTTCTTCGCTTTTTCACGTCTCTAAAGCTCGTGGTGCCCCTCTACGCTCGGAGTTTAATTTCTGACGAGACTGCGTAGTCTCGTAGCGAAGGATTATTTTCTTACAAGAGCAACCAGACCGCGATTCAAATGCGTCAATTTTGGTTTCATCGACAGCTTCGTCGGAGCTGGAGAGGATTGCTGATGATTTCGGCTTGCCGCCTGCTGTATATTTTGATGTTTCTTCTTCAACGATTCCTGTTTGGCACCTCTGCATAACGAAATTATTTGTTAATATTCTTTCTTTTTCAATTACTATATTTTTTATGTTAATGTTAAAATTTACGATCAAAATTTTGCTAATCAAAATATGCTTTTTACAAGGACAGAAGTTATAATAAGTCAATAAATAAATTTTGAACATATCTTTATTAAATATGTAAATAATTTCGTGAAAAGTTAATTAAAGAAAAAAAAAAGAAATTTTAATATAATGTTTTTACCGAAAGAATGTTATAAGGTCTTTAGATTATAAATTTTAGAACTCACAAGTATCGAGTGAGATCTTCCACATCAACGAGCATTGAATCTTGCTCCATATGCAAATCGTCTCTCCTCAAAAGACCTTCGACGAGCGCTTCGTTTAATGCGGCAATCCTCGCGTGCAAATCATTCGCTACTACCTGCAGCTGCGCGACATTTAACTCTGTGAGAAGTACACGGGACAACCTGCGTCTGTCCTCCCCCAGCTGTACACCGACCTGAAAAAATGTGCAACATTCAAAACTTTATTAAATAAGAAAGAAAACAGATCTCGGAAAGAAATCTCGAACGGCGTATTAAGATTTAAGATTACATTACAGATTCTACAAATAAAATACTTGTAGAATAAAAGTATGTTAAACATTAAATTTTTTTCTACATTTTTTATTTACTGGTCTAAAGAGTCATAGATGTATTGACATATCTAATAAATTGAAAAATTAGTAATTACGTTTATTA
Source organism: Acromyrmex echinatior (assembly GCF_024713525.1). Classification (NCBI taxonomy): domain Eukaryota; kingdom Metazoa; phylum Arthropoda; class Insecta; order Hymenoptera; family Formicidae; genus Acromyrmex; species Acromyrmex echinatior. Next base: position 16,072,003 of record NC_141855.1, read on the forward strand.
TATATATATATATATATATATTAGGTGTTGGAATTAATTCGTAGCGTTTTACAAGTGATGGGAAGTACTTTCATTAATGTATTTTTTAATGCTCATGTGAAATAAATAACATTCTTTCATTAAAAAACGCTACGAATTAATTCCAACACCTAATATATATATATATATATATTCTCGTTTTTAGATATGTCTATTTAAATTTCATGAATTTATTTTTTAAAAATCCGAAATGCCATATTAATCTTTTTTTAATAATTGTGAAATTCTTTGTTTTAAAACTACATTTTTTAAAATGAATTTTTTTGTTAACAACTTTTTAAGGAGCAATGAGCGATGGCTAAAATTTGTTCAAAGTCACTCGGGGTCATGACTTTGACAACATATGTTAAGGTCATGTCATTGGAAGGGTAGTCCCTTATACTGCATAATTACCCAGTATAGAATCAGCTTCTATTTTAGATGTTTTAAAATTAATTCATGATTATTCTTTAATCTCTGAATTATATCCAAACTTGGAGCAACAAGAATATTTTTAACTATTCTGGTAACAGTAGCTTATGTGAAAGAAGTTTTAGTAAATTGAAGTTAATATAAAATTATTTAAAAGATCATCATTAAATCAAGAAAAATTAAATCAAATATAGAAATTCTTTCAATTAAAAATAAAATATGTAAGGATATAGATTTTGATGTAATGTTTTTGATAATTTCGCATCTATCAAACATGAAAAATATTATTGTGATTTTAATAATTATATTTCATTTGTAATATACATGTAAATTTGTATGAGTACAAGATATAACTCTTCTCCTATATACGTTATATTAAATTAATATTAATAGATATATATACTATTAATTACTATTAATTAATGTTATTTCTCATTATATTTCACATGTCATAAAGAAATATTTTTTTTACTAAGGGGCACATTTTTTATTTTGCTTCGAGCGCCGAAATGTCTAATTCTGCATACATGCTCTGTTTTTTTATTCAAAATTTTTCTATCATAAATAATGGAGTTTATATATGACTATATGATATATACTTTAGTATTGTTAATCAATAAATTGAACTCTACTTACTTTTTCTAAACTACATCGCACCATCTCGGTGATAGGACTCTGTTTCAACCTCTGTCTCTCCACTTCCATTTGCATGTGTGCCATTTCCTTGGCTTGTGCTAGGGCCATTCGCGCTTCAGTTTGCAATCTAGCTTGCCGCGCAAAGAAGTCTGCCTCATCGATCGGTGGTGTGGAGTTTGCACCCATATCAAGTCTTAGAGATGGCAGACTCAACATCTGTGGCCTTGTTGGTCCTTTCTGCTTTCCGCCAAATTGTTTTGAGCCAAGGGATGTAGGCGTAGATCCGGGAGATGTGTCATTCTCTGAACCCGGGGACTCTGTGTCCGATGATGTCTCATTCATAAAGCAGATCTGAAGGTTCATTCCTGTACAAGGCAAACACATTCTCGTGATTTTACTTATCATTTAGTATTTTACTCATAAAATATATAAAGGAATTGAACTAGTGATTAATTATCTTCATTTTTTTGCACCTGTCGATAATATTAACAACATTAAATATACATATAAATTCTTTCTCATATATTATATGTGCAAATAAAACCAAATAAATAAAAATATGATACTTCTATGTTGTATATGTTATCTACTAATAACTTGATGTTACTTTAAAGATTAATCGCGCACTTTGTCATTTATTTACTTTAGGCTTCTGAGTAATCACTCCAGTCATATTGAATCGTGATGTCATAAGCGAGAAATGATACGTTGATTTTTTTTGCATACCATTTGTAAATAAAAAGAATTTGAATGAAATGATGAAATCGCTTTTAAATTTGTAAAAATGGACAAAGATATCTCCTCTGATTTTCGTTCATTTTTTACAAATGTTTTAAAAGCGATCTCATCATTTCATTTCATCCAAATTCTCTTTATTTACAAATGGCATGCAAGAAAACTCAACGTGTCGCTTATGACGCCACAATTCAATATGGCTGGAGTGAATACTCAAGAACCTTAAATATTACGATACGATATTTGATAGGAAAAAATTAAAATTTAGATTTATAAACAAACCACTCTGAAGGCGCGATTGGAGACTCGGTTTTCGTCCACGTTCGGCGCGCAAATCTTCGGCATCAGGTCCCATCGCGAGTCTTCTTCTAATTTCTTCACGATCATTTCGTCGCTGCGGACACAACGAATAGATGATATGCGTTAATACGTTTTACATTTTGTATGTGGATGTTAATTATAAAATGCGATAAATATAGTGACTGTTGATAAATATTATAGCGCAATTCGAGAGTCCAAAGTATGTTAAAATGTTTTGTACACTTAATTATAATCATGGTTTACAATTTTTATATAGTTATATAGTCTTTAGAAAACATGCAGTTCTCCAGTTAATAATTTATTACGTGAATTAAAAAATTAAAATTGAAAAGTAGGAAGTATTAAAAAATGCAATAAGACGTTCAAACTGACCTGCTTACAATTAATAGAATTAGAAGTAAACAATAGTATCATACAACAGTTACAAGTTATTAATAATAATGTCCTAAATTTATGATTGCTTTTCGAATTCATGTCGCTACTCGAATCTCGCTAGAATTAGAGCTTTTCCTTTCGCACGTTTGTCTAATTAATTCACACCTGCAGATCGTCATTAAGTTCGCCTCGTATAACTTTGTCGAATCGCGTAATTAAATCTTCCCTTTCGTAATCAGACCTTTCCAAATTCTCTTCCTTCTTTTCTTTCACCTCGGTTTCCATGATCGGTTCCGAAGGTTTATCCATTTCTGTGGTAACTCCTTCATTATCTTGATGCCACTTTTATATATACAAATTAATACTTTTTACTTTTATCAAACGCGTAATACACGCGGCAACATGCTTTATTCTTTTACGAAGGGTGACAGATTTCCGTGAATTCGAAAATATTGAATCAAACACATGTTATAATAATCGAAAATGGTATTTTCTAAACGTCTCTTAAACATCTCCTAAAAATCATGGAGTGCTACAAAAATAATTCATATAGTTTTTAGAATTATAAAAAAATCTTGAATTGCGAATTGTTCGATAAAGTCCTGTGTAATAAGATATAATTGCAATCGCAGCAAGGAAAACTTGCTTGCTAAAATCTGTTTGTTCATTAATAACACGCGCTTCCGTGACCCACTTTCGCCTGTGTCGGTCCGGAACCGTGCCGAATCGTGCGGTTCGACGACCTTCCTGTTAGATTAGAATGACAGCACGAGCAGAAATCTGGAATTATTAAGACTCGGTCCCACCAATGTAAAATTAACTTTAATCTCGGTCCAACTCTTTATCTTTTTCTAGTCCTGGGAATTAAAAAAAAATAGACCAGTAAATTGTGTTAAAGTAAAGTAAACTATATTAAATAAAATATTGACGTTCTCTATCATATTTATGTATTATATATTAAAATTTATGTATATAAAAATTATATTAAATAATAAGATAAATCTTATTGGTGGAACCAGCCCCTAAAGTTTGAGATCTACATCCGAACATTCGGCCCTGACATTCAGCATAATATCGCGGCCGTTCCATGCACGTGCATAGTCACACATAAATGGAATACATGCACGAGATCAATTGAGAAATATTATGACTCATTGTACATTTTGTAAATGAATTCTGATATATTCCCTTACATATTAAAATAATTAACGTGACTCGTTAGAGAGATTCTGAGTAATATTTTAAATCATATATATATATATATATCTGACATTAAAACGCTTAAAAAGAATGCTGGTTGATGATCTCGATTTTTAGTATTGAAATTAAATATGCAATAATAATTATGTTCACTGCTTCAATAAAAATGAAAAAAACACGATAACTTTGATGAAATTGACGAATTATAATAATCAATCATTTTTTCTTTTTAATTTTTATTGAAATTTTTGTTAGATCAAGAATTTTACCATCCTCGATTATCATAGCATTTTTCCTCAAAAAATTATCAACAGAATTTCTTTCTTTTGAATCAATGCTGTAACTTCATTCATTCACATTAAAGGTATTCCAATAAGAAATAAATATATAATAACATTATATTAATCGATTAAAAATTTAAATAAAGATGAAACTTGTCAGATGTAATTATCTTTTTTAATGTATTGTTTGAAAAACATTATAAAAAAGATTTATACGCATAGAAAAGACACCTGGCTAGCAATCAAAGTCGGTCTGTCACTTGGAAACGGAAAGAATGAAATGCCTTGAACATGATACATTCTATACTCTCCAAGTCACAGAGCGGATTTAATTGATCCAATTTTAACACGTCATTCATCAACGTCATTCAAACATTTATATTTTCTCGCGTGACTCGCGTCTAAATTACATCTGATGTATGCTATCGCCCTTCGCATCTCTTACACAATCCAAGTCGTCGTCGTAAGTAAATGTGTAAAGATCGGCGACAAATCTTGAGTCCTTTTTGTAATGTTTGCGCGATTTGTTGCTGCTGCCCATGATCGCGCACTCTTGTTGTGCACCTTCCTATCTTGACGAACCAATTAGTTTCTTTTCTTATAAAATTTATATATCTGTCAGAAACTCGTTTTAAGTTTCTCCAAATTCTTTATACCACTCCTCCCCTTTCGCTGGCTTTACGAACTCGCTTTACGAACTCGCTTTACTTTCTCTCTTCTAGCGCTATCGTGGACAGAATTATAATCTAGAAAGGGAATCGCTGATCGAACTTGGTCTAAGGTTGCAGAGGTGCAATTGATCTCGAGGATGAGCCACGAGACTTGAACGCGCGCGAGACGAAGACGGCACAAGACTGCACGAGACTATATTACTGCAAAGCGAGTCGAGCGATCCGAGATCTTTCGTTAAGGTTTGCTGATCGCGAAGAAGGCGTTCAATAACGATGATGGTGGTGGTAGTGGCGGCTACAGTGGTCGTGGAGGTGGCTCTCTGTCTACTGGAGCCTAACGTTTAGGAAGGCTTCTCACGGGGATTCTCGGTGAAAGTGCTCGACGAGAATGTGTTGGCTTATATGCGAGTCGACTATACGTTTCCGAGTTCACAATTCGCTTCGGAAAATGGGTATAAAGAGAATTGCATCTGATGCTGTCTTCAGCGGACGCCTACAATAGCTTTCGGAATGAATGGCTTGATGTGATGAGACACATTCCCGCAGTTCCGTTTGGAGTCCCTTTCAGGAATAACACACTTTTAGATACAATAAGAAAGTTGATATACAAGTGTGTGTCATATCGATTTTTACATAATACATTTTGTGCTATACATCATGTACTTTATGTATCTCTTGTAGCGTATTGCTTACAATTAGTACATTTGAATAATTTAATGAACACAAACAATATATACTAAAAACACACTTTTCAGAAAGTCTAAAAAACAGAGAAAGTGTAACATTTATAGTAAGAATATGTAAATCGTAATCGTCATCCAAATTTCTTTTTTATCGAGTTCAGTTGAGGATTAAGAAAATATTACAAAAATATAATTTTAAATCTCATTTACACATTAATATATTAAATTAGATTAACAAATTAAATATTAAAAAAAATACATGCAAATACATTTCTAAATGATTTTATATTCCAAAAGATTTTGATCGATTTAGTTTGTTTTCATATTCTCGCATATTCCTTTTCGCATAGAAACAACGTGAATGTTATGCAATTACGATGTACTTCACCATATAATAATCAGATGCATAATAATCAGATGCAGAGATAGAAAGTTATATTCAATTTATTATCGCATAATTATATTATCAACTGGAAAGAAAAAATAATCTGCCGCACGCAAAACGTTATTTATCTTATTGATGCGCTATGCAAGCTTTAACTCTTTCATCAGTCGCATCGTTGTAACAAAAAATCGTTAAATCATCTTCGGGGTCGTGCGTAAAATGTTTCGGTTGATCAGTCATGCGTGACTTTTGCCCTGTGCGCAATTCAACATTTGGAGCACCATGCTGTATAAATTTCTCGGTCTATAGATGGACAATATCCAAAATATGTCATCTGTCGAAAACAACGAAGTAGAAAAAAAACACACGATTTTCCTTAGTGATTGAAAAATTAACACATCTGAATACACACTCCCGATTTATATAAACTTATACTTAATTCATCGTTCTATGTGCTTCGTTGTTGGAAATCATCGAGTGTCAAGGTTTATCAGTCGTGCGATATATTATCGCGATAAATTATCGCGCCTGTTGGTGCTAAATTAATCAGACTCTTCTCCATTCTTCCAACTTTTCTTAATTAATAGTTATTTTACCGTTAAATTCTGATAGATTAAAAAGAAAATTCCACTTTCAAAGGAGCCTCCAAAAAAATTTGAAGACGATTAACTCGTTCCTTTAGAAATCTTGTCTATTCCACAAGTGTTCGTATTAAGAATCTACTAATATGCGTCCACCTACTTGCTGATGCCCCCGCAAAATATTTTTCAATGCAATCGTGAAACCTTAGATAGAACTGCTCTACTGGATGTTTGCCAAACATATTACGATAACTAAATGAGATACAATTGGAATACATCAAGTAGAAAACACGCGCGCGCGCGCATGTGTGTATGTGAATGAACGGAAAACTTTCATTGACCCGAGAGCTTGAGTTAATTTAAGAACTTATCTCTATGATATAAGAAAGAAAATATTGGAAATCAATAGAACTGCATTGCATATCGGAGAATGAAATTAGTTAGATAAATATGCGTATATATAAAATCGTCTTTTTTACGATATTATCTAAAAATGTATAAGATGTGATATTTAAAAAAAAACAATTTGAATTACATATAATTTTAAAGAAAGATATATAATATCCTGTTCCGACATTAAATTTAATAAAATTGCTATAATAATAGTCTAAGTTCGTAATCCTGTTACAATTTAAGTGTTATATAAAAATAACTACTGATTTGTATGGAAAGAATGTTGATTACTTACTCGACGTTCCTCCTCACGTGCAGCTCTAAGATGCGATTCGATCGCATCTAAGTCGATTTTTGGCATCGCTGTCTCGATGTTATAAACGTCGAAGCCACCTTTAATAATACAAGAATGTTAAACGTGAGTACCTTTACCCTATGCCGACGATATGGCGGAGATACTGAACAACCGAATGGAAACTAGTGAGTAACGAACCATCGCGTGTGTGTACCTAAGTAATCTCGAGTGTGATCAGTCCAAAATTAAAGTTTATCTCGTTCGGCCATACTTTTCAAGGATCAATCAATATAAATATATATATGTACATTGTAAATATATCCTATTCTATGTTTTTAAAATTCGTTGCAAATTTTAATATTTGATATCAATTTTTCAATTAAAAATTAAATATTTCATCACTCTGGAAAATTTGAATATAAAAATCAAGACAATCTTATTGTTCTATTCCGTCATATAAGTTCATTAATAGATAATTAATTTTAATATAAGCTTACTTTGAGAGATTTGATCAAGTATTAATATTAAGAATTATAAACCTAAGGTATTGAAAAAATATTCAAAAAAGTAATTATTTAAAAATGGCGTTTTCAAGGCCGTGTGTAATTATTGTACTTAAAAGTTACTGACATTGAGTCGCAATCACTACTGATAATGCAAAAACAATTTTTTTTTCAATTACTAAAAATGAATCAGTTAATTACTTCCAGTAGAACGTGAGTGTCATAAAATGCTCATATTTATTAGAAACGGTTATATGTTTTACACTAAAAATATAAAAGATATACGGAAAATAACAATTTGTGTAAAAAAAAATCGATAATATATCTACGATAGAAGAAATCTATTCTGTACAAAATTATTTTAATACAAGAATTATAAGGTATTAAAAATCAAAAAGATAATAATGTTTAACATTTGAAAACCAATTATAACAAAATATTAAATGATTAAAGAGAAATAATATTAATATTGTAGACATATTACCAAAATGATAATATAGAAACATAAAATAAAAAATTAAAATTGTGAATGAATAGAAACAACAAATAAAATAAAAAAACACATTGAGATATCTACCAGATCCATTATCGATGTCAACCCGACGCTTATCGAGACGCCTCTGAGAGTTAGAGTTTCGCGATTGTTGCTGCTGCTGTTGCTGCTGTTGCTGCTGACGGCGCTTGGCTTGATTCTTAACCATCTTTTCCTTCTTCCGAGCATCGGCGCTGGACGCCTCTGGAAGTTGGCGATCCAACAGCTTGTTAGTATCCATGTGATCCTTAATGATCGAGGTGGACCGCGGTTGTCTCATACTTTCGATCGATTCCATCGCGACCACGTCCGGTACCGGCTGAGCGTATTTCTCAAGATCAACGCCGATGTCCCGGCCGATACTCGACAGCAAATCGATTTCCTCCAGTTTCGTATAGGTCGGTCGCTCCTCAGCGAAGCCTTCGGAGTAGTCACTGTTGCTCTCCGACTCGTCGTCGTCGACCAAATCGCCCGTCGACGTTGACGTCGTCACCGGCTGGCGGTTGCCTATTTTGGAGCGATCTGAATGAGGCAACTCCTTTGCCTCGCGTATTAGGTCGATGTGCTCCACCACGACGTCCTCCGTCTGCGCCCACACCGAAATCATTTGTGTTTAATTGACCATGCACGAGAACATCGCGAATCAGATAGGCGCGAGACCCAATGACAGGAAGTAGGATTAGTCGGGATAGTAATTGTCATGCAAATCAATTGCATAATAACGTTAAAAAGATCTCAGACAGAGAAGCCGCGGAAATTGTGTATTCTATGATAATTAAGTTTAATTATGGATGAACAACATAGTATGTGCAACAGCAAGATTTAAGGATTAATGAATTCAAGGCGAGTTTAGATCGGATATATACAGAAATAAAATACTGTTAAATGTTAAAACTAATTATATAACTAATATAACTAATGAAATTAATACTATAACAATTAAAAATACTATAATTATAATAGAAAGAATAAGATTTTATGTATATATATATATATATATATATATTAGGTGTTGGAATTAATTCGTAGCGTTTTTTAATGAAAGAATGTTATTTATTTCACATGAGCATTAAAAAATACATTAATGAAAGTACTTCCCATCACTTGTAAAACGCTACGAATTAATTCCAACACCTAATATATACATTGAATAAAATCAAGATGAAATAAACATCTATTTTTAATATTATTTAAAGTCATTTGAATTAGTAATTTTCACCTATTATTATATATTTCTAACGATAATGTTTTAATTATTATATTATAAAAACCGTCGCGTCAAGATGTGGTTTTAACTTACAATTAATCTTAATTTCTCTAATGGTTACAGAAAATCACCTTCGAGCTCACCTCGCCGATCTCGCTAGTCTTTCCAGAATCCAGGATCTCCTCGATCTCCGGAAACTGCAGGCTTTCATTCACGCTGGTAGTCAACTCCACCAGCTCAACTTCGACGGGTACTTCCCTCTCACGTTTATCCTCAAAAGTCACTTGCGACAATTCGGGAGCGCACTCATCCACCTGCACAGTGAACAGTGAGTAGTTTAAAAATTTTAATTTTTGACCGAAATATAAATCTCCATAAAAATGAATTTTATGACTCAAAAACACTAAAACTAATCATTTATAAATTATTTAACTAAAAAAATTTACACATAACAATATTTAATTAAAAAATGTGCATTATTTATATAAAAAAATTTATTTTTATATACAATATATTATTTTTATTTACTATGATATTATCTATTTAAATATCTATGAAAAATTATTAAATATATTTTAAATATTTATAGTTTTAAAATTAAAAGCACAAAAAGATTTAAAATTGATAATAAAATAGTTTTAAAATAATTTTAAAATAATTAGTTTTAAAATAATAATAAAATTTTCTAGTAGCTAATGATGATTAACGTTTGTAATTTTTGCAAATACGATAGTTTAAGAATAGAATGCTTTTCGTGTCGTATTTCCACCAGATCTTGGCTTATCAACATGTAAATTAATTCCTTTCGAAATTTTTCTTGAACTTGTTCTCTTATTGCTGCTACTATTTTTTTTTCTGTGAATCTTTAATTATTCCATTTACGAACTTCAATTTTATATAAAATATGAAGAATACATTTGAGATAGTCTTATCCAAGCATGCAGAGGAATGATACCGAGTTGCAATGTATTTTTAATTTGGGTTGAAATACATCAGAATTGAAATCAGTAATATTAAAAAAAAATTTTGAGAGTTGCATTACATATACAGGTCAAGTCTAATTAGAATTTGTATCAGTTATATAATTTAAAATTTTTCCGTCTATCAATGTTAAAAATAAAAATGGGTGAACAATATCCAAAAATTTATCATTTATTAATATCAATACTCATCAGAGTATCTATTTTAGTATCAAACTGGCTTTTTCTTTTAAAACATGCCGTTTCTTTAATGAATTCTACTTTTAGAGGATGGCAGAATCGAATTAATTGTGGGCTTCTTATTCTATATATAAAATAGTTCTGTCATTACTTACTAATCTTAAAAGAATAATTGTGGTTACAGATAAACTCGTCCAAATGCAAACAACATACCTTCCAATATAAAATATTTTGAACGTCTCTCTCTTTCTTTTACTGATAAATGATAATAAAATGATGTATAATAATTTTAAAAATATGATAATAGGACATTATAACATTGCATTTATATTTATCTAAAATAAAATTAAAAAAATAAATTCTAACTAAAAATTTAAAAATTTCAAACCACTGTAATCTGGTCGGCCAGACTCTCCTCCCGTTCGTCTAAGAGCGTCAGGTGAGTTTCTGCCTCGACGATGCCGTTTATGACCTCCTCCGGCTCCGGCGAAAACGCCTTCTCCTCGGATTTAGAGACCTCCACGCTCTTGACGTAGTTGATGCACTTTTCCGAAGGCGGCACCACCGCCTCATACAGAGAGGTCACAGTCTGGAACATGAGAGAGACGAGAGTGGCTGATGATGTCATGAAAGCGAGAGTATGTGCTCGTAGAAGGGTGTTTGATTATTTTTACGCGTTGATAATTTACGTCGACTATCATCTGGTTTTCCTAGTGACAGGTTTATTTTTACTTAGAACGAATTTGCGCGATTGTCATGACGTGACTCATGCAAAAAAATTAGTCCAATCCTTCTTGACGACGAATGTTAATACAGATGATTCAAATGCTCTCTCTTTTTAGAGAGAGAGAGAGAGAGAGAGAGAGAGAGAGAGGGAGAGAGAGAGAGAGAGAGAGGGAGAGAGAGAGAGATAAAGAAATAGATAAATTGACAATTCATCAATGATTTTTCTGTAAAATATTTGAAAATTGAAAATCTTCAGATCAAAAAAAGTCCTGGACAAAAAGAAAAAATCATCAACAGATGTATATATTTCTCAAGAAATAAAAGGCCTGTTTTTTATTGTTGCATTCTGAACCGGTGCAATAAGTTGAAATGAAGTAAACGTATATTTAATGTTTCACTTCAACTTATTGTATCGATGCACCAGTTCATAAAATGCAGCAATAAAAAACAGACCTAAAATTGTTCATCAGACACTCAACATCTTCTTTTTTGTCTTGAAAGGAAAAAGAATCTTAGAATGAAGAATCTTAATACAAAATAAAACTTTTCGCATTAATATAACATAAGAGATATTATTAAATATATTATCAAATATATTATATTATATGATGGCGCTCATATCTATACAAATATCTGAATTTTTAATATTCTCGATCACATCTTTGTGATTCTTTAAGTATGATGTTACAAGTACGATCAGTTTGTTCAATTAATGATGAATATATTATACCTGTATATTAAATTTGGGCTTCTCATAAAAGATCTTGCGATCGTTGCGCTGACCGCAGAGATGATTGATACTGTCGTTGATATTGTTATTGTATTCGTTGTCGTTCTCTGGCAACGGAGCTACCTCATCATGGTGATGAAGAGGCGGGTAATCGGAACAACTATCGTGTTCGTCCTCAGTCAGATCTGTGTCCGATAGCAGGGAAGGTGCCAAATGCTGGAAGCCGGGATAGTTGGGATTGACGATGCCGCGGCAGCCTGCCGGCAGATTCCCTTCTTCAGACCAATCAGACCACTCGGATGGCGTCAATTCGTGCGACGAGTTCTCGTGCGGAGAGTTACGCCCTGCAACATTTCGCAGTTACGCTCATCTCAGCATCAGCCGAATAATTGGACGTCGTAGCTCGTGACTCATCGTCATCATCGCGCCAGTCGGCTCGTGCGCTTGTAGGTCGATTGTCTTTCCACCACCAATACTTTACGCGTATTCTCTAAAATTTTTAGAGTGAATTATCACTCTAAAGAGTGCGACTAAATCTCACTTTTAATATATTTCCAGAAAAATTTCAAAAAACGCACATCATGGATCTCACTGAAGACTCATTGTAACTTTAATAGATTGTAACATCAGGATTCAGATTAATATTTTAGACTTCTTTTATTTTAAAGCTCTGATTTAGGAGTATTTGTATAGATCGTAATGATACAAAATTTTACATGCTGTTAAGTTATAAAATAAAGCTCTCCTTTCTTTTTCCTGGAGCATGGAGTATGGGAAACCCATGTGTATGATCTAGAGTTAAAGATTGAAAATTGTGCCATTCTTTTTCAAGACGTTCAATTTTCATTCTTTAGAGTGAGATTCTACTGAAAAAAATTTAGAAAGCACACATGCGACATCGATAAGAACGAATTCCTCATGTTCGGTTTCAAAAATTCTTTGTGTTCGAGAATTCTTGACTGTTGTTAGATTTGTTATCATTAATAGATCAATAGATGTCATAATCAATTATTGGTTCCTGAGCTTTAATTTTATGCACGATTACTGATCATAAAGACTGGTGGCTGTGTATGTCATATCATAAAGATTGATCTCTTTCTATAAACTGCAATGTCCTTTATATGGATCTTTGGTTTTGTGGAACAGATTAACACGCTGGATTATTATCAGCTGCTACGTAGCTTCAAATTATTGTGGCATTATATTGTAATATTAACTCCTATATATAGATTACTGACTTTAGAAATTTTACATTTCATGAATAATTTTATATTTTGCTTCTGCGCTGATAATTTTTAAATTTAGATTACAGTTGCAGATATAAAATGCTTAATAAATAATACCGTAAATCATTGTGTATTGTAAGTTAATCGTGAAAGTGTACCATACTGTGTCTGCAATGCGCGACCGCGAATAACTTTGGTTAAACTAAAAATCTCGAGCTTGCACTTTATGGATAATGGTTAATGTCAAGGATGTAAAACGCGTTATTAATGGCAGCCACTGGAAAATATCGAAGTTCGCCACACGTGTCTGTCGCGCTTCTGTGACGAAACCTTCAACCGCCATTGTTTTCCAATAAAATCTCGAACATCAGTATAGCACAGCATTTGAAAGGAGCATGACTAAAAAGTAGGCCATTCAATTAATTGCTCGATAGAAACGGAGATCTGCGAAATTAATAAATCTAATGATTCAGATATATTCATTTATTATTACCTAGATATATTTTTTATTAAAAATGTGTATGTAATCAATACAAAAATATATGTTTTTCTTCTAACTCTTTGGAATTACTTCACTTATTAATTTTTGCTTAATTTTTTCGCAAGTTATATCGAAATTTAATCACATGAAGAAGAGAGGAGAGTTCTTATTCTATTCTATTGTACAATTCTATTAATTCTATATATGGGTTGATTACAGGGACGATAGGGCTCACCTTCGTAACCGGTGAGGCTTTCGATGGAGCTGCTACTTTGTATCCTCAGCCCGGTTAGATTGTTGTTTACGTTGGCGGATTGCTCTTCGATCGTGCCTAATAATACAAGTCTCTTACTTATAAATCATTTGCTTTTATCTTTCTCTAAATCCTTTTTATACTCTATTAATTTTCTTTCTCTGAATTTATTTATTTTACATTTTCCTGATGCGAAATCGCATATGATATAATAATAGAATAATATGATAGAATAATATAGATTATCGGCCGCATTATATTAACAATATATATCAATCATATAAATATTATATATATATATAAATAATTTCACGTGAATAGATAACTAGCAGAATACAGATGGCAAATGTTGAAATGTGAGATGATTAATAATGACGTATATTTTACATACAGGATGTTCAGTAACAACACTTAAAGAAAAATTCCTGAGATTATTTAGAAACGAAAATTCCGATACCAAAATATCAGTAATTAGAAATATCACTTAATAAATAACTTTATCTTATCGTGAATATAATCTTTCTATCGATATTAACAAGACACAACGAGTAGCTTTTAGCACTTTACGTTCTACTATCTAAACGTGCAAAATTTAGGCGATTCGCTAACTTTAAATATTTATAAATCATACTATTATAGCTTCGACATTTTGGTACTAGAATTTTCGTCTCGAATTCGTTGTTAATCTTGACGGGATATCCTATATTATATATAGAGTATAATATGTTTACAGCACAATCATTTAACTGAAATAATAATCTAATTCACAAATTAATTTTTAATCATCAATTTAATACTACCAGTACATTTAAAATTCTGTAAAGAACTTATTGTGAAAAATATTATCTTAGCCAGAAATTAAACTTGGAACTGAAAAGTTATTTGTAAATTTTTATTTTAAGCAACAGTTTGTGAAATAAGGGTTTAAATATGGCCAATTATGGATTACGTTTAGACGTGCTATATTCAAACGCTGAAGTGCGCGTTTACTAATACCACTGCACGTGCGATTCATGAACAGGTAGCCGTTTAAACATAATCTATAGTTAATTATACTTCAGCTCTTATATTTCCAAAACTATTGCTTGAAATAAAAATGTACACTTTTTTTACTTAACTTTTCGAAAACTTTCTAGCAATGGTATATTTTAATTTCGGGACACACATATACATATATAAAAAAAATATTTTATATATATATATATATATATATATATATGCAAAATTATATATATATATATATATACACATATACAAATATAAAATATCATTACTTTGATTTAGTACTTTAATTATTAAAAATTCTATAAAAGAGTAAATTATTGCATATTTTCTAAAACGCAGAAAGGAGCATCTAAAGATGGTTCTTTTAAAATCGATACAAGTTTGTAATATGCGCACACTGGACACATACACATACACGTACACGCACACAGAAACAAGCAGATTATAGCGATTGACAAACACAATTTAAATTTAACACTTTTAACAGACACACTCACCTTCGTAATCGGCGAGGCTTTCGACGGAGCTGTTCCTCCGTATCCTCGGCTCGGTAAGATTATTGTTGACGTTGACGGGTTGCTGCGTTGACGGGTTGCTCTGCTGCACGTTGTCGCGTGCGATCGCTAGAGAGGACCACGTGGTGGTGTCCTCGGCCAGCCGGAAATCCGCCGACTCGTCGTTCGGATAATCCGGTTCAGGAGTGGCGGCCGGCTCCTGAGCTGCGTTCTCGTTACGATCGCCGATCTCGCCGGCCCCGACGCTCCGGCTCGGGCTGTGCCTGCGGAGCTGGCTGCGAGCGAGACCGAGAAATGAGTCCAGGTGGATCGATACTAGCGTTGCCGTTAGGTATACCACTCGAACCCGCTGATGCCGAGGCGGCATAGGCGGCAGCACGCCTACGGCCGCCACGGAGACGGATCAGACGTTTATATTTAGCGTAACTTATAACTAGGAAATAATCAGCCGACTTGGTCAGACAAAGATTACAGCGATTGACATTTGCAGCCATGACTTGACGCAACTCCGCGTGAACGGACTTTATATGACGTGTATTTATTTAGTTCTTCGCTCTTCTCCTAATTATATATAATATGTTAGGAAATGTGAATGAGAAAGTATTGTTTCCTTGAGGAAAAACATTGGTAATTAAGCTCGCTTTGATTTGGGACATCATTAATAAATGTAATATATATAAATTGTAGAATTGAAATTGATAACAGAAATAATTCACATTCATCGATTTTCCATTACCGTTGGAATGTTTCAGCAACTATATTTAGTATGGATTTTAAAATAATTTATTTTAAATTAAAAATCTTATTTAAATCTTTCATTACAAAAGTACTATTAACACTCGAAATATATAAGTGTATAATTGACTGATCGTTATTAATATTAATTTCTGTAAGAATATTATTTTTTTATTATAATACATGATTTAAGTTGGAGTGTTAACAGTATTTTCGACACACAAAATAAATGATTAATTGGACAGTATTAATATTATTTTTATAAAGGCAACTGTCATATTTCTTGCAATTTTTGACTATCAAGAGTTAGAAAAAGAGTCGAATAATTTTTTTAATATTCAGAGTTGAAAAAGATTATATCTTCAATCCAATTTATATATTATATTAAAAAAATACTAAACAAAAATAATTTTTTAATAACTAAAATATTTAAGATAGAAGAGCGTACAAAGTTCAAAGTTATTATAACATTATAAAGAATGGTAATTATAAAATAACTCATTATAAAATAACATTAATAATAAAAACTGATAAAGATGGCTCTAATAGCCAGCATTAAAACCAGCACTTCAGAAACACATTATGTAATATGAAGAACAAAGTAGCAGCTTTCCACGAATTGTGGCATTCACATTTCCGTGTCCGTTTCAGCACCTCGATATTAGGGGATGGTTATTATCTGCGCACGTGATCGCCGAGCCGGCCGGCCGTCAATTAACCCTCTATTACGAGCGTCGTAATAGATTTGATCATCTCGCTGTCGGGATAACTTACTTGTTGTTCAGTCCACCGGGATGCAACGACACCGAGACCGACTCCCTGAGCCGCATATCGATTGATCTTCGTCTGAAAAAGAACGCGTACGATCGGTTTAATTCCTCCATTCTCCGAGACAGACAAAGACAGTGAGAGAAAAAAGGGGATGAATCTTCGCGCGCGCACTTCACTGGCCATCCTCCTCTCGAATAACAAAGAGAGGGAGAGAAAGAAAGAGAGAGAGAGAGAGAGAGAGAGAGAGAGAGAGAGAGAGAGAGAGCGCGCGCTCGGAAACGAACGTGAGATCCTTTGCGAGAACTTCCGAGAGGTTGTCAATCGGGCAAGTAGCCACGAGAACGAGCGGAACCGCGAATCGATTGTGTGACACACGCTCAAACTCTCTCCGGCTCTCCGTCCAGCATTCAACAAGGCTACCGAAGGAAATAGGGAATGGGACTCACCGTCCGCCATGTTGAAGTCGTGCGCAAAGTTGCTTGCGTTCAGCCCCGCGGTTTATCGACTCGCGACCGACACCCTCGTTTTACCCTCCCCTCCCACCCCCGCCCTCGACCACCCACCGTTTTGTTCGCCAACCCCCTCTTTCTCCAGGGACGGTTTCGTACGTTCGAGCGCCCTGAAACTTCGCGTCCTATCTCTTCTCAGCATCACCATCATGTTTGATTTTATGAAGGTGACTCGGAGTAAACTTTGATTAACTACTTAGCAAACAAGATGATGCTATTTATTGTCATTTTGACATTATATTGACCTTTAACGTTCAACGAAAATATTAGAAAGTTTTTGCAATAACGTGAATATGGTGAATGTATATATGAATTATATTTTCTTAATTAGTTGTTAAGAAAAACATAACCTGATCTTATCTGGATAAATGATATTGTAAAAACTCTCTAAGATCAGTTTGTTTACTGGGTAATCGAACTTATCAAATAATGTATCTGTGCTATGTCTTGTTAATTAACACATAGAATTTTTGATTGGTCAACGGATAAAGAAAAAAGGGATTAAATTAGGGTCAACGATTTATATTTAGAAATTTTAGTGCAGTTCTGCCAGTTGAATTAAATTAATTGATATTTGCATGTATATATTTGGAGCACATTTAGGACGCAAGCTTTTTGTTACAAGATAATCTTTACGACTCTGATTTGATTATGACGAAAATAAAAATTAGAACGTACTTAAATCGAATATAAGAATAGCAGAAGTGTAAACGCTCCTTTTATATTTTCTCAATTTTTTATATTGCCTCAATTTTCGCCTTCTATACAAGCTTAATTCATTTACGCTTCTGTAATTTTTCCCTTGCTATCGATTTATACTCCACCTTTTATTATCGTCAGAAAAAAAATATGTTTTTGCATTCATTGTTCATGCTATTTTATTATATAATAAAAACTTGTACTATTGTGTACTACAATAACTTGTACTATTGTGTTTCATAATAGTAATGCGACATAGAAATACAACAAATATTAAAAATTTTATATCTAGAAATATCTACATTTTGCATCCACCATACACACTGATTTGTTTTTTTTTTTATGTACTTGAATATGTAATTTTCATGTTATTTATCTAGATATGCCTTACAATAAAGCATGTATAATAAATTTGAAAAATCAAAGTGGATTTCTATAGAAATTAACTCTTTGTATAATGCTATTAAAAGATTTTATATGAGCAAAATTTCAAATATATAGAATTACATTTATTTTCATAATAATTAACTTATGATATTGAATCAAATTTTTCCTTGCTGGTTTTATGAAACTTTTTAAAAAGTGATTTGTATTAGATATTAGATTTATGAAATCATTTATGTACTATAGAAACATTTCGTTTTATTTTACGAAGAGGAAGATAATGTGTGCGAATTAGAAATTATGGACCATTTGCTGTCCTCTAGTCCTTAGCCCCGTATCCCAAGGTAACTCCTTAACCACCCTCATCTTGCTTTCCGATCCCTCGAATATTCTTTCGCAATGCGTTTTGCATCTTTTCGCGGAATTGAAATATATTACAGGCAGCGTGCCAAGAGAATCTCGTTCTAAAAATTTTCACACGAATAACGCGAACGTAAATAATCGCACCCTTATTATTAATACATATTAATGTAATCTCTCTTTTTTAAAAGTCTACTTCAAATTTTTCGAAAGATCTTGCACATTGTAAGGAAAAATATCTTGGTACAAAAAATTTTACCTAATACAAGAAAATTATTTATTCGGATCCTAATATTTTTTTTGCATTAAGATATTTTTTTCTAAATGCAACAAAATATTTAAATTCTTGACAGATTTAGAACATTCTATGGGATATTATAACAGTTCGTTCAAATATAGAAGTTTCCAGAAACTTCCGTAGATTATATTACGTTTAGAACTTTTATTTATTTTTCATGTGAAATTAATTCGTATTTAAAATTTCCCGATATCTGATTTATACCATAGAATTTACGAAAAATTTACAGTAATTTAGAAAAAAGAAATTACTAATTTATATGAGAAAATTCTTCATTTTTCAATTTTAATTGATACAAAATGTCGGTTAGAACTTTTATACAGAATGTCGGTTTAGAACTTTTATCAGCCTGCAAACTGATAATTTTATTGGCGGTGCCTTTTATTTGACGACAGTAGTCACGCGTCGATCGATCGATTCGCCACGCCGCGTCGCGACGCGACGCGTCGCGACGCGTCATGTCGCGTCGCGTCGCGTCGCACAGCGCCGTTCTTTCTATCTGGACGGAAAAGCGTCGGCGTGTACCACGAATTTTGCACACGCGATGTCAAGTCCTCGTTCGAGATGCACCAAAATGCATCTTGTCGTCAACTGCGTGCATTGCCGCACTTGGCGCGTTCCGTTTCGAAGCTTCACGGCGAGGTGATCGCACGAGGAATACATGTGCACGCGAGCGATAAAAATATATGTATATTACTTTCGATCGACCGTTATTATTCAGCATTAATAAGTATTAAAACCAAAGAAAAAAATTTCGAATCGATCGAAAAAAAGAATAAGAAAAGTCCACAGATCAAGTAAAGACAAAAGAGAGATCAGAGTGATGCAATGAAATCTTAATGATAAAAAAGAAAAGAATTGAAGATTATTATCTTATGATGAACCTTTGCTAGATGTCATTAAACTGATAACCTGAATGTCGTTCTTTCATACTTTTAGAATAACTAGTGATATTATTGAATTAATATATTGTTTTAATTATCCAACAGTTTCCATTAATTTATTCAAACCAACATAATCCGATTTGTTATAATTTTACATAATAATTTATGTATTATATGATTACACTACTCGAGTGACAATTATAGATCATCATTGCATCGATTCGTTTTATTATCATCTCATGAGGTGAATCATAAGATCACCCCTCAAAGAAGCCGAAAAGAGAGAAATCTATATTCTGAAAAATCTATATTCTTTCGATAATATTGCAACTTAAAAAAGAATGATTTATTTTTAGAAAAGTGTTCTTCTTATAAAGAACATATATGTAGAGTAGTGCCTCATTCATATAAAAAGATATATTTATGAAAATTATTTGAATTAATAAACGTTTCGCAAACGGGAGAGACTTTTCGTGGATTTCATTCTCGTGATTTTCATTCTTCGAATTTTCGAAAAAATAGCGCAGAACACTTAAATACTATTGATGCAATCATATAGAATCGCACATCCCCATAGGTATATGACTTGATTCACTTACATCTTTGAATCGGCAGGTCACCGACAACTCTTCTCTCGCAAGACACAGGAGAGTCTCTTCGCTGATCGGATTCTCAAGCGTTGCTCAAAAGGAGTCTCGCATTCGCCGTCGTTGTCACCGTCGCCGTCGCCGGCAAATGCACTAGGTTTACAGCACTTGGGAATGTGTCACGCGAGGATACGAATCGAATTACTACGCTACGACTTAGCTCGAAAAAATACAAAAAGGAAGCGCAACGACGAGTCTTGGTGCGCGACGCGAAGAGACTGCGAGGCCACGGTGTCGGCGTTCAATGTCCCTCTCTTTTTCTCTTTGTCTTTCTCTCTCCCTTTCCATTCGATAGTTACTACTCTCTCATTTTCACTGACGTCTCCGTCTCCGTTCCTCTCCCTTATTCGTCGCGCACCAGTATCACCCTTCACGATGACGAAAGATAGACGCAGGCGCAAACCCCTCCTCACCGCGGGGGTTGCTGACTCGATTTGTCCTCTTCTCCGCTTCGCGATGTGATTTCGTTATGAGAGAGACTGGCCAATTATCGATCCAGCAGTCGATTTTGATTTGGAACAATGGGAGTCGACGGCCGACACCTTGCTACATTTATCGTAATTTCACCTTTCGTCATGTATGATAAGAATTAATAATAAGGATGCCAACAATGCAATTCAGTTTCGTATTTAGATGACACAAATTTAGGATTTAATATAAATTGTACGTCGAATTATCTTACACAGTTCAACTAGATAACTACGTTTAGTGCCAACTATAGAAATATTTGTCCAAGTTATTTAATGAATAACTGGTAGTTAATTAAAAATGTTTGTACATATTCTTCACAGTAGCAAGAGAACATTCAAGCGTAATAAGAGGTTTCACTATTTTAAATAATACGTTACAGTTTTTAGCAAGGTTACAACAGTCTTACAACATTATAATATATAGATAACACTGTAACTTTTCATTAAAAAAATATACATGTACAAAAACAGAAGTATGGTAATGAACTATTTATTTATCTTAATTTAAAACTGTACAATTTATTCTTATTAAAAGGAATATTACTAAATTGAAATTATGTGTGTAACATATAATTTATGAGTTACTTTGATCCTAATATTACTTCATTAGTTATTGTACTCTATTCTTTTATTTACGTCTATTACCACCACCAGCCAGTATAGTCAGAACTCGCACGAAGATGTTCAATGTATCCAGATAAATTGAGATTGCACTGTAAAAATACAAATATTAATTCTATATTGAGACAATTCTTAGGTAATATAAAAAAAATTATTTTATGATTATGTATTCATATTTCATATCACTTAAGTAGCTCTAAAAATTTTAAGGGGTAATTTCTCACATTAAATCAAGAAAACTTCATATATGTCCAAAAAGGGAAAAGTTCAAAGACGCAAATTAAATTGAAGAAAAAATGTCGTTTTGTAAAAATTTCAAAATCTATTTGGGTTATTTTGATGAAACTTTTAATTATGCACAAAGTTTCATCAAAATCATCTAAGTAGTTTTCAAAATAAATAAAAAAAAAATGCACGAAATTTTTCCTCCAACTTTGACAGCTTATATCTTAAAACTAAACAGTTTCGGACATATGATCATATGAAGTTTTTGTTTTGATCTCTCTCTAATGTGAAGAATCATTCCTTAAAATTTTTTAGAGTATTTAACTATCACTTTATGTATATAATTTTATAATTATTATATAAAAAGAAACTGACAAGGACCAGGTAACGGTGTCGGGGATTTTAATGTGTTTTTTACAGGCTGTTCTTGAGCGAAACAAAAACGATACGTATCCGACTGTTTCAGTCATTGGCCCATGGTTTTAAAGAAATCAATTTTTTAAATAATTATTGTAATAATTTGAAAAAACTGTACTGTACTGTATAGGAAAATATCAGTATCTTTATAAATTTCATTTTAATCTAATGTTATTTATTTTAATTACTTTTTGATTATAATGAAATTTCATAAAATTACAAATTAATATTATAAATAATTAAACACTTATTTATGAAATATTTATTATTATCATCATTATCGTCGTTGTTATTCACATGAACGCATAAATAAGATTGTAATGAAAACTGTTACAGTTTCTGATGAAATTAGAAATTGGAAATTGTGATTAGAAATAAGTAAATCATATGTTTGTAATCTTCTTTTCATTAATATTAATCGATTTATTAATAATAATAGAAAACTAATTGTGTTTTGTAAACATACATTGTACGGGATGATATAAATCATAAAAAAATGAAAAACATAAATATTTATTGCATTGTGAACATCTTTCGAATAAATTGTTATTGCAGACAAAATAACTTTTTCTAATATCTGGAGGAAAGCAGATTTAATTAACATTATGGAAATAACTTCTTTCAAAAATCAATTTTGATGAGAACTAAGCATATTTTATCATCAGTGCAAAAACTGGAGACGACAATTGATGATGAATTATCGAATAGTTTTTAATGACATCCTCTCACGTCGACAGTTCTTTGCACAAATTAGTTTTCTATTATTATAACACAATTATTATTATAAAGAAATTGATTTATAAAGATATTGATATTTTCTTATACAGTACGTTTTTCAAATTATAATAAATATTTAAAAAATCAATTTCTTCGAAACTATGGGCCAATGACTAAAACGGCTGAATATATATCGTTTTTTTTTTCGCTTAACAGCCTGTAAAAAATGTATCAAACACCTGGTGTTCCCCTTGTGATTTTAATATTTAAAAAAAGAAATATTGTAAAATATTCATTCACAAACATTACAATTTCTTTACAACACATTATTAAATTTTTCAATGAGATGAGAAAAATCAACATTTTATTTAACAACAATCTTTCTTATTCAGGACTATTTTTTCTGATTACTTACTTATTTATTGGATCATACGGCCTATTATGAATGTTGTACATCGGATAAGTTTCCGCTTGTTTGATGATTTTTTGCGTGTCATAGAGCAGGAATCCAGAAAATAGCAGGAGACCGCCATAAAGAGCTACAGAATACAGTCCTGATCCAAGAGCAGTCGTAGGTGGAAGGAACATAGAACCAAGCGAGCTGGCAAATACTACGCCTAAACCAATAGCAAGCGGACCGCCCATTGCCAAAAACTTATCGCTGGGCGCGCAAACAGCAATCGCTGATAAACCACCGACTATCCCAGCGGTGTACCAAGCAGCTCGGATAACTAATGGTCCACCCAAAAGAGTCATTGGTGCTACAACAGCGCCCAAGATTCCAGTATGTACTAGCCAAGCCATATGTTTGCTATTGAATCCTTCCTTATATGGAAGCCCTTGTACAATCATGCCACTGCCAATCATTGCAGCCAATGATACACCTATAGCGACCCATCCCTGACGCATTATCATGTTCATTACAACGGGAGAACGCAGGCACATAGCCGCAGACGCTGCGCTGGCCGCAATGGATGCACCAAAGTACGTGTAAGTGGACTTCACTCTGTCTTTAACGTATTGCGGCCATAATCTGTATGGAAAAAAATAATTTTAAGTTTATTTTATCTTGCCAAGTTGAATTCAATTAGTAGAATAAAAAAGACCCCCGCACGTTTCTTGTGGATTTTGGTTCTCGGTCAAATCTTCTCATATTTTGGGAAATTATAGTTCCAAGTGTCCTGATTAAAAATGTCAATGGGCGCGATCTCCTTAAATTAACAATTAAAATTAACATTTTCGAGATATAATTGTTCAAACTTGATTAATTCTATTATTTCGGATATTGGGCGATATAAACAATCTTGATCCCACATGATCCTACAGCTTGAAAAAAATACCTAGATGAACTTTATAACATGCGAAATAAGGCATAATCGCATTTCGCTTCGCGATCTCAATTGTGAATGATAATACTACGAATGATAATAAGTAAAATAATGATAAGTATTATCATTAATAGAGCCCGGATTTTTTCCAATGACCATTGTACCGATTCGAGTCAACAGTAACACGTTCCATATAATTCTTCCCTCTGTTATTCAACTTGGGTAATATTAAAAGTCGGAAAATGTATGCACATTAACTTTATATGACATTATTCATTGTCTATTTTTAGCCACAATTGAGATTGCAAAGCGAAATGCAACTATGACAGCCTTATTTCGCATGTTATAAAGTTCATCTCAGTTCAGATATTTTTTTCAAGTCTGTAGAATCATGTGGGACCAAGATTGTTTATATCATCTAATATCCAAAATAGAAATTAATTAAGTTTGAATAGTTATACCTCGGAACCTGTTAATTTTAGGAGATCGCGCCCATTGATACTTTTAATCAGGATATCTGGAACTACAATTTCCCAAAATATGAGAAGATTTGACCAAGAATTAAAATCCATAAGAAATGTGCAGAGTCCTTTATGATGTAAATAAAAACTACATCATAAAGAAAAAGAGAGAAAGAAGGAGAAAGAAAAAAATCTCGCCATCGAGCGCCGTGATATGCGGAGTCAGGGGGAAATAACATGCTGTTTTCATATTGACAATAAACTTTGAGCTACAAATATTATAGTAATAAAATTCTATGTATATATATTTGGAAATTATATCAAAACGATTAAGAACTTTTATAGCAAATTCAGTCACTTGTATTACACTAAATTAATGCACTAAAAACATTATATTATACGTGAAATTAGTTAAATATAAAAGCATATAAATATTTACAATTAAATACCCAAATATATTGTCATGTTATTTAATAGAATACAGGGTGAATATTAATGCATGTACCTTTTATTATGGGAAATGAATTATCGATTGCAGCTATGATCATCTAAACTATTCAAAATGATGTAGTGATAAATGGCTATCGCTTAGATCGCACATATCGCATGCTGAAATAGCACAGATGATCATTACAAACTCAAAAAGAATTCACTTTTTAAATTCTTTCTTTGAATTTAAACAAAATCTTTCAAATAAGCTGAAAAGAAGTATAGTCACTTCTCATGGTAACAGAATACAGAGATACATTAACATTCACTCTGTATATGTATTATTTCATTATCAAAGTTGATTAAATTACGCCGCTTTAGATACTGTATATAAAGCAGCCCTTAAAGTTCATTCTACAATTACATAATCATAGTTGTAAATGATTGTATATACACAATTATAAGAATTGATCAATTACTCGAATATGAAGAGACTATTCTTAGAATGGTCTTAATATGCATTAATTCAATGTAGTGATTAGTGCAAATGACCAAATTCACTATTATTCACTATTATGGGTTTTCTATAATATCTCATTATCTAACTAAGCTTTAAATCTTAAAAAATTGACCAATCATAATCTTCTCACATTCGACTGTGACCGATTAATGTCTTATATAATTTAAAACTTAAAATTTAGATAATAACTTATTGTAGAAATTTTACAGATTAGAAAAAAACTATTAGAAAAAAACAAGTTGCTTACTGTGCATGATCTATGGCACCCGTTTGTGAAGAAAGACCTAATCCATAATAACAAAGAGTACCTAATCCCATCAGTGCTCCTCCAGCGATTGCTGCTTTACCAACGTTAAATGCTACAAAATAACAATAGATATCAGTCTCACAAAACAGAACTATATAAATGTAGCTAATATAATCTTAAGGAGCTAATACATTCTCAAGGATTTCTTTCAAGTTTCGCCGATACTATGTACATCATATACATGGCAATCAATTATCACCTGATAAAAATCTAATAAAAATATTCATCTTACCTGTTTCACCAGCCGGGGCTGTCGCTTGCTCCACCACAGTGGCTCTCCTCCTCGCGGTTCTCGTATAAGAGCTACGTCCATCGCTGAATAATCTCGCGATCTGACCCTTAGAAAATTTCGGCGTCGTCGGAACGACCGGGGTTCGGACGAGTGACGCCAAACCTGGCGAAACCCCAGCCCGACAGATCTTCGCTACCAACATCCCGTTCCTTTAATTCTCGCTTCTTCGCGTTTCCTGCGGTTTCCTGACAGTTCTGCACAGACAAAACAGAAGCACGTTATTTACTACGTCATATATACCGTACACGTTGTCATCATGACGTTGAATTCCCGTTTACATGGAAATGTTTCACGATAAAATTTTGAAGGTTCCAAGGGGTCGCGTTGTTACGAAGAAAATAATTTCACAATTTACTCACATGACGCAATAATGATGCGATTGTTTCACGATGCACGCTGGATCAGAGCAGTCGAATGGCGCATGTGAGAATGTGCGAGAAATCGAGAATCACACGGTCAGATGTGTGAGAACCTGAGAACACGTGTAAGCGCAAGCGCGATCGGAAACTGAGAATGCGCAGTGCGCTTGCAGGCGCGATTTCTCGAAATTGGAAATTTCTGGAATGTTTCTCAATTGTAATACATTGTAATGAATCATAATAATAGAATCAATAAATATGGGTAATTATATTATATATATACAGTTTAGCTATACGGTTTAAAAATCGATAAAATTATAACGCGTTTTTGTCTGAAATGAACGAACCTACAGAAAAAAAACGTTGCTCTGTCTTGCGAATCGAGAGATTAATCGTAGAATTTTTTTTTTGTAAAAGACCACCGGATGATGAAATTTGCCATTGAGGTTATGATAATCTGAATCATATCATACGTATAATGCAGTGAACTGCGCATGCGGTAGAGTCACGTGTGCATGCTCTGTGGAGAGCGTTCTGTTTCATTATACGATGAATACTTTATCTGTGTTCACTAAATTAAAAAAAAAATATTTAAAAAGGCACATCATGCGAATTATGTATGAAATGGAATGCATCTTAATATATGTATGTATATGCACTTTTTTGTATTAAATCTTCGTCAATCTTTGTCTTATTGGCTAGATCTTGTACATAGGATGCAGTAACGCTTGTATGTACTGCATTGTATGTGCTATAAAACAAAACAAAAATAGAAACGATATATTTTTAAATTGAATTAAATTTATGATAATTATAATACAAATTTTTATTAAATTTGGATAATTAATAAGTAATTATCCTAATTTTATGACATTTTAATTTTTGACAAAGTTAAAATTGACTATTTGAGAAAAATTGCAATCTTTCATTAACAAAAAATTTTTGTAAAATTTATCCGTATTTGAATAGTGTAATATTACTTGTATATTTAGATACTATTGCAAATATTGAGTTCATCTTATTTTTACAAGTGGAAAAGTATTATTAATGCACTAGTGGCCTTTTAATTTTCTACCATTATAGATGATATTTCATTGGTGTTGTACATAATATTTATATAGATATTATATATATTTTTAACTATAAATAAGATAAAATATACATTTCATAAATAAAAGAAAATTCATATTTTGAAAAGAAAATAAATGTAGAAGGATGTAACTATAATAAAATAAATTTTAAACTTGTTTACTAATTATTATATGTCCTATGTATCATAAAATATCATTAATTAATAAAAAAAATTATTTTTACGAGATATACCTTCAGCAATTTAACGTTGTTTAAATGGTGTAGGTATTACTATAGATTTAAGCGCATTTAATTATTCAACAAACGAAACTTTACACGCTTGTTATCAGAAGGCACTAGAACTATCTTAGAATATTTTTGTAATTTAAATAGTGGGTATAGATTCAATGATACAAAAGGTTTATAATCAGCGATAAAATTAAATGCACTTTATTGTCGTTTCTCAAACATACTATTTGAGAACAAAGTAAAACTCAGCTGCTAGGTAGATATAGATATAGATGTATTTTACAAATTTAATGCATTCGAGAACGCGCAACGCCGTCGTCGCTCGAATGCATTAAGCTAAGGGCTTAATTCTATCTCGAGGTACAGCGAAAGAGGGTTCGTCAATGCGTGCGGATGATGGAGTGCATTATGTCGCGATGGAATGATAACGTGCGTGAGCGAATGAGGCTACGCATGCCGGTCGCGAATTAACTAAAGCGCTTCAAATCGTTGTATCCCTAACTCTCCCAACGAATCTTAACTGCTAATAAGTACGGGCCTAGGTGGTTTTGTCTCTGATCAATCGTCTTTTCTTCTTTATTTGATTTATCTTGAAAAATTGTTCTTATGGAAAGAGCTAAAATTTCTATATATGATTGTAAATACGTTGCTTTTATTGCTTTTGCATTGGTCACTTATTCGTTGTCGCGTTTTTGGATTTGGATAGTTTTAATGTCTACAATGGATAATCTTTATTCAATTATTTGAAAAAAGTCTATTTTATTATATACCAAAAGAAAAAGAAATACGAAGGAAAGAATGGTTAATCAGAAACACTCCTCGTGCGATACAACTGTGAATGATGTATAACGATAAATTGCGCGTTGTGAGCGCGGAAGAGCACCGTAATATTATAGAATTACTTCTCTTAAGTCTTCCGAATTTTAATATTTTCGACAACATAATATCCGTGATATGTGCCGTTTGAATCTTATTCATTTTAAATGAAATAATTCTGAAATCTCAAATTATAACTTGACGTTTTTTAAAATTGAGTTACACGTTCACGCAGTCCGCCTTGCTAGCGGAAGTCGAACCGGCTGAAGAAGACGAAGCGACGGAATGTCTCCTGAGATAACCGGCAAATAATTGCCGCGCCTGATTAAGTACACGGATCACATTGTGACGGCGAACCATCTTGTCGAAATGCATCGCCATCTCGTTATAATCCATTTGATTGCGCATAACAAAATCCCGATGTTGCAGCAGAAGAGTGATGCACAGGAACATTAAAAAGGGATTGCCGCCACCGAATTCGTGTGGCGGCGGCAACGAGTTTTCGCCGAGTTGGTCCTCGCTTGTTCCCGCAGGTATAAGATTAGTCAGCTCTGTCACTTCTTCGCATTGCTCTTGTACAGATTGTTGTTGTTGTTGTTGCTGTTGCTGTAGCTGCTGCTGCTGCTGCTGTTTTGTTGGACTTTCTGGTATAGGTGGGTTCTGATGCCAACTTTCGGTTCCTTCGCTATCTGACGCCGACTCAGATCTGAAAGATAAACGAAGCGTTTCAATAAAAATAATGTAGAAAACACATTTTCTTATAATTAGGTACTGATTTCTTTGAAATTTTAAAGATGAATCTTTACATATTTATGGAGAGATATGAATTATTCTGTATAGTTACAATAATAGGATTTTATCATGTATTTATTACTTCAGTGAAATATAAAAGAGATACATATAAATATAAAATGAATAAAGATATTTTCCATCGATACTTTGAAAGCATCACATTAAAAAAAGTAAAGAAGATAGATAACATTTATTTAGAAAATAAAATCTCAAAGAGATTTTTAATTTAGAAATTTTTCTCCGAACAATTAAACTTTTAGCAGAAAGTTTGTAAATTCTTATAATTTTGCTCTCATTAAGATTTTTAAATAGATATTATCTATAAATCTTTGTTTGATGAAAACGTGAGCACCTACCTAGTGGTACGTTTGAGCAGCCTAATCGGTGTGACGGATTTCACACCATTCTGATCCTCCAAAATTTCACCGTCGTATTCCAATTCCGCCTGCTCGTCCGGAGTTGTGGGATGATGCTTTTGTTGTAACGTATGTAAAGGATTTTCCCATACAAACACATCCGCCGCTGGACTGCATCTCGCCAATTCTGTCTCTGTCTCACTCTCCGGTAAATCACTTTCTCTTTTTGAAAGCACACAGTCACATTGTAGCTCACTAGGCGGTGAAGGCCCAAATACTTGTCGATCTAACGATTCCAATTCTAGTCTTAATTCTCTAGTCATCGACGTAGTCATCGGGAAAAAATCTGTAGGATCATCTGGCGAGCTCGGTTCATCTCTCAACACTCTGATGACGCCGCTCTCGCTCGAGACACGTCTACGATGATGAAGTGTAATAATTTTGAATCGCTTTAATTTTATGACATATGTGCAAGAATATCTTGAGCTACAAGTATATATTTTCTACGAAAGTAAATACCTGAGTTCAGGTTCGGCGTCGCTGGGCGTGACTTTACTACGATTGAGACTGGTAAAGTTTAAGAACTCATTTAAATTCTTTACCACTCGCGCACATTTCTTTTCACCAGAACTATCATTCTGTTCACTGTTTTTAATCTGTTCTTTATTAGGAATACTCAGTCTTTCTTTCAATTCCAAAAGATTTGCGCGTTTCGATTTAACTGGAAGAGAATCAGTACTTAGGCACTTTTCTGTCGATTCATTATTTCTTCTATTTTTCGTGCTGGTTAAATCATTTTCTGAATCGGAGAAAGCTTCATACGGTGAGTTGGATCTGAAAATAGGCATTTGATTAGAAGGATCAAAATTGCCGTTTATTAAATAAACTTTAATTAACAACGCAAAAAAAAAGAATCGGAAAATGATTAAGTATTATTGTTTGTCTACAAATATTTTTCGTTTATATTTCTATTGTGTATCTCTTTTATTTTGTATCTCTTTTATCTAAATTTTATATTTTATCCAACAAGCAAAGTTTCGAAAACTGATTTTACAAACATAATTATGTAAACAAGAAACCTTTTTGTTTCTCCGTTAACCTCAGTAGATGATTTCAGACTCGGTTCTTCGGTACTGAAGGCCTTTCGCCTCACGCTAGCGGCAATACTGGCTGAGGAACTTTGTCGTCTAATAGCGCAGACTTTAGTATACGCGTTCTCACGAATGTGCTTCACATTCGGACTCGGCGGTGGCGATGCTGGCGGAAAAGGCACCTCGGCAAGACTCAATTCGCCAGTCGGTGGTGACGCTGGTAAAGCTGCCCATAGAACCTCGAGCATTCTAAGTGCGTCGTCCAACGCAAATTCACGTTTCATTTCTAACAATAGCCAACGATAACAAAAGAGTAGATCGTCCGCCTGATGCGACTTCAAATATGCATAAAAATCAGGATCATAATGTTGAAGACCTATAAGGAAATATATCTTAATATCGATATAATGGCATTATCAAGAAGGTATAATGGTATTATAAAGATAGGAATATATAATATTAAAATGAAAATGTAGATTATAGAGCATTGAACAAGATTAAAACTTAGAGAATAAATAAATTGCAAGACATTTTAAATGATTATCTACCTTCTGCGAGATGAGCGAATTTGGTAGTCATGGCGATACCATCGAGCATGAAGTTATCCTTTAATCTTCTCATGAGGGCACAGAGACAGATGTAAGCCTGCGCCTCATCCCGCATCGTAACGAGAAGAGGCGAAGCCAAATCGCTCATACCCTGGCAGTAACTTACACTTGGGTGATTTAAGGCATACGTCGTCAGAATATTAAAGAGACTCGCTGTGTTCTGATTGTCGTCCGAACCACCGTAAAACTTGTGATGCCTGTCCGTTCTGAGGACATCCTTCCTTACCATACCAGTGACGTAGCCAAGATCACCGACGTTCTGTCCCTTTTGCACCAGCACTCGCCATCGCTCGCGCAGATTTTGGTATTCCTGTGCCTTTTTCTTCATGTAATCCATTCGTTCGCGACCCGACATCCCCTCTGGATACACGTTCAAGATATGTTTCCAGACTACCTTGCGTAAACTAGGTTCAATTCCGCCGAAATAAATAACTGCTCTTAATTCCTTGGAGTGCACTACTTGGCCGATCGGATCCAGAAATCGACGAAACTCAGCATCCGTCAAAGGTGGTCTTGGAGGTTGAACATTTTGCTGATGAGATGACTCGTCGCCCAAGTTGCCCAATGCACGTTGCACCATATTCAGTGTCCTTTCCATCTGTGACGAAAGATTAAACGCGAAATTGGATACACCTGATAACTGTAATAATGAAAATATAACGAAATAACATAAAAAAATGATAAAATAATAAAATACAATAAAATATATTTAAAAAATTAAGGAAGATTAATAATTTAAGAAATATGAAAAAAATGAAAACCAATTTAAAAACCAAAATAATTAAAATAGTAATTCTCAAATTAAAAATATGAACTTAAGAGGAATTAATAAATTTTTGTGTTTTGCCTTTTTGACATTTCTCCAGAAGTAGGCGTTTGTAAAACCTTCAATGTTGCCTTACTGCTGATCGTCACTGACGCGACACGGCACTTACCTTATTCATTATGAGACCGGGCAACTTAGGTGTCCTGTAAGGAAACCCGGTCTCCTGCTGACGTGTCAAAACTTCCTGCGCATTTTGCTCCCAGTAGCACTCGCAGTCTCCAGTTTCACCGAAGGGTTTTAGATTCACCTGCAGATAGAGATATGGCTCCGATGCACTGAAAAAATAACATGTTATACTAAAATGCTTATAATGTAGAATAGATTATGTGTTTTATTATTTATTAAATTATTATCTATTAAATTTAATTAATCAATTCACTTGATAAAAATTAATTAATTAAATCACCTAATAAACGCAGCATCCAAGTCCCAGTCTGAGAGTAGGAAGAGATACGTTTCTGACCCATAGTCATCGATCGCTCGATACGAAACGGTGAATTCCCTACGACACGCAAGCAATTTTTATGATATTCGGTTTAATATTTTATGGTATGCTTCGATAAAAATATTTGTTTCGAGTAATTCTTTTGTGATGTTTTATCGTCGTTACGTGATGATTTGACTGATAAAAAAATAGCACATGTACATATATCAATCTAATTATATTATTATAATTCAAAAAAAGAAAAAAAGAATTATATGTTAAAATTAGAATATTATGTATTTCAATACAAATTAATTTATACATTAATGAGAATTATATTTTTTTCGATCTAAAAATCTTAATTTATTTGATAAATATAACGTATAAGGGTATTTAATAATTCTGCCTAATAGAACTCTAAGAATTTTTTCAAAAGTTTTTATCAATTTTTTAGTACTGCATTTTTTTATTAGTAACTATTTTTATCAACATGAGAAAATACGGTATTAAAAAATTCTGAAAAAATTCTGGAAAAATTCTCAGAACTTTATGAGAAAAAAATAAATAATTTTGGTCTCTCGCTATTTTTTTATAAAGTTAATAGTATATTTAAGTAAAAAATTATTGAAGACCAATATTCAGCGATTTTTTGATAATATCTTGTTAACTATTGCAAAATGGTAGAGAACTTTTCGACTCAGCTCTACCTGCCCATGAGCGTTATTGGAAGAATTATCAAACACTCTTACTTGTTATTATATACGTTATATTACACCCTGTATATTATGAGTGCGTTTCCTTTTCATATACTGTAGGCATCAATTTATTCTTGTTGTCTATCAAATATTAAACAAGGACAAATGATGCTTACAAGCGCTAGAAACGCAAAATGGAATGCACCCTAAACTGTTTAAGTGCAGTGTGATCACACTATTTATTGCACGTCAAAAAGTGCCGATAAGCATTTAGCTTTTATTATCGAAATTCTCAAAATTTGATGCAATTTATTAGAAATGAGTAAAAAGGTGTAGTAATTTATTTATTTATTATTATACTTTTTTACTCAATTTTTTACTTTTTTTTTAATCAAGAAAAACGTAAACGCATTTTGACGTCATCGCTTTGTATTTTTTAAAAAAATTTTATCATTTTCGATACTCAAACGATTGCATTCAAACATAATTCGACATTCACATACAAATCATATTAGCAGATTTTATTATTATTAATATAACTTACCCTTTTATGTCAAAAGCCTTTATGAGAATACTTTGCAGTACTTCTATTGATGTTATCTGAGGATCCACGCTAAACTTACGGTATTCCGGTTGATGTCTAGTTTCACATTTCTGAAAAAAAAAGGATTAAAGGATTCCGTCATTATTCGTTATTAATTCCATGTTTAAAGTAGACATTTATAAAAACAGAAAATTGTATATAATCATACATGATATATAATTTTAATTGCATAAAAATTAATTCATTATATCAATAATATTACAACAATCTGTAATTTTATGTAATATAATATTAAAAACATGATATATGTAAGATATTCTAGATTTTGTGTGATAACAATTAACAATAAACTCTTGAGATTATTTTGACATGAATCCCAGTATTCTAATATTAAAATATCAAGGCTATAATGATTGTTAAACAAGAAATACTTAAAATCAATTCAATTGTTCGACAATCACACATAATATACAGTTCACACATATAGTACATTGCATAATAAAGATGTTATCAATCAATCCCATTCTTTATTTTGATATAATTTTGTATACATCACTTGTAATTATTTCTTTTTTTGCATTTTATTGTATTAATTACTAGTACTAATTAATATGTTGAACATTTCAATAGTAATCATAGTAGAATAAAAACCGTTGCATATGAACAATGAAATATAATACATACCAAAGTTATTACATGAAAAGTAAATAAATGACATTCATTGCTGCATAATGCAATATGAACCAGACCTGTATTCTGTTACTCATTATGCAGTCGTTATGTATTCATAGCAACAGTTGCACAGTTTTTTCACTATAAAAAAATATCCGTGCCGATGAGCACATAATGAATGCATAACAAGTTACAGAATACAGGGAAGCGCGTATATTTCGAACAATTTGATTTGGTTAGTTTAACATATTTCTTTTTAATATTAGAATTTTCATTTCAAAATGACTTTAGAAATCTGTTTTATTGTCAGGCGAAATCTGGAATACTTACAAGGGGCTTGTCATGACTGTTCAAGCAGAATCAAATCCGTTCTGAACAGTTGTGACAAGTTCTTTGTCAGTATAGTTATTATTGTAATATATTATATATTACAATTATAATTATATTGTATAATTTGTTGTTCCAATTTAAGTTCAGTAATATAAAGTCTGTAGATAAAACTCTTTTATTATTTTATTAGAATAAAAATGTATTGTATGTTAATTGAAAATTTCTAATTGACTATACATACCTTGACTTTAACGCGTACAGCCTCTCTAGGACAACCAAACATATTGTCTGTATTCTATATTGGTCCTTTTTCAAATAAGTATAATATTTCAGGATGAATCTTCAGTTATCACCATCACTTGCATTTTGCCAATTTTTCGTGCATTGACAATTCATATACATCGTCAGATATTTACCACGTACTTGACATCAATAAAACTGAATAAACTAAAAAATTGATAATCCAAGTTTAAAATAGTACAATACTGCAATTAACATATTGATAAGAAAATATTAATTGGTAAGACAATATATATTGATAAGAGAATATTAACAAACCAAAGAATATTTTCTTGTATAATAGTAAGTAGGGCATACTTATAAGCATATTTATAAAGTAATACCATGAAACATTAATAAATTATGAGATATTATCATCAATCATAAATTGTTACAATAAAATATTAATGATAGATATTTAAAACTTTGTTAATCGAGATTGAAAAGCTATATTGACTATCAAAAGCTATATTTTCTCACGATATAAATTACCACAGTATCCTTAGAATACATATAACAAAACTCAAACAAATAATAAACTTAATTTTTTAATACACAGATGTCTCCTTGTTGCCTTTAACACGTATATCAAGTTCTTTGATCATATCTCATTAGTTCAGTTCTCATATCAATATAATTAGCGAGATCATAATTAAAAATCTATATTCTTCGCCTTTATCTAATCATATATCTTCTAACGTTATTTAATTCACTATTCGACGTGATGATACTCTTCAGCCTCGATTAAAAAATATTGCACGATATTCAGATAATGAACAATTACTAGGCTGTGTGTGCGCGCGTACTCCTCAATCCACGGTGTGCGCTCCGAAGTGCAGAAGGCACTTTTCGCTGCAACGAGACATGCTCGCTAAGCTCGCTTTCTAACTCGCCTAATTATACATTCAGTATAGTTATGTATTCCCCGGGAGTCGGTGAGAGCACGCAAAACATCGGGGGGTTCAGGAGCGTTGAGTATCGGCGGGTGTCGACGTCGACAATCAATGTTTTTAACGTGATCGCGACGGCAGTCGCCCTTCAGAGCTGTCGTCGATGGCTAGCTAGAGCTGTTGTCAATGCCCGACGTTGAATGATGTTGTCATCATCGTCGTCGTAATGTCGCGCCGTCGTAACAACTAACGACTTATGATGTCCTCGATGACGAGGTTACAGCCGTTAATTGTCAATTGTGTGCAATCGCATGCTTACTGAACGCACTCGCACTCACTCGCACCGAATCGCACTGGATGTGTTCGATTTTTCAGGCCGCGCCGCGGCCAGTCAGTGGGCAGGGCCGACGCGTCGCGCTTCGTTGCCCCGCTCCACTAATTGTAAGTTCGATCTTCCAAAATATATTTCCGCCTAATTCCGCAGACTGTTGTTCAAAAATTGCTTTCCATTTTTACACAAGTGATACTGAACCTGAAGTTATGCGAATATTTTATACTCGGATAATGACGTCACTCTTAACGCTTAAACTTTGGAGACAAAGGCTGCTATTCTTTTAGGGACTTTTTAATGTTTTTTTATCTTTATTAATTCATTGGAATGTCGAGAAGGATAGAACGACGTTTGTGTCTCCTAAAAGAAAAGCAGAATTTTTTTAAGTTATCATACAAATTTATAAATCTCACACTTTTAATATAAGTTAACGAAACTTAGTAAAAAACACGATCTCGAATTTATGCAGATATTGTAAGTATAAAAAACTCAGTTGAATCGCATTTGTCAGAATGAAAAGGAATGTGAGTTATTTATATTTTGCAAATGAAAATTTTTTGAATTTTAATGTAAATGAAAAATACAATAAACATCAATCTTAAAATTTTGCATAATTTACACTGTGTTTATCCACAATATTGTATTATGAAATAATTAGCCATTTTTTCACGCATTGTGATTGTGAATAGTTTACCGCCTTCTCGATAGATTAACGAATCGTAATACATATCTATGCATGCGGAACAAAATACAGACCCAAAGTTATATGAATGAAGCAATGATAAATTAAATAAAATAACACATAAGTAAATGAAGTAAACAAATATATTTTCATTTAAGGCTGTTATAAAAATCCATAAACAAATTTTCAGCTAGGTATAATTATTAATTTCGGCAAGAAATGAATTGTCTTTTTACTTATTGATATATACTTTCTCAAGCACGCGCAAAGTGGAACACATAAAAAGAATTCAATGCAAAGTTAGCGCCAGTTAACGCCGGGTATGGAACGCGAAGTAAGCGCGATCTGTAGGTCCGTGACGTTGTGTCCATTCACAGCTGATTGCAGCTGATGTGGGTGACTACGTGACTGCACCTGATTATACCGGTGTTTGTTTATAATTTATGTATGTGATATGTAAGACGTAGGACTTTTCTGATAATGCATACTGACGTTCTGAGTGCATGCCGAGCCGCGTGAGATTCGAAAACAATAGGACGAAACGGACCCCTCGTCGATGATTCATGCAAGTACTTTTTCTTGGCGATAAGGTTATGTCCTTGATCATTGGTTGGACGACGGGTGCGAAAGTATTCGGACATACGCGTTTCACCGGCGCGCGAACACTCTCGCGATGATGAGGGCTGCCGGTGTGCTGGATGGCCGCGAATTCGGCAAGCGCGTGCGTCGTGTCCTGGATGGCAATTACTCGTACCGTAAGATCCTCCTGATTGTCCTGATATGTGGCGGTCTGTTGCTGTACTTTGGTCCGCCCTTTGCACAATGGTTCTTCTCCTCCACCAGAGAACCTATAGAAGGTGAGTAATACGTTAGTTTCGGTCTGATGAACATCAAAGAATTATAACAGTCTCAAGTTTCTTTAAAAACTTCTTAAAATATTCATATAAAGGACTATTATTCAGTAATCAAAAGTAGATTAAAATAAATTGAAATTTTTATGTGTATTTTAAGTTTATCGAAATTTGTTTGTATGTAAGCCATTTAAAATATATTTTAAATTCTATTATAAATAGAATCACCTGTAAGTCTTTCTATAGTAATTGTTACAGAAATGTTGATACTTATACTTTTCCATAGTGTTTGAAGATCGTTGCATGAATGAAAGATTGGCTAGTTTCTACTTTGATGCTGTTGAATATAATGCAAATATTCTGCACAATCCACCTAAGGAGAATGAATATTCTTATCTGCCATATATTGGCAATGGTATTTTCGGAGTTCCCATTTCTCCAGAAGCCTGGCTGTATATTAAACATAGAAGAGCACTTTTACTGCCTGTACAGTGGCAACCACTGATCACGCATCCTATATCAAAAGATAGTTTTTACCGAGAAGCGACCGTTGTTCATTTTACAAATGGGATTGTTTATAAGTATCAGTGCCTTAGAGAGGGTTATCACATGGAATTTCAATATTATGCACATAGAGGTCTCGACGGGATTTTGGTGCAGACTGTAAAACTCTCTAATCCATTTTCACTTTCTCAAGAAATATCACTGAAGCCACAGGAATCTATCCATTGGAGTAATTCTCACATAGAACCCATTAGGTAAGCAAAGTATTATTATAAATAATTAAATAAAAATTTATCAGCATTTTTTAAATTTATCATCATCTATTTTGTAATGATAGAATTCAGGTCGATGGATTTAATCATGAGTACTCTTTCTTGTCTGGATTCGTATCTACACCCAACTCCAATAAGATAATAGTTGTATCAATAATTTACAAAGTTCCACCTAAAACAGTGCAGGTGAAAGCACGCAGTTCTATTAAATTGGAGTTTCTGTCAAGTATTCAATACAGCGAACCAATCTTATCCGAGCATTATCATGTAGAACGTGATGCGACTAAAAAGAAAGCAATTGAAGTAAGCAGACGAAGAATTTTTGAATTTATCGTTTTTTGTAAAAAAAAAATATATGCATTATTCTTTGTTGTACAGTTTATAAAAAAGGCGATTATGCGTCAGCAACGTCTGAGAGAGGAGCATGTAAATCTCTGGCAGAGTTATTGGTACACAAGTTTAAGGATAAGTGATTCTAAGGCTGACGGTGCCATCAATGGTCACAAGATTAATTCTACCATGTATTACGTATTATCTCAAGTTTCGCGGAGTGTTCAAGATGTCGAGAAAAACATTGCTATGAACGAAGGTTGTTATCGGGGTCATCATACTTTGTAAGTATGATGAGAATTGTGTTTGCCGTTTAAAAATAATTTACGCGTATTATAATTCTTTTCGCTTAGGGACGCTCCTCGCTTATGGAAAGATACCTCAACCATCGACGCCGTGAACGAAATAGTCGAGGCATGGTTGATAACATTGGAGAAACAAGGTTGCTATCATCTAGTGATCGGAGGTCCTGCAGCTGTACAGCAGGCAATCGTGCTGAGTCTCGGTAGCCTGAGATTCAGTAACCAACATCTCGAATTTAATATCGATCCACAATATCTTCATCGCGATTATTTGTTTAGGTGTGTCTGTTATTTATCAATTAAGATAAACGTAAAAAAAAATTACAATATAATTGAAAACAGATTATGAAAAAAATATTTCTACAAAAATATTTCTTTTATATGTAGACATATCTTTAATACTAAATATTATTAATGAATTAATTTACTATTTAAACTATATTACTTTTAGGCGTATAAATTATGGAAATTTAACACATGTAAATATATCCGTAACGGTTGGTGAAGATAATCGCGCGATATTAGGAGTAGCTTTGGATAAAAGTGATAGCGTTTATTTCGGATGTGATGCCGGTTGTTTGGACGCGCCAGTTCCTCTCGACCAGACTTATACAAATTTTCCCGTAAAGTTGACAAAGCCGCTAACCGCGATACTTTACATAACGTCTGATCATCAACATATG
This sequence comes from Acromyrmex echinatior, assembly GCF_024713525.1. Taxonomy (NCBI): domain Eukaryota; kingdom Metazoa; phylum Arthropoda; class Insecta; order Hymenoptera; family Formicidae; genus Acromyrmex; species Acromyrmex echinatior. The sequence goes on from NC_141855.1 coordinate 16,112,378, forward strand.
CAAGATCTTCGTAATGCTCTGCACGTACATGAAGTAGATGATGGTAGGTTAAGAATTTAATTCACATCCAGATAAATTCAGAGAATCTTTATTTTAATAAAAAATTTTACAAAGATTATGTGAAGAACTTTATTCTTATGAAAAAGTTTCATTTTTAAATAATAAAATTAAAAAAGTATTATTAAAAAAATTAATGTCTTAAGCATTGAAATTTATTATTAATCAGTGCGTATTTATTATTAATCAGTCATATTTTCACTTTTAATCACTATTTATGTTTTTTCCTTTTCAGCACCCGCACATGATCACCAAGTAATGGCTTTGCACAAGCATGGACATCAACTCGGAGGCTTGCCCACATTATTCTGGGTTAGCATATGTTTCCTGATAATTGTGTTCCATTTGTTTCTATGTAAATTAATTTGTAACGAGTATTATGGTCATCAGGATCGGCAGCGAGTTCGATATAATAAACCGTGATATAATTGTACATAATTTTCTTGTTAACATGAGATGTATATATGTATATTATATATATATAACATGTGTGTATATATATATATTTTTACAAATTAATTAGTATAATTAGCGAACTAATTATTTTTCTAAATAATGAAGGTATATATGCATGTGCGCATTGTATAAATCGTATTTTTCTAGCATTCATTACAGTAAACACATACTTTGCGACTATTGTACATTATATTTTTTATACAAAGGTAGTTTATTTGAATCAACCTTATTCTTCGTTTTTTGTTTTTGATATGAGAGAGAAGCATATGATATAATTACGTATTAAGTTTCCTGGTTAAAACATAAAAGCTATGAACAAATATTTGTCTGATACAATTTTTCTAAAATTATAAGTTAAGATATTTGTCACTTTATTTAATTTGCATACCCTATAATTTTCTGTTATTCCTATTTTTGCATGAAAACTTGATGTAACATCATAAAAGGAAAGGATTGTAAAATATTAATCAACTTTTTAATGCTGATTATACAACAAAGTAATTTGTTGACAATATTTATTAGAGAATATGTTAAACGTATAATAAACTGTACTATATAACATAAATAAATTCATATATAACATAAATAACTTAGAATTAATGATATTAATAAAAGAGATACGAATGTGCTAGTTGCGACACTTTTAAGGATTGTAGTTAGATATCCTTGGAATGTTTATGAATTATTATTATTGATGAATGGCAGTAACTGACAGCATTGATTATTCGACTGAAATACATTTAATGTATATGATTTCACACACACTCACATAACATACATAAAGTAATTTGATTTTATTAAAATTGAAAAGGGATTGTGAGTTTTTTTACATAAATAAGCGCATCATTTACAAATAAATAAATTACATAAATTAACTTAGCACTAAATAAATTACTAGAAAAAATAAAATAATTATTGACGAAATTATTTATCTGTAGAAGTTTTAGAATAATTTGAACATGTACGTGTCAAATATTGATTACAGAAGAAATTTGATGCAAGTCGTCTTTTGAAGTTTTTAAGCTATTACGTAAAATAAATAAATAAATAAAAAAAACATTTATTATTTAGCCATAGAATGATTTTCTATTTTCATAAAGAAAGGTATAAAGAACAAAGCAGAGATATTTGAAAATTCTTTTGTCGTTATTCCAGCCAAGAAAGATTAACATGGAAGCGAATATCTTAAGAGATTAACATCTAGTTACAAACTTAATGACTCGACGGCGACATTTAAATAGTAATTATTTTAAAAACGTAACTAGAAATAGTTACGTGAATTCTTCTAAAAATCTTTAACATGACGTAAATGTTTGACACGGGCAACAGCGCATTACAGACCCGATAACGTCCACAAATTGTTGATACGTTCATTAACTTAAGTTTTATATTAATTGACGTATGACGTTCACGTCGCATGTTTTCGATGCGTGCGACGCTTATAAAAAAATTCGCATTTCTGCGGAGAGACCCGTTAATCAGTCTAAGTTCGTTAAACCTATCGACGATTTAACATACGAGGAGATTATACATACAAGCGAAATTTAATATCGCTGATTGTTGCGATTAGCAACATAACTTCATTTCTTTAGTCCGAAAACGGATAGGCGATCTCGGAGCGTGAAATTGGATTAAAAGATAAATGAATGAGAAATGAACATTTAGGCCCACAGAATTACCGATTAGGAAAAAAACTCGTTAGAACATTGAAAATAAAATAACAGTAATAAGTAACAAACAATGCTCTATTTTTCGAATTTGACAAAGATTTCGCAATTCTTAAAATTTTTTAAATTCTGAAATTTTGTATGAGTAAAGTACATATATGTACTTGATCTCTAATATTTATATACACAGTTGTAAAAGACTTTGATATTATATTTAGGATATTATTTGATTATTATCGATCAAAAAATTATCTAGATTAAGAAGAAACAAAAAAAATTTTCTCTTAACATATTATTATAGGCCATAAACTTTTGTATTTAATATTTTTTCAATATTTTGATAATTTTTTCTGATAGATTTAAGAAATATAGAAAGTCAGATTATTTTGGATGTAAGGGATGTTTTCACTCTTATAGAACCTTTATCAGCCAAAAAAGAAAATTATTACGTAATTATATTTCATATACATATATTATACTTAATTTTTACAAAATTTCAGAATTTTAGGAATTTTTCAGTTACAGAATATTCCTTTAAAAAAAAAAAATAAAAGAAATTCTCGTAGCAGAAAGACGCATGTATTTCAGCTTTAAAATAGTTAATTATATATTAGTTTGCTTTTTCATTCGTTACAACTTATACACTACCGTTTTCCTTTTTATACATTAATGCTTGCACGTAGTGCATTGGGCAAACAAATATTAACTTCATAATTGAAACGATCTTATATGTTAGTGATTTAATGAAATATAAGAAAATTAAAAAGGAAGGCAATCAATAGATGAGCAATATAATAATTAGGCGTGATTTTTCTTAAAGTTCACCAGGTTGTCGGAAAACACACTGTACATTCGACAGCGCAAGTTAGAACTTGATTTTACATACATAATATTATTTACATAGAAAATAATATTTCCTATAATGATAAATATACAATTTTTAAATTATTACATCTAATTTCTGAAATTAATTACAATCGCTTTATGCAGCATTTCTTCAGTCTCCGCTTGAATCTTTTTATTTTCGTCTTAATTATATAGAAAAGAAATATTTGTGTATAATACGACAATATAACTATTACATAAATGTAAAAAATAATGGAACTTAAACGAGAACATTTGCAACATGGAATTTGAAAGAAATCAGAACTGTTTACATTTAATTTGAATCTTATTCGCGAGAATGGATATATATATATATACTATATAAATGACTCTTTTTAAAGCCGCTGCTTTCGCACATTTAACAATATCGCGCGCTACATATAATCATGTTACATATTACGTATCTAATATCTTTTTCCTCTTATTTACAAAACCTTATCCGTGCTTACAATTAATATATCGACTTATTTCAAAAGACAACGATTCTCCTGCTGTTAATGTCCTATGATTCGTAATTATAATACCTATGGTATAATATTTGTTGACTTTTCATGATTTTTTTTTATACTAACATCAATTTGGCACGTAATAGAAAACTCTGTTTTAAAATGGAATATTCCTCCGCGATCGGAAACGGTTGTTTACACGATAACCGAGAATTCTCATTCGCATTTAACATTATATGGATACGGTCCATTTGATGTTATAAATAAATGATGTTTCGAAGCGTTTGATTGATCAATCAGAAGAAAGAATTTTTTACTAATTGGCTAATTAAAAAATGCTTCTAAGCATTTATAGCATCAAGTAGACCATTATATGTATACATATATTAATTTTTTCCATGATTCTAATTAATATATTGATCTCAGTAGATACAGTGAAATCAAAAAGTATTCGTACAAAGAAATTTGTTACAAAAAAAATCTTATTTGTAGAAAATAAACAATAATTAGCAATTTTATACAATGAATACATTCTGTTCTAACAGAAACAAACAAGCTTCGCATGTTTCCTGATTTTAGAAGCTAGATTTCTCATCTGTATGAATACTTTTTGAGCATTCAAACAATACAATTTTTAATTTTCGCTTATTTTTCAGATGATATATTTTATATAATTAATACACATCTTTTTGGTATATATAATTTTAAGAAACATAGTCTATTTTATTCTTTATGAATAAATTGTTAATTATCCAACAAGAAATGATCATCAATTAAACGTTGAATCAGCGTCAAATTGATATTGAAATCATCATCATTTATATTGATTCGACATCAATTCGATTCATTTCTCGCTGGATAATATTTATTTTTTAAAAATAAAATTTTTTAAAAACATATTTTCTCTCTGTACAAATACTTTTTGCATTCACTGTATATGTATCAAACTATCAATAATATCGTATCGATTATTAAACGAGTCTGTGGAACTTTGCTATAAATTGTACCGCGCAGCGGTATATCGCCAGTTCGTTAATTAATCGTTTTAAAATACATATTTGATGCACTCGAATATATTTCCACTATTCGTAAATATTGACAATATACATATCAATGTTTTTGATCAACTTCTAAGAGTAATATATCTTGTTTAAATAATATTTAAATAGGTTTTAAAATAAGTCTGTATAACGATATTTTTTTAGACTAATATCTTTATATTATTTAAGTAAAGTTCTCCAAGACATGACGACGACGAGAAGATATGATTCGATCCGATAAGATCGGAGAATTTAACTAGGGCAAAGTAAAAACTTTCGTCTATCCATCGCGGAGCTTTAGAATAAGAAATTGCAAGAATTTGCACTTAAATCAGACATTGTAGATTAGACTCATACGAACAGGTCTCTCCTTAGACTAACACTGTTATATACAGAATCAAGTAATATCATCATTCGTTTAATCGGCTTATTATCGCAGGCAGTTGTATATTTATCAAATTACTTACGCACCCTTCGGGCCAATAGTTCAATATACAGTTTTTCGTCGTATGTCCAATTAATATATTTAACAATCGTTCATGCATCCTCACTACACAATGTTCTATAAAGGCCCGATTGCACCAACGTTACTTTAATTTTAGCGAGGCTTAAACTTCTCTTTGTTTCTGTCTCTTTTTAGTTTTAAAACGAGATAAAGTTTTAAGTTAAAGTAAGGTTGGTACAATCGGGCCCAAGTCGGATAACGATTTTTCATTGATATTTTTTTATTTGCAAATATTAGAAACTTGTCTGTAATTATTATATAATAAAAATATGATGGGAAGAAATCAAGTCCAGCCTTAATAAATAATACCTAATAATAAATACATTTATTTATGTATATATAAAGTGTTCAAATTTTCCATACAAATAACTTTAACATATTTAAAAATATTATACATAAATTAATTTAGTAATAAATTTATGGCTATGGGAATTAGCGCTGTAGAAAGTGCGCGATAAATATCAATGTAACGTTTAGTCAAGTATTTGACTTTTAATTAAAACAAGTAGTTACAAAATTTTAATAATCGCTTGCAAACATGTTTCGGCTAATTTTTTAGCCATCTTCAGTAACATTATTCAGAAACATTTTTGATACAAAACACACGATGAACATTGTACACTGAATGCATCTCATATTTCGTCAAAGTAGTATGTACTGAAGATAGCTAAAAAAATTAGCTGAAGTATGTTTGCGAGCGATTATTAAAAAGTTGTAATTACTTGTTCTAATTAAAAGTCAAATACTAAACGTTATATTGATATTTATCGCGCAGTTTCTACAGCGCTAATTCTTATATAGCCATTTATTACTAGATTAATTTATTTATTTCGGGAATTAATATTATTACTATTATACATAAACATAGGTCTTAAAATTTTATCTAAGTTTGCATTTCAAAATGTCGTCCATGTCAATACAAGTTTGACATTGATGTAATTTTGAACTTATTATATTTTTACAAAGAAATTTTTATAAGAAGATTTTCTTACTGAAAAAAGAGTTTGGTTGCATTAAATGGAATTCTAGTTTAAAATAAACAAATCAGAATTTTTTGGTTGAATCTGCTATAATTTTAATTAAAATAAATTCTAATTGATATGATCAAAATTTTTTGTGCGTTCATTCATTTTCAATCAGAAATTGTTTTCAATGCTCTACCTGTATTCTCGCAAAAAAAGTAATTCAAATTTACGTCATGTCAAACTTGTACTGACATGAACGACGCTTTGAAATGCAAACTTGTTAGACAAAATTGTTTCTCACACATTTCATATTTTTGTTATAACTTTTTAATAAAGTATTTTAAGATCTACGTTTATGTAACATTTTTTTCTTATCAATCAATTCATAGAACATACTGTTAAAGTTTGTACAGAAAATCTGGAAACGTCCTGTAGATATATATATATATATATTTTTTTTTTTACATGTGTCTTCAAAAATAAAAAATAAAATTTTTGGATTCTATGTTACTGATAAATTATTGTTCATTCAAGATAATTTTTTAGAAAAGTTCAAATATATTACTTAATAAAATTCCTAAAATCTAATAAAATAAAATAATTACTTTATTGTTATTGCCTAAAAAAAATCTGTAGTATTTTTTTATCGCGTTATTCGACTTAATTACGAAGACATTGATATACAGTCACAGAAAGTAGCTCACATGATGCTAGACACACACATTAACGGATATTATATTAATACATGCACTCAGTATCAACGATGTCTTTTTAGATTTCAACGCTATGTATTATAATACTTTGTACAATCATTAATTAAATAATAGGTAAAACTGTAGGAAAAAGAAGCACAATCGCTAATCTTGACCTTGACATATATTGTCAATACCTTGAGTAATCTTCAACAGATTTTAGCCGCCGCTGGCGGCTAATTCATTAAAAAGTTATTAACAAAAAAAAAGTTTAAAAAAATAACATTTTATTTCTGCTATATATAATATTAAAAAACTATTCTTTATCCTTTCTTGCTTACTATTTTCCACGCGAAGCGACTTTCACTTAGCGGGTATTAAGACATATGCCTTGAATTAGTTCGAATATGTCATAAAAAATTCAAACTAATTCGAATATGATTCAAAATCATACAATCTTAAATGTCTTGAGAAATCTTGAAATCTTGAAGTCTTGAATGGCTTGAAAAGTCTTGAATGTTTTAATAAATTTAAACAATTTAAAATTGTTTCTTAAATTGATTTTTTTTTAATTAAAGTGAAAATACATTTGACGAAAATAAAAATTATTTGATTTAAAAAAATAAGGTTCAAGTCAAAGAAAAATTTATTTGATTTCAAGAAATGACATTCAAATCAAAGAAACTTTTCTTTAATCGTATAGCAACGCTCAAAGTTCTTTTTAATTCAAACAAATGTTTTTTTAACTCTTACCTTATCAGCTATAATTTGATGCCTCATCCATACAAACCCAAAGAATCCCTCAGCAGAGGGGAGGGGGGGGAGGAGAATGGGGTGGGAGTCGTTTCGCGTGGAAGTCGGAAAAACACGTTCTTAAACAGGAGGAAAGGTGGAGCAAAATCACTTCGCGTGGAAAGTTGGAAAATGTATTTTAAAGTAAAAAATTTCTGTTTTATATAATAGAAAAAAGACATAATTTTTCAAACTTTTTTTGTTAATAATTTTTTAATGAATGACGAGCGACGGTTAAAACCTGTTGGAGGTCACTCAAGGTCATGACCTTGACATATGCAAGGTCAAGATCATTGACTGCTGCTCTCCTTTTCTGCAGTTTTATCAAGAAATATCCTATTTTTCTCGGGGAAACGAGATTCCGCGATCGCCCAATCATAACTATAACCGTAATATATGTATTTATGGACGCTCAAAATTATCAGAGATTAATTATAATTATATATAAAAATAATTATAGTAATTAAAAATAATTTAATTAAATCACAAAAGACATCGGCAAAACACAAATTGATGCTTCACGACTCATGATGTTTCTTAAAGTATTATGAATGAAATACAGGTCGGATTTTATATAATAAAAAACCAAATGGAGTAAAAGGAATTGAAGAAATTTGTGGAGAAAGAGATAATTTAATGACTATATTCAAACTTACCTTCGACAGTGTCGAAATGTGGTCATAGAAATATTCGTTTCAAATGATATCAATTTAGATACATTATAGATAAACAGTTAACAGTATTTTAGGCATATCGTATATGTATGTACTACGCGCCAAGTAATTCTACAGAAATCGAATTATAGTAAGACATTCGTATGTTTTGATATTCTCTGAAAACGATAATAACAGTCCTAACAAGTCGATAGACTTTGCCATCGTTTACGCTCTACGCTTACGGATGGCTTTAATAACAACACTAACATAGTCGCCGAATAACGCTTCGTCGAGTCTTTCTTATCTAGCAATTCTTATCGTGCTGCAAGTAAAATCATTTTGATTTTGGCTTCTTTGTACAAGAATACGCGCGTTACTTGAGGTCGGTGTGATCTGTCTCTCTTTACCTCTCTCCCCTTCTCGTTAAAGCAGTTTATTATTAGGCGTATTCTCGATGTAACAACTACGTTGAGACGTGTTAAAATTCGATTCATCGTTGTCTCAATTTTAGCGCTTTCACTGTATCTCGAATTACGTTCGAGTTAGCATTAATATTCCGTTTTTGCAAGGATCTATATATCCCCCCATTCGGTATATGTTACTTTTACTTAAAATTAAGTTATGCAAACGTTCCTACGCTGAAATTGGAAGAGAGTAAAGTGTGAATTGAATTTGTACTTGACGTTTTTAATTTTATTGTAGCCTTTTTTGTAAAAAAGAATCTTGCTCACTTTTATGTGGTCTTTTATGAGTTCTTGCATCTGAAGAACCTTTTACATATAGATACTAATAAAACTTACAATTAGATAAAATAAAAGATTATTGTTAAAGTATCAAAATGTTCCATAAAAACATTTTTATTGGGCTTTTTTTTAAATAATAGATATAAAATATTCAGTTTATCATTCCTCAATCGATTAGTATACAATTCATTACTATACGCGAGAAGTTCAAAATGAGCAAGGTTCTTTTAATATACATATATAATAAGACCAATTTTCACTTTAAAGCCAAATTGAAAATAAAAGTGATTTTAAAAAAGACTGGATCACCGCGACCAAATTCTTGTTTCGAATATTTGCAACTTCTACGTAATCACTGTTACTATTATATATAATCAGTATGTGTCTTGCTTCTACTACGACTGAGATTAACGCTATTGCTAACATTCGCATCCGTGATTCGTCTTCAAGCGATAGGATGCGATAATTATTTGGATAATTTGATTTTATCGAATTTTAATATGTCCTAATACATTCATATCCGTTTATAATTAATTAACGTATGTACACATAGTATTCCAAAATCACTGGGTGAGTTTTAAGAACCTTCTTTGCATGATTTCGAGTAATATATAATTAGTTTGAGTAATTTATCATTATTGCAGTATCATGTATTTCGATACCCGAATGGTTTTATCATATTGCAAATAATAAATAAAAAATTTGCTATTTATCTTACACAAATTAATTACGAGAAATATTATATTTTATTCATACAAATCCTTTTGTAGACGATAATATAAAATGATATAAATACGTCTCATCTATTGTTTTCTCGTCGAAATACGTGATACTTTCCGAATTCTGGTCAATCCGAAACTCATATAAAACTCCATCGTTATTGACACATCCATATGTAGGAAAAAGGTCTTTGTTCACGAGAAATGAATGGATCTCAAAAACTCACCCGTGTGATGCTGAAAACTTGCTGAATACCGCGAATACGGCGAAAGCGTGACGTCATTCGTGCGTCGAGGACAAAGCACGAAGGTTTTTCGATACGAATAACTATACAAAATCGTAGTCTACAAAAGGACCTTTTTTTGGATGACTAAATTGTGATCGTCGAGTATATGTTTTCGTGTACGGTTGTAAATATCACCCTTTGCACTCAAAATTAATTTATTATAATAATTTCCTATCATCAAAGAATTTATCTGTTTAGTTTCCTAGCTAAAAGAAGACAATTCAGAAATATTGTAGAAATTATCCAGTGGATGGAAGCTTTTCTGATTTTGATTTAGAGATTCATAAATTAAATTAAATTAAAATATTTCATAGCTTAAACTCTTATTATTTAGTTTATGATAAGAAAATATCAGTCAGTTTAATTACGTAAAGTATTTCTTAAGTATGTACTGTTCAAAAAATTTTTTAAATAATTTTATAAGGAAAAATTTATATGATTATATAGTCTCAAAGGTTTCACTTCAAATGTACATAATATTAAAAATTCTATAAAATTATAATTTATTAGTCTTTAATAAGAGTGTATACTGCAATAAAATAATATCTCTAAACATTACTGAAAAATTTAATTCCGTAATTCAAGACACAATAATGTAAAATATTATCTAAGCTTCTACGCCATCGACTTTTAATAAAATGGCGATTATATGTAAAAAATGAAAGTAATACCTTACCTATTTACTGGTCCGAGTTTTAAAAAGAAATTTCTTTTCACACACACACACACACACACACACACACACACACACAGAGCAGCTATTAGAAAAAAAAAATAATTTTTAGAATTTTGAACACCTTATATCTTTTGAGACCATATGTTCATATATGAGGTATGAAAGCTTCTCTAAAATAATATCAACAATTCCTAAAATACTAGACAGAAGTACATTCAGAATTTTCTCGGAAGAGGATTTTAATTCTGTTATCACATAAACAGTAATTTTTTAATTTTGTTACGTTAATTGCTTTTTGAATATTTTAGAGCTTAAAACCTCCTTCTCATTCAATGATTTTAAATGGGAAAAATACTAGGTTTTATAAGTCAAACTTTTATTTTTTTTTCCTGAAAAAAGTATAAACAAAATATTGCAGTTATTAAAAATAAAATATGTACCATGTGTATTGAAGTACCATTAATTTTTCAATGCATATTCTATTCTTCAGTTCAAAAACTTTGGGAAAATGTATTCCTTATGTATCGGATTCTAGTAAATTGATAGGAAATTGTCGCCAAGTTCACATCAAACTTCTCAGAATTGGTGACAAATTCGGTGCCATCTGTCAGCAATAAGCTCATGTTTTGCTAGCAAAGCCTGCCTACGTATGTATGTATATAATCAGATAGCAAACTGGTAACAAAAACCGAGCATAGCTTTGGTCGGTTTTAGTTTTGGTTGGTTCTTGTTTTCAATTCGCAGATTATCAGTGAACTTTGCACAATTTTCGATAATTTGTTATCTGTTACATCAGTAAATGTATATTTACTATTAATTTGCTGACATCATTATGTAACAGAATTGCATTAAATTTGATGCTGTTTTGTCAATAAAACTTGTAACAAGCATTTAATAAAATTTATTTTTTACAGTCTTGGCTCACTGGAGATATTCTGTCAAAACTTAACTAACGAAAGTTTCAAAAATTATTTAAATAGTCGTAACAAGAGAAAAAAATATTTTATGTGACAATCAAAAAATTACTTAGAGTAAAAAATAATGTATTATTGTATATTAAAAATAAATAAATAAATAAAAAATTTCGAAGGAGTTCGAATCCTCAAACCCCTTCTCATCAAAATGTTATCATGTCATGCTAGATAGTACCTAACAATATGAGCAGGGGAGGACAGGAGAGGATGCGTACCTCCTCTCCAAATTTTGGCAAGGAAAAACAATTAAATTATAAAAATTTTTACAATAAAAAATAAAATGCTTATTATCCAATTTGTGACTCAAACGTTGTTCGTAAGTTCACTGAAGCTCCTTAAAAGCTGACTTTAATATAAGTATTTTAATAAATTTTCTTTGAAAATACACATTTTGCCCTTTTCTCTCCTGAAATCCAGGGTACGCCATGTTTAAAAAGTCCTCCGTATAATTCTGTATATGTAACTACTGAGTGCAAAGAGTTGAACAAGTGTTGTCAAATCATTTACATCTCATGGGAATATACAAAACTTCTGGCGCTTATAAAACGCTGCGGTAAGATTGATGAGATCCTTCATATTGGTCGGAAACTCCATGAAGGATGCTGAAGGAAGAATCCATAGCGATTGGAGATGACCAAGTTTGAATACTACGACGAAAATTCAGAAAAGGTCGGCGAGTCACTGTAGCTTAGAATCTGCTCCTCGTTCGGGCATGATTCTTCTTTCTTCGCGCGCGCTTCTACTCTCTCGGAGATGCTGCTGATCACGACTTCATTGCGATCTCTCGGCTCGAGAAGGAAAGAAGAGTATATGGATTAGAAATCGTGATGTTCACCGTCTCGTAATGGTATAAAGCTAAAATGAATGTATATAATGAAGCATAATGACAAAATGATAAAAAGCGCTGCAATAAACAATATAACGAAAGAGTTAGTAATGACAAAGCTCCCTAGAAAACAAATTTTCGGAAACAACCGAAAAGAAAATATACTGCAAAGCAATTAAATAAATACTGTCAAGTATCTACTTTAAATGAGCAATTAAATACATGATCATAAATTTCAGTCAATTTCAATTTCTTAAGGATAAAAATGAGAAAACGAGGATAAAAATGATATCATGGCGATAACTTCTCATAAAAAAAAAAAGGATTTCTCGCGGACCAAGCTTTCGTAATTGAGTTAATGAGAGTAAGCTAAGCTCGATTAGATCTCGCTGGGGGGATATTAGGTACACGCTCTTTCAAAAAGTCGTTCATCTCGTCGATGTCCCTGTGGAAATAATCCGCTATTAAAAGTGAGGAAAATCCATCACCTGATCAGAATCGTGACGCGGCTCAGCCTGACTCCTCTCGCGTGCTTGGCACATCGCCAGGCTCATCGGCGGGCTGGCTGTGAGTTCCGGCAGTTCCTGAACGGTCGACAGCTTGCGCTCCTCTTCGTCGTCGTCGTCGTCGCCGCCGCCGCCGCTGCCGCCACCGCTGCCGCTGCCACCATCGCAGCTGCAACTGCCGCCGGCACCGCTGCCATCACCGTTGTCGTTGCCGTTGACATACACCTCCGCCTCGGTCCTCGCTCGATGCTCTGGACAGGGAGGGAGGTGTATGAGAGCGACCTAGCTAACGGAAGTCTCTTCGACCGACGGACTCGCCAGCGCCTGGGTCTCACCGTTCGCGTGCTTCCGCTCGTCCGGACGTCCCGCGCCTCCGCGGGACATCGGAGGGCTGCTACGAGAGCCCGAAGTCACGCTCTGCATCGTCTGGCTGCGACCGCCGGCGAAGCGCATGCTGTATGCCGCGCGATTACCGCTCTGCATGCCGCTCGTCTGTGAAGGCCCGAATGAATTTTAGACATCATCGGACGTCAGGGATTTGGAGAACATGGGAAAAGGATTTTAGCCTAATATTAAATTCCCTCGGGCTGTGTTTCTACAATGCGCACCAATGCACATCAAGAACAATCACGCGCGGATTTACCAAGCGCACAATAAGCATCTCGATTAATGGATTGGAAATTCATTGCTCAATAAATTCCGCAAATAGTGCGGTAACTTACGCTAAACATCAAATTGATCAAATCGTTAACGTTAGTGTTAGCATACGCCTTTACATCAATTTCAATCCGACATTTATGCGCCTTCGTGCGCACCGATGCATCCAGTTCAATTTGGTATAACATTCACAATCAATTCTATAACGTTTGAATACAGTGTCCACGTTCACTGGTCTGTGCCTGACTCGTGCATGCTTTCTCTCCTAGAGATATAATTTATAGAGATTCGATATGCTTTCGCAACTCTACTTCAATAGAGCGTATTACTTTATTGATGGATATTATTTACAAACAAGCCTAGATTTCCACACGTTTAATCTCAAAAAAAGTGTTTAATAATTTAAATAAATAAATAAGAAGATCTTACGGTGCGATTTTCTAAACGAATTATGCGATCAAATTGTTACAAGATAAACTAATTATTTCATCGTACTTTAATTTTTAATAAATTGTATTAACGAATTTCTACGATATAAACGCAAGCGATAATCATTATATACTAGTTTATAATTAATTTCAATAGCTTCTTTCCTTGTTTTATCGAAATGCTTCGTGCTGATTCTCATGATGGAATATGGGAACCAACATAAATAGCTTCAATGACCGTAACGTTAACAAAAGATAGTATTTGGAAGGGAAATATGTTCATTCCAGAAAATTGAATCAGTAATTTGCATCATATTGTATTCTCTAATCAATAAACCGTTTATAATAGTGAACCTCAATGTATGTATAATTAACTGTAGCATTAAATTAAAGTTTGTTTCGACACACTTGTTGTGCAGAGAAAAGATTAATAGAATCTGTTTACTTGCGAGAGAAAGCGATAATTTGAACGAGTATATTATAGATATTTAGTAAAAGCTAAATTGAGTTTTCAAACAGGAAAGTTACTCTTTAAAATCCTTATCAAATTTATTTTTTATTCCTCTCTGCATTAGATTATACTAGAATCTTTCTCTTTTTTTGTTTTCACCAAATATCAAATATATATCTACCTCACTTTCAGTTTCAAAAGTGTACACTAGTTCAACCATAGAAAAGACCTTTAATGTAACATAAAAGTCATTTGAAAATCCGTAAAAAAGATGGTTGTTATTAATGAAATTAGTAGTCTAAATTATCTAATTCCTGGGAATTCTTAGATATCCTATCTATTCCGTTTTACGGATTAATTGTTAAATGAGATAAATAACAAAACCTGTACATACGTTAGGATGACCAGGGCGAACGTTCTTGTAAGGCTGGAACAGTACCAGATAGACCTTGGGCGTGAAGAGGCAGCCGAGGGCGACGGAAGCGGAGATGTTGATGCACATGCACATGCTCGCGATCTGAACCTGCAACGTAGGCAGTTATCCGCTCGACTTTATATGTTGACACAGAAAAATGCGTATGAGGTTCGTGTGTATATGTGTGAATACATAATTCGCGCTTGTAAACTCGCGATGTGCGGCACAGACCTTGTAATCATTGTTAGTGCCGAAGTAGATGGGCACAAAGGCCAACCAGACGATGCACGTAGAATACATAGTAAAGCCGATGTATTTGGCTTCGTTAAAGTCCTCCGGGATCTTACGAGTCTTGAACGCGTACAGGGTGCACATTAGGATCAGGAACATATTGTAAACGAGAGACATCATCAGCGAGAAGGTGGACACACGGCACGTAAGCACTGCGGACAGTGGATATGGATGAATCTCCGTGGTATCGGGCGGTTCGATCATCAGCCACACGATAGTGCCGATGAGTTGCACTGCAGTGATCCCTGCATAAATGGGAGTCACGTAATCCAGGATCAGGCTCTGCGTACTTTAGAAGCTACTGTTTACATTGTTAATCGAATAATGAATGGAAACCTGAGAGAACATTTGCAATGTTACTAAACTACATATTTCTCTAAATCATTTCCTTTTTACAAAAATAAAATTATATACGTAGTATATAATTTATAAGATTTTATAATTAATAAAAAGCACGATTAAAAGCCGATTGTTCCATCTTTTGGTAAATTTTACCTGTTAGGTAAGTAGCAAGATTACTAATCACATGCGTGGATTGCCAGATTTACCTCACAGGTAAAATTTAACAAAAGGTAGAACAACCCTAAGAGAATTGTAATGCATTAAGTTATAACTTTCTAATTAAAAAATTATAATAAAAATAATTTATAAAACTTGTAAGATTTTTTAGGAGAAGGAGAGAAAGAGAGAGAGAGAGAGAGAGAGAAGAATAGAAAAAAAAAAGATTAATTTACATCATTTTGCAAATATTTAATTAATTTCTATAATAAGTTTTTAAAAAATAAGAATAAGTTTTAAAATATAAGTGACGTTTTGATCGAAATAATGCAACAAGCAAGATTGCGGTTAAAAATAAAGTACAAATTTGTATGTATCCTAGACAGAAATATTATTGATGCGAAAGCTTATCGTAAGAATCGCATCATTATTTCTTTTCTTCGGTCAAACATGATTTTTATTTCACGTTACGTTAAGCATCAGTGTACAATTATTCTCTCGATGCCATAGCTTGCCGACGTGTTTACCAAGGTGAGTGCAGCTCATACTCACCGATAGCGATTACTACTTGGCTCTTGGGCGATGTGTAGGAGAGCCTCTTGATCTTCTTCGTGCCCTGGTTGAATATCCGCGATATACGATTGGTTTTCGTGAGGATTGCGCTGTAACATATACTGAGACAGAGACCCAAACCAATCCTGAGGTATGTGCAATTCCATGTGGTTGGCTTGCTCAGTATGACGAAACTCATGCCGTAGCAAGAGAGAATTCCCACCAACAAAACGTAACATAGCTCACGTCCCGATGCCATAATAACAGGAGTGCGATTAAATCTATTCAAACACAATATATTCATAGTAAAATTGATAGGATCTGTCAAACATTATATTTCAATTAATATTTACAAAAATATTATACATTATACATTATAATATTATACATCTTATGTCTTTTAAAGAGATTAAACAATATTTAAAATATTAAATATTTCTGCAAAATATATAATTCAATAAAATATACAAATTCAAATTCTTTCTTATTTGTATATTTTTTTATTTATTTACATATTATTTTACGGTTTCGATTTTCTTTAATATCTGGAGAGAAAAACTTCTTCTAATTTTCATTGCTAATAATCTTGAAAAAAACATATGGTCATAAGTTCAAATTTTATCATTACTTTTTCTTTAGATATTAAATCGTATGATAATTTGCTTAAACGATAATTTACATAAAAATTTACGCGAATTTTATAATTACATATTAATTTTTTAATTTCAATAAAAATTAAAAAGTAACTTCAAAGTTTAAAAGTTTTATTCCTTTTTATATGTCTATATATAGTAAAATGCAGAAAACCTTTCAGCTCTTTAATTAAGTAAGTTTAATAGGTCACTTATTAAGCTTTCGATTAAATTTTCGCTTCGAAAGCATCGACTTTATATCTTTTGAAGCGCTCTTTTTCAATGCTAATATTCCTCGCTCAATCTTGTTATATTTTCATTGAAAAAGAAGATGATTCATTCAATCAAATTCATGCATTACTCTCGTATAAATCCAAAAAAGTTTTTTTATATTACTTATATTTTTAATGCAATAACAAATTTTACAGCTTAATCGTATTATTTGTTAATATTTCGCGATTCGCAGTAATCGTAATAGTCTATATATTTGACTGATTGTAAAACAAACTATTTCTATAATACGAGGCATAAATTTTTGCAAACAAATATTGAAATATAAGCATTGATAAAGTTAAAATACTTCTATTTTTTATATGCAAAGATTACATTTTTTTTTGTTAAGTAACATAATAAATTTTAACTTTTGCATTTTTAATTTGATTCTTTTCCAAACAGTTAAAAGTAATAATTTATTTTAAAAAAAAGTCATAGACGTAAGGATATTGAACATAAATAAGCAAAGAAGATAATGTTGGTCAAAGCAAGTCTTGGTGTATAATGTTTTTGTATAAATGACAATTTCTAGCAACAATAATTTGACAATAATTTGACAACAATTTGACAATAATTTAACTTTAATTGTCTATTAAAGAGATCTTAACATGCTGAAAATCTGGAAATGAATTTTAAATACAATCATATCTATTGCAATATATAATATAGATAGAAATTGCTTTAAAGTTACATATACTACAATGAAATCCCGAATTAAACTTTTATTTAAACAAGATCCAAGTAGACTTATTTGAAAAAGGATTTGCTAAAAAATCTATAATTTATTAAATTACAACACTATGGAGGAACATTCTACATAGCAAATAATGAAAAAACAAAATACGTCTCACCGTATGAAGACGACCGTAGTAAAGAGAGTGCTGAGGATCCCGATGGACGCGAATATTAGCGGCACCAGCGCCCAAGGACTCGTCCAAGGTATAACTTCGGCGGTGAGCTTAATGCAGCCCGTCATTGTGGAATTCGGTGCATACCCAGGATTGCAGTTCTTGCATGTGTCGTTGTACACATAGGCGTCTTCTCGGCAGGCAACGCAACTCCAACAGCAGGGTTCCTGGAAATTGTCAGATTCCGTTATAATACGTAGTATGGTCAAGCAAAGACGAATAATTAATAATTGTTTGTCTTGACGAATGATGAATAAAATGATCATGAACGATGAATAAAAAAGGATGAGCGCTCAGCAGATTGTCAATATCAATTGTTATAACTATTATTATTAACAATTGATGTTAATTGACAATTTAATAGCTGTTATTAATTAATGGTTTTATAATAATGTTATACATTCTATTAATTTATTGAAAAAACACGTTACAGATCTAGAAATTAAATTCTATAAATCCTCGTGGAATTACTGAATTAATTGCTTAAAATAAAATATAGTAAAAAAATTGAGCTTAAGCTCCTATCTTCTAATATAATATAAATCATAAATAAATCGAATTTTAATTATAGAAGAAATTTTTAACAAAATAACAAGGCACATATACACATGAGCGCAGAAAATTTATGTCTGATTGTACAACAAGAATGATAACACGAATAAGTTTATGCTTTTGGGCAAGCGGATTTTCTTGGATAAAAAGTAACAGTCCCTATAATTTGTCCCTATAATTATCGTTATTTGAACATTTAAACGATTGAAAAACAATGAAAAATTTGTTTAACAAAATGTACAGCGACATTTAATAATATTCAAGAAAAATCTATTCTTTTTATGTAACTATTAAAAAATACTAAATTTCGTTGAGATCGATGAGATCTCCATGACATTTATTTGAACTAACAGACAAACAGATGAGTAGAAATTATTTATGGGATTTGCACAGAAAAATAAATTTGTATTCAGGCTTAACATATCACGTTCCCTTCCCTTATTAGCGTCAGCTTTACTCTGCATTACATTGCGGAATAATAAATGGTCTGGGGATGAAACTGACAATCACAGTTTGAAACTTTAATCGCAGTTGAAGTTATTCGACTTGCCCAAATAAATATATAAATTGCCCATAAATAACAATAATGAGATTGAAAATAAAAGTACAATAGTTATGATATAAGAATGAATGTGACTAATAAGAAAATATTTTATAACTATATGTATAAACGTACAACTTCATAAAGTATGTACCACACTGAATTGTATATTGACAATTATTAATAACCTCGCATTTCAATTAGTCTGCTATTATTGGTTATTGACCGATATTGATTTGTCACGCATCATATATAATTTCTGACAGCTAATAATACACCAATAACTAATAATTCCTATTATTGTCATTAGCATTACCACAATGAGAATTCTTGTAATTATGATAATCATTACGAATTACATTATTCAAACGACAGATCAAACTACGGTGTGATTATGTAGAAATGGGCGAACGTAACGGCAATTACCGTTTTAATTATCGTTACATTTATTGATAGACGTCAGAGAGCGCACTTCAATTGGACAATGCATGCAACTAGTATGTGCAGACATAGAACGAGCGCCAGTTACACTCTTAGCATAATTAATTAATTATATAATTAAATCATGCTTAATAAATTGCATCTAGCGTATGGTTGCACTTCTCTTTCGCTTGCATAATAGGCTAACGTGAAGAATACAGTGAAATGCATTTTAATTAAGTCCATTATGCGAACGTGCAACATTTGCTTAAATACAACAATTAATGAAAGAATTTTATTAGAAATATGACAGGATCTGCTAACAAATTGATTGACTGCAAAAATCAAGTAAACCAAGTAATCAACTATTTCGTAATTAAATATATAAATACATTTCATTTAAATTTACTTTTAATAAACAATTACAAAAAAAGAGATTCTGCGGTTTCTGTTAACAATTTGTCGGTAGACTCTTCTGGCAAATCAGATGCGGACACATTTTCATATCAATCTGTCGCAATCTTATGTTCAAATCTCCTATGTTCAAAGCTAATAAACCGTTAGTATACTTTGTTAATATTTTGCGATTTTGTTTATTCTTTGAGAAGTTTATTACTAGTTTTAGTTATAAAATTGTACTATTTTCATCAAGAGATACGTTAGACGGAATTTCTTCAATAAATAAAAAGTAATATACGCGTCGTGAAACTTTTATCGCCACTAACAAGTTTTTTTATCATCAATCGTTAATTAGGCACGGATGTGATGCGATTGAGCTTCAATCTCACATTATTCCGGAAGCGAATTGCGGAAAAGTGATAAAAGTAATGCGACGATGAATAGATAACAAAAGACGGAGTTTAGGAGCTTTAAATTCTCTTCCTAAAACTTAACTTTGAACAAAACTTAAGCTGAAATCAGAAGAGTTTCTCGAAAAAAGTTTCGCAGTATTTATGAAAGAAAGCTTGAAAATAATGGTAATTTGAAAATTTTGCGAGAAATGTGTGCAAGTTGATAATATAAAAAGTATATATGGATGTAGAAGAAAAGCAAATAATATGAAGAGCATATAGTTCGTCGATTAAGGTCGCGGATAATCTTGGTCTTGAAATCCAAAAGTAAATTACACAAAAAAGATAAAGTCAAGCCAGTGAAGCCAGCTGCGACGGTAAACAGAAAGAAGGAAACTTAAGTTAAAATTAATGAAAAAACTTAAACTTGCAGGAAATTTCTGTTATTGTAAGCGAAATCAAAGTTTACAAGTAATGGAGCATATCGAACAAAGCGAACAACGCTTTCCTTTTCACTCTTCGAAGAAATATTCTAAGAAATATAAATGAGAATAATTGATTGTTTCTGAAGTTAACATTGAAGTTCTACAAAACAACAAATGCTACGATACATAAATAAAAGAAACACAATTATATAATACATACATGTAAAAATAGAAAGAATAAAAAAATCATCACATTATATTTTAGTAATATTTTCAATGTCGGACTTTTTATATAAATGGTTTGCATAAATAGTAATGTTTTATTACGTAAATGATTAAAGATCGTATTGTGTTTGATTTCATAATGGAGAAAAGGGAATGCTTGAGAAAATATTTCGTAAATTCTCTTTTTTATATTTTTCTAAGGAAGCTAATTAGTCGTCGTGGCCGTAATAAGTTCGATAATGATTTTGGCTATAGCAATTCTTTATGTATATTTCTTGTTTCAATATCAACTAAGAAAAATAATCAATTGTTACAGAGTTCTAGAGACACACGGTCATTGATCTAAGGAAAGTTTAATGCGTATGTTAACTCTTGCTAAGGAAACATTAAACGAGACACTTTAAACATTCATGAGCCCCATTTAGGAATATATTCCAACCAGATTTAGGAATATCATATGAGTTATGTTCCAAGAGATTTAAGTGCTAGAAAGCGTTATTTATTAACAAATACAATTTAAATATTTATATATTCTAATAATGCAGATTTACAGTCTCTATATTAATTAAAAATATAATTAAAT
Organism: Acromyrmex echinatior; assembly: GCF_024713525.1. Lineage (NCBI taxonomy): Eukaryota > Metazoa > Arthropoda > Insecta > Hymenoptera > Formicidae > Acromyrmex > Acromyrmex echinatior. Next base: position 16,133,912 of record NC_141855.1, read on the forward strand.
TATATTTCTATTGTAATTAAAATTATAATTAAATCAGATATTAAAATAAGGTTAATAATACAATAAATTAAAGTTAATAAAACAAAAATTTTAGTTTTATCTCTTTAATTAAAAAATAGATTTAAAATACAATAACTAAACAGATTATTTAAAAACAAAGGACAAAGTAAAAGATAAGAATGAAAAATAAATATGTAGAATTTTGAAAATTTTTTTTTTGCAAAATCTATTTTCCCATAACTGTAGATAATCACATAGTTATACAATGCTTGTAGATTCTTATAAATGCATTTTGCATTTGATGTTATATGCATCAACTTGAACGAATATTAACTGTTGTTTTTATTATATGTTGTTCAAAATTAATCTATTTTTTTCTGAAACGTCTTTAGATCCATAATAAAAAATTGGAACTTTCTGTAAATTTTTAATCTAAAATTATTATTTTAATTAAAAAATAATAGGACATCCTCCATTGAATAGAAAATAAACATATAACATACGAAATCCGTAGCATATAATTATTATCTATGTGTTTACATTCAAAGAATTTTATGGGAAACATTGAGAATACAGGAATATCTACTCGCACCTAGGGTTAAACGCGGGATTGGATCATAATTACAAATCTACTTTAACTTATATGAAATTGTAATCGTAGGGAAGACAAGGAATGAGAATAAGGAGAAGAAGAGGTAGTAGAGATCGTCCGCTCATTCAGTTTATTAAACGTAACGACGAACATATCACAAGAGTCTGTGGAAATTACACAATTGAACTCCTCGTAGGATTTGAGTCAAAATGTGCGTCAGAATTTAATTATACAAATAGCGCAAGATAAGCTGAATTATCGCTGAGGTAGCGTCATAATTTCATTAGTTTCGTTATATTGAAACAAATTCAATTAACAAGTTGATATTTTGTTCTCAATGTATTTTGTGTTATATTATTCGCTTTAGCAATATAAATTATAAATTATGTCAATTATATATAATATAAAATGAAAGAGGGAGAGGAAAAGAGAAAGATATATAAAAGAAATTATATGTTAAATATAATATATTAATCTTGATGCATCAATAGGCTCTGCAATAGAATTAAAATAGCATTGAAAAAATTTGTACTAAAACTAAGTAAATGAAATTAAAGAAGAAACTATAAACAAACTTCAATGCAAGTCCAAATGCAATAAGAATTAGCAAGGTTACTGAAAAATGGACTGTTAACTAATATTTAGTTAATGTATATACCGATTCCCATTTAACATCTTTGTTTAACGGTTTACTAAATGCCCTATTTGAAAGCTGACAAACATGTTATAAGTTATTTTATGATAAAATATTATATTGCAATAGTATTTTTAAAATATGCCAATTTGTCGTATCATGGATCCTCCATTATTTAATATTCACATTTAATACTATTACTTCGCATTTAATCATTATTATTCGCTTTAATCTCTCATTATTACTCGTTTGTTCTCTCATTATTTGATCGATAGATCTGATAGATCTTTCATGAACATTATATCAGCTAATAGAACCATATAGCACTCAGCGGTTCTGGTTATCCTCAGACTTTGCAGTGTGCACTTACTACAAAATTGCGGACATGTCCCATCGGGCAGTTATCGCTGCACATGCTACGTGGAATGTGAAGCTCGCCGACTCCGGTCGCCCATCGTGTCATATTGATGTCCAGAGAGAGCCTGAGGGAGTAAATTAACCTTTAATTAGCAATCTGGGCGCCAGTGATTTCATCATTGAATTGTTACATTGAAGGCACTGCTAAAGAGAAATGTTATACAAACAAAGCCATTTTTTATAAAGAATTCTGCATGAAAAGATTAAAAATAAATAAATTGTTAACTGAATATTTCATGTTATCTAATACATTTTTTACATGTAATTTTTTGTGTTACTTTTATGTACTACTTTCTATGTATTACTTATTACATACTTCTTTTTATTTTGCAAAAATATAACGCGTTGTTACTAGGCTACAAAATTATCATAATAAAGAAATATAATATTACTATTAGTATAATATTAATAAGGATAATATAAGTATAAAATTTTTCAACTGATTAATGAGTAATACGATCATTATTTTTGTGTGTATCCAAGGGATTGAATAAAATAAATATTGTAAAAAGATTTTAAACACAAAATATGAAATATAAGCGATGTATACGAAATATTTTTGATAAATATATTAATCTATTTCAAAATGTTGAAGAATGTTTGAACCTTAAAAATTTTAACGTAGCAGCTTTCTTGATTTATATTAATTTTTTAATTAGATTGTAATAGTATACTGTTTGAAATATAAGAAGATTAAAAATTAATACGACAGTTAATTTGTACAATTCGCAAGACAAAGTGTCCCGATCGACGGATGTTTGAAGTTGACTTACTCTTCTCTCCATGTGCCAATAAGGATATAATCAAAACGACCCTCGTCCTTCCTTTGATATTGATAGATGTTGTAAAATCCGTAGGCGTCTCCGTCAGAATTAAACTTAATTTCAGTATCTTGACGACCTGAAACAAAATAAGAATATTAACTTGATAATTTAATCATACGCGATTGTAGAATATAAAACATATAACTAGGTTTAAAATTTTTAAAGATTTGTTATAACTTATATTATTTTTGTTTTTAACTTATATTACTGTCAATTTCAATTGCATAATCCCAAACATTATTATGGATGTAATAAAAATAGTGTTATAGAAATAATATTTTATTAACATATAATGACAAAAAAAATAGAAAAAAATTTAAATTAATTGAAAAAAAAATAGCAAATTAAAAATAAAAGGAAAAAAAGAAAAGAAATTTAAAAAATTATTTGAGAAAAAATCAAAGAAAGATTAAATATTTTAAATATTTAAAGTCACTAAAAAATAAAGTAAACTAAACACTAAAATTAATAATATATAATAACTGAAAGAGATAAATATAAAAAGTTAGAAAGTAAAACATGAGGAATTTTGTATCTAATAATATGATTCAAAGGACTAGAAATAAACACATGTTAGTCGGTGTAGGAGCGAAGCGGGTTTGGATGTTCAGTCTGCGAATGTATACCAGCTTTTTTATGAATGGATTATGGTTTATTTAGGACACTGTTAGAAGAAGGACCTTGTATAGCTCCTTATTAGGGTCTACCCCCTTTTCTCAATTTATCTCCACTCTCATCGTAATAATTTGATGCCGGCACAACGCACACCAGCAAATACAAGCAAGTATGTACACTATAAAAAATAAAATATTAATTTTAACTTAAAGACGTTAGTCCACTAAACGTTTTTAAGTTATAATTAACATTTTATTTTTTACAGTGTACAGAATGTACACATGTTATTTCAAAGACACCAATATGAAAAAAATAGATGATATAAGAAAGTTTACCAAAAAAAAAAAAAAAAAAAAAATACAGAGGCGAACTGAAGAGAAAAAGGTAATTTCATACGCGAGAGCAAAGAAAATTATAGGTGACTGTAAGGGTAAAAATCCCGAAGCAAAAGCACAGTCGGGTATCGTGGTAAGATACGAAGAAGATATTAAAATTGTGGCAATAATGTATAGCAATATATTTTCTCGCCATCTTCAACGTTGTGCAAACCTGAATTTCTGATGTTTCTAAGTGGAGCTAAATCTCTCATTTTAAAGCTTTTGATAACTTTTTATATTGGCAAAACGAAGAAAGTGAATTTAAAATTAAATCAAAAGAAATTAAAATAAAAAAATATAAAGGAAACGAAATTATATAACAAATATAAAAAGAATTTAAATATCTCTCTCTTTTAAAATTAGGTTTTTGTTCTAATATTATAGTAATTTGGAGATAATCATGATTAAAAAAAATATATGATACATAGTTATATAAATAATATAATTTACATATATATATATATTAAAATTATTAAGAGGACACATTTTCATTTAAAATAAAAAATTTACAAACACAATATAAAAAAATTAAGAATAAAAATCAACAGAAACAGAATATCTCACAATTTCAGTTTATTCGATAAGCCTATTAGCCGTTTCATCAGAACAAAATGGAAATGCACAAAAAAGAATACTTCTCGCGCTAGTTCGTTAAGTTTATTATTATTATTATTGCATTTTTTCCCAACAAAGAGAAGCTTGCGGCAATGAAAGCTACGAGGTGCGTTTAGTTCAATGAAATTCGTCTAAAGGTTCATCCGTTTTCTCATGTAGTATCAGAGTATATATAGAAACATGAATATAACAGAGTGCAAACAGGTGCAGGATTGTCAGGGCTAGTAAATAAGTTTGACAAAGGAAAATACGTATACATTGTTATTTTGCGCACGTAAGCGCCCCAGATTTGTGCTGTGAGAGCTCGTCGGGAAAATGCTCAAACAAGTTCGCGGCGTTTGTGCCAAGTTATCGTTATCGTTATCGTTGTAACAAAGCCAGCGTATCGATTTATTATACCGGGAAATTACGTTTCGCTTGCCGTGGATTATCAATAAGCTGTGGATCAATAAGCGCGAGATTTCTAATGTGATAAATTTGAATATGATCGAATGATCCGAGCAATAAATTATTTATTCAGGTAAATACGCCGAAAGTTTTTAAAAAAACTTTTAATTTATTTAATTAAACAAAATTGCCATGCACAGAAGCAAATAATCTATTTCACTTTACTTGCACATTATCTAAATAATCTTTGCATTTAGTCGTATTTCTCAGCATCTATGAATAAGTAAACAATTATTTCCATAAAGATATATACAAGTTTTTTTAAAATTATAAATACCTGTTGAAAAATTTAATTTTTCCCTTACTTATTTAAAAAAAATGTTATTTATTCGTAAAATAGAGAAGTAAATAAAGTACAATAATCAAGAATTAAAAAAAAAAGAACGAGGAGATAAAAAAATAATATCGAATGGAATTTTTCGTTCTCAATTTGCGGTAAGTTTTGTATTCCAGTTTATCTGCGAAAATGTTACGGAAAGAAATGAGAGAGTTTGAGATGCATAGCTTTTTCTTTCCGAACGTTAAACAATTGAGAACACGAAATGAGAGAGAGAGAGAGAGAGAGAGAGAGAGAGAGAGAGAGAGAGAGAGAGAAGAGAAAAAGAGAGAAAAAAACCAGATAACGCCAAAGTTTAAACGAAACTCTTTTCAGCGCTTACAGAGCTACGGCTATAAAGTTTTCTTTCACAAAATCCAATTATCAAAAACAATCTACTAATATAAATACAGAGTTCATTGTCTTTATTTGCTGTTTATATGCGTGGTATTTGATGCACATTGGATTCGTATATTTCATATCGCGCAGTAAAACAAATAATTAAGTATTATTGGATTGTTCCAACTAGTTTTACGATAATTGATATTTTTATTCCCATTATTGCATTCTGTCTGCAGATTAGTTTTCTAATAATACATATAAACAAATCAAATTAGATCTTATTTTTCATTGAGATATATTGTTCCGCGTGTATATCAAAAATCTTCCAACAATCTTGCATCTAAGAATAAATAAATAAATTAATATATAAAAACATATATATTATGATATACTTATACATATACGCATATATATTATCTATATGATATGAGGAAATTTCTTTTGGCAATTATACATATATTTGTCAAATGCAACTTATAGCGGATTTGGTTAGACGCATTAGTACATATTAAAGCCATTGATTAAATGTAAAATCTATCTAAAAGTAAAATGCAAACATTTCGAATTATAAAATACAGATTTTACTTTAATAGCACGATAAAACGTATTGAACATTTCATGGTTTAATCTTATATTTGTATCAAATACATATTTTGACGTCAATTTATATACGACGGCTTTAATGTGCACCAGTGCGAGTACATTCAATTAAATTCGCTATTAATACCTTAAATAATCTAGCATTTGTACAAATCAAATTAAAGTTCGCGCAAAAAATATTGGATTTAGATTAAGCGAAGAATAAATGTCTTATGATACTGGATGTACACTAGTTTCATATATTCTGTAGTTTATCTTAAAGATTATCCTTCATTTATACCGCTAATATTGATAAATGGAGCTATTTGAGGTAAGATATTCCGACACGAACTAACATCCTGATAGCGTAAATGCCTAAGGGATTAAAAGCGGACAAAGGCGTAAGAGCGCAGGTTTGAAAGATGAGATGGCGATGTTATGAAATTATTGGAAAAGCTAGGGAAAAGGGGAAAGTAAGTTTGAACGTTATGCGCAATATCGTTACGATAAATCTCGGCTGATACGCGAACGGGAGATGGCCGGTTAAGATAATCTCATTGCCATTTGATAGTATCCCGTAACGAGGGGCAGTTTTAATTGTGTCACAGAGTCCACTGATGTGAAAGTGTTACGTGCTGTAAAATCGGGGAAAGTGTTTTAATTGCAATATCGATGAGGCGTCGGGATTGCCACCCTCTGACGTCACTGATAGATCGCTACACGCGAAATGATGCAATTGCAGCTCAGTATACGCGGAATTCCCGCGGACATAATTGATCGATGTGTCCAAGCCTCTCAATTTAACAACTTTTTTTTCATTCGACATGTGAAAAATACTAACGACTTTTTGACCAATTAATCAATGCTGCATTGTATGTTTGACACAAATGCGTCAAAGATTCTTACGATATTCAATGATTTAAATCCATAAGTATAAAAATATTTATAATAAGAGATAGCAACTAGAATTTCAAATAAAATTACATATTCATTATACGTTCTTTGCACAGCTTTGAAATTATGGTTAAAAGTTAAATTAAATGTTAAATTAAAAATTACTTTGAAAGAAAAGCTGCTTTGCATAACTCACCGATGAAGCTAATATTACGAATGTGTTGGAGGAGTCGTGGACCGTCCGGTGCTGGTATAAGCGACTCGCAGAGATAATGCGACGTACCCAAATTATTTACGCACTCTTCCTCTATAACATTATGAACACTGTGTGCCATGGCGTAAACTGCATCCACTGCAAATAAAATAATAATATCCTGTTTCAGCAATGTTCTAATAAACGTATATTATTTATTCGTTGAGAGGTTCCTAAATAATAATTCCAAGTGGCAAGCTGTAGTTATTTTGACGTATGTATGTAGATAGTCTTTTTAAATTAACGTGTTATCTATTTAAGACATAACATCATCTTTTTGGTTAATTAATGACGTCATTCATTTATGTCGTTAATAACACAAAAATAATGACGTATTTTCGACATCGGTTTATATAATATATTATGTAGTTATTTTTAATTCACATTATTTTTACAATGATACGATGTTAGATTCATCAAAAATGACTAATTAATGACATTAAATACACGACATCTTGCTACTTGAGGTATATCGTAACTTAATTAAATGTATCTGTTTTTCTAAAGGAGGAAATTTATTTCTGTGAAAAAATCACAAATCCATCGTAAAGCATTAAAAATCGCATTAAAAAGGATGGTAACTTGCTAGTACAGAAGAACAAGGAATTTCTCGTTTATGTCCGAGATCCTTGAAAAATAGAGCGAATTATGTTTCCAGACACTAAATAAAATATTTATGTGTTCTGCTTCTATCTTCTTATTTATTTAATTCGTTACGATAAGATATGATTCGAATTTTTATTCAATTTATTTAAATAACATTTCACACAGATTTTATTATTTAATCTCGAAAATTTCATTATACGATAGCGAACATTTATTATTTATTTATTCACAGATAAAGAAAACATCAAATACAAATTGTTACTTGTGGGAAAGATGTGGCAGTTAATAAGACGATTTACAAGATTTATCTACCATTGTGATGCACTCGAAGGTAAAGAGTTTCCGATCGTTTCGCACTTAACAAGATTCCGTCATTTATCTCGCGGGAGGATAAGAAAGGAAAAAGGGAGAGCATAAGTGCGATATTTGGGAAAATGTGTGTGTGTGTGTGTGTATGTGTGTGCGTGCGTGCGTGCGTGCGTGTGTGTGTGCGTGCGCGCGCGCGCGTGCGTGTGTGTGGGAGTGTAACGATTGATTTCGTGCAATTATTTTCACATGTCATTGGATGTATTTATTAATTAACAAACTATAAGAAAAATCAAGGAAAATTGTTTCGTTCATATTAGAAATTTCATATTAGAAATATCCTGGATATCTCATATTACCATTTCCACATCTTACGATTTTATGATCAAATCTATGTATATATCTAAATGTCTGTAATTAAGCAATTTAATATATCCCGTATTTTTTTATTAGTACAATCTTACTCTATCATTACATAAAGAATTTATTGCCAAATATTTATTAAATAATAAAGATTTAAAGATTCATCTCAACGAAACTTGAAGACATCCAAATTCTAAAATCTTTTTTTGCAACGACTACAGGGATGATCTAATAATGAACTTTCCTAAGTAACTAAATAGTTTTCAATTCAAGAGTAATAAATTCATGGTGGAACTAATAAGTAGCGTTTATTAGTTTAGTAGAAACGCCGCTATTTAATATTAGACGCCTATTTCATAATAGCTTTTCTCTAATGTATATATTTAAATTGAGCGTAAGTCCACAATCTTCGAAAAATATTTAAAAAGTTTGAAGATAGATAATGTTAATTATATTTAAACTCTGTGTGTATGTGTATGTGTGTGTGTGATAATTTTATATTATAAATAATGTATATAGATGGCGATATGTTATTGTATAATACTAGACTGCATGTTACAAACCGTTAAAAACAACCGTTAAAAAATTAGCAGAGTACAAATGCGAAATTTTCTCTCATTCTCCTGATCATTCTCCAAATTTATTTAAATATTTGGAGCTTTTTATGAAAAAATATTTCAAGCAGAAAGTGATGTGAAAAGTGCATTGTGAGTTCAACGAATTTCTTGCATCTCACTCTTTCAATTTCTACGTGAAAGGCATTGATGTGCTTACTGCTTGTATCACGTTGGAGGAAGTACAGATGAATCAAGGTGAATAGAGACTATTTCAATAGACAAGATGTGTATAAAGTGTATCGAATAAAAGTTTAAATTCAAAGTATAAAAACAGTCATGTTTCCTACAATAATAGAATTTTGAATATTTTGTTTCTGAAACAAGAATCATATGCTTATATATAAACTTAACTATAAACTTTTTTTTTCATAAATCAACTTAAAAAATTTGGATATGCTAATCAAATCGTTTTCGTCGACTGGACGTATACATGGCGGAAAATAAACTGCATACACTAGATTTGTAAACATGCATTGGACAACGAACAAAAATAAATTGTGTGATAAATCTTTTTAATTTAAGGCTCACTGTTATCTCACTGCGTGACGTATAGTCTCGTCATATATTATACATATATATCGGAATTATGATCGAAGAGACTAGTCGTCTCGAAGTTTTCCTCGTTTCTGCTTTTGAGCTCACATTAAGAAAAATGGTCGAAGGGTGACGAAAAATTGAAGGGTGAGAATATTTCCTTTCCCTTTCATTTTTTTCCCATCGATAACTACCTTTCCACTTGTCTTATTCCTCGCTCTTTTTTTCACACCAATCATTTCCTTCGCACTTCAAGATATAAACGATCGTGAAATGTCCTTATAAAGAGTTCCGATTCGGTCTCCGCAATTAATTAATCGTCACGGTATGAATGAAAGGAGTTCATACGTTTTTTTTTATTACAATAAAATTACAACTGAGCTGTAATTTATTTATTAGGATATTCACATCAATAGTAATGAATGGAAAGTCAAATTAATTTTTCCATTAAATTAATAGCTTTAAGCTATTAAATAGTTAATTATCAATTCTCACAAAATAGATTATCTCTAAAATGTAATTAGAAACTTTATTCAATCAACTGAGCATTAAATTTCGAGAATTACGATTCGGAACTAAGAGATAAAAATGAAAATCAGTTTTCATTCTCAACTTTTTCTACCCCTGAATTAAAAATTGTACTCATACATTATTCATACATACAGAGAGATACATCGGCATAAATCGATTACCAGCATATACTTTTTCTTCTGTGCGACATAAAAGTAAAATAGCTAGGCGTTCAGAGAAAAGTATAACGATATGATAAATCTATGCGTTACCGACAAAAGGCACCAAGCCCTCTTGTTCGTAATCAACAAGGTTTTCTTCGCCAGTGCAGCGTGTCATGTCGCTCGACGCGTTCACGCTGAAAGTGCACTTGTGATGTTGCGACCAAAACTCTTGAAACCAGATATTTCGGCAGTTCACTGTCTTATCCGTCAAAGACTTATGGGGAATATTTTTCTCTGTCTGCCCGCCGCATTCGTCGCCCATTCTTGGTCGCAATCTCAAATAGTAGTTGTCGAAATCTACAACATCGGAATCGAACCGTACTTGTTATACGAATCACATTCAATAAGATTTAATAGTTTCAATATATCATGTTTTTTGTCGAAGAAATTTCTTGTGTCCCTCAGTCATGATAAAATTGAAATAAGGATAATTTAATTCAGGAAAGCTGACTTTATTGAAATACATTTATTTTTTATTTAAACTTATACCCTATAAAAAGATACAATTTTTCATCTAATTTTTTTATTATGTGTATACTTTAACAATAATATATCTCATAATTTAAAAAATCTATTAAAATCTTTTTGAAAAGTAATTTGACATAAGCATTAAAAATAGGAAATTTTTAAATCTAAAACCTTTAGATCAATTAATTTCTATGATATATATCTTTTCTATTAGTATGTTATATACATAAATATATAAAATTAAATGTATTAGATCGGTAATCGACATTAGATACCGACATTAGTTGCTGCAGTAAAAGATGTGTTATAGCGCCTTAAAAGAATATATTTTAACAAGCCAATTTGATTCATATCTATTAAAAAATTTATTTATTTGCAAAAATATTCTATCGAATAAAATGGATTTTATTTTAATAGACGTAAATTTTAATTTCTGATAATAAGAACAATAACTTTTTATCTTATTATTATTGTAACATAAATAGAATTTATAATAGAATTAATAATAGAATTTAAATAATATAGAAAGACGTAAAGCAATCTTTATATTAAATACAAAATATTTAGAATAAAATAATTTATTTTATTAATATTAAAATATTAATATTAACATATTTTTTTACACTTATGTTGGAAAAAAAATATTTAATACAAATTTTATGTTTTTCTTCAAAAAGAAGACAATTGATAAAGTTTCATCATTTTTATCATTATATTTTGAATGCTCCAAACTTCAATCACATTATATTTTTTCAATTAAACTCAATTAAAATTAGATTTACTTAAGTAATCATAAGTCTCATAATGACTTTTGGAAGAGACATGAAATGACAAGATGTTATTTTTAATAATTATAATTTCAGTTGCAGTGATTACAATATTATTAGAACTTCAAAATTAAAATGCAACTATTTCTAATCTCTAATTTATTCAAAGGCAATCATATATCTATAATAAAATTATTATTATTTTATTTTATTATATATCTATAATAAAATTATATATTAATTATTTTTCTAAAAATACATCTCTGAGAAATAAAGAAATATTGCATATTATGTAGTAATTATCGTTTTGCTTATAGCATTTATACTGAAAAAAAAATGTTTTAAAAATGGATAAACCAGAAAATTGATTATATTAATTAAAATTTTCTGATTTGTTCATTTCCAAACATTTTTTTCAGTACACATATATTTAACAGTATATATTAAATAGATGATGGCTTGTTTAGTATTTAATAGGTTTTCTGGTAATTTAGGTTGACTAATGAGAGTTTGGCACTCCTGTATTAATTACTTAGCGCGAAACGGCAAAATGCACCATTGCATTCATTTCTTTGAAATTTTATTCTAAAAATCTACAAATCCTAACTCAGTCGGGAATGATACGACATAATTGGAAGTGGAAAATATTACTCACTTGTCATGTAAGATTAATGAACGTCAGGTCAAAGTTGGAACGATATCACTACTGCGGCAACAAAGTTGCACAGTAAGCAACTGCGGTAACAAGGAATTTCAATTGTGGTTCAGTAAAACGGATCAGGTACGTTAAGAAATTAAGTGCGCTAACTAATTTAAACAAATATACGAGTCATACAAATTAAGTGAATTAACAATTTAGTTATATCGATTTATTTTAGCTTTAAAACTATATTTAAAGTATAATCTAGCACTTCTTTCTTACAATCTAGCATTCTGTTCTTTTAATATTATGTTATTAACATTATATTTATTTAAAATTATATATTCCCTGAAAAAAAAAATTATTAATTTTAATTCTCATTTTATTGTTTATCTTTGATCAAAGATGAATTCAAAGTTAATATTCTTTCAATTAATCTTTATAATTATAAAGATTATAATATAAGATCGTAAAAGATAGCAAAGGTCTTTTACCTTTGAGGGCGTTCCTATAGGGCAGAATGGTAATGGCACCTTCCGCCGCGAACTCTTGGTCTCGAACGGGGTAAACTTTGGCGCCCCATGAATCGCTACCCACCCACATGAAATGGCCCGTGCGATTGGCCCTTATTGTTGCCTGAAGCAGCTTCCTGCAACAAGATAAGCTGAGTGATAAGGATAGATGAATTATGAACAATGATGAGCACGGCTACCATTAACCCACCACAAGTACAATAGGATCTTTTATGACCTCCGCAATCAGTTAACTAAATCCATAACATCATAAGATATTGTTTCCTATTTCCCTCCTTGCTATTACGTTTGTAATGTAATTCAAACTTGAATGTAGCGATATTATAGTTTCCTATATTCATTATTTCGATATCTTTTTTTAAATATATGAATGCATTTATGTAATATCATGCACCTCGTTAAAACATAAGTGATATATATTTTTTGATTTATTAAAAAAGTATTTAAAAAAAAAAGTGTTTAAATGTGTGCATGTAATTGCATAAATATTTGTTGTAACTGCATAAACATTTGAACTCCTTTTTCTATCTAACTTAATATAAGTATGTATATATGTTAATGTAATAAGTATTTGACTTCGTGATTAATTATTGATGTTACAAAACAAAAAGGAAGATCTAATTTATCTATAAATTCAAGAATTTGTGTATATTGTGTATATACTTATATTATTGTAATTACACTGTAATTACACTAAGATAAGATAGACACTTGTAAAAATTAATTCGTACTACTTATAGTGTTTCCCTTATAATGTTTCTGTTCTACTGACAATATTAGGAAGATCAATGATTTGTGTTACTGACAAGTGCGTCGAAAATTGATTCATGCTATTACTTATTAAAGAAAGAAGAATTTTTCTCGCTATTAGTAGCAATTCGCATTATCAAATAAACATTTTAAATAAAATAATGGATTTAATTATACTTTAATTTCTTATTAATTTGTTATATTAAATATTTCTGTTGATGTAATATATACAAATTAATAAAAATTTGAAATAAGCTAATGCTTCACTCTCATATATATTGCATATATATATATATATATATATATATATATATATATATATATATAAAACATCCCGGTTTTTTGTATAATGTAATTATGTAATTATTATTTATATAAAAATCTCATAGGCTGTGGTTTCAATAAAAATTTTTCTCACGTACACGATGTTATCAGATTATAATTAAAAATGTCTTATATTTTTTTAATTTTCCGTTACAAACATGAAATACAGGAACAATGATTTTTACAATAATTATTCCTATCTAATTTTGTTAAATAGTCAATAAGATCGACTCAGCTAGTACTTGACTTAACTCAATTGTAACAATAAGAAGATCGTTGAAAGGACTAGCTCTCGTATTACAACGTCAACTTAAGCTCCGTAGGGAACCAGGATGGGATTCAATCGCGTTAATCCGGAAAGATATCGACAGGAGAAACGCTGATAGCGAGCCACAGATCGATATCAACTTATCGGTTCATGGAAATCGAATCGTTCCGGTGTTCCGGTAATGGCTTTTCTCCAGGGTCGGAAACTCGGTCCAGAAGTCAATTATTTACCTTGCGAGGTTCAAGTTGGAAATCGTAAGCTATCGAGAAACATTGCGTCCAACCTGTCTGACGGAATTCGCTGATGGACGAACAGCGAGAATCTGCGACCGATCGTTATCTTGTAATTCCTGTGAGCTCAGAAAAACAACTTCACTTGTCCGCGTGTTTACGTCAACGTACAGTTTCTTTGTACTTTTTCGAAAAGGGTGTCGCGCTCCGTTGTTCACTTCATCGCGTTCATCTTTGCTAACAAAAAGATTTTCAGACGCGTTGACTATTAGGTATTGATTACAAGAGTTGCTTGCTGATTCGTATATTAATTTCTTCGATATTTTTGTCTTCTTCGATTTTTAAAAGGAAACAATTAGTTCGAATAGGTTTTTTTTCCAATTATAAATAAAAGCGTAATATCGATTATCTATTTTTGATAGTTTCTTACTTTGATAGATTTGTAATAAATTTTTATATGTAATATAAAATAGCTATAATTTATACATATAATGTGTACATATATATATACATATATATATAGAAAATTTACGAATAAATACGTCAATTAAAATGTAAATGAACGCAATAAAGAAAATAGATAGACAATTTTTTTAGATTTCTATTCAAATTACAAATTCACAGCAAAATATAGGCACATCTACGATTTTATTTATCTCGTATAAAGATCACAACATTATCTCGCGTTGGAAATGAAATCTAGCGTTAAATTTATGATATGAATACGAACCTTAGTTAGCACACAATTAACCTACATGTATAGTGCTACTGCTGAAAGCTGGATCTAGTTGATTTAGTGCTATAAAGGTAGTTAGGTAGCTGTGGTGATATTTCATAGCTTAATTACAGTTTCTCCAAATTTCATTACTTAGTGGAAAGCAGTACATTAGAAAGTATTTTAAGACAAAGCGGAAAGGAGAAGGAAATTTGCTTCAAAATTCACGGTTTGAAATTTATTTTCAAATTTTAATCCAATTAATTATTAAAATAATTAATCATTATTTAAGTTTTCATCTTTTTCATGTAATTACAATCAGGCACAAAACATGTTAATCTATGATAAGATGTCAACATTATTTTTTAATGCAGAAGTAAAGATAATATTAATTACATTTATACTTGAAATTCTTCCTAACGTTCTAGATTGATCTTAGATTGTGTCTCACATTTGCCGTGTTACGACCACTGCGAAATTTATATAATTGCGTAGAGATATTTAAATTCTTCATTTAGAGGTAGTCTGCTTTCTCTTTCCCGCATTTTTACTCTCTTCGTCTTTATACATTTTGCCACGAGTAAGCCTCTTTCCTGTGTCTCGTTTCTACCTAAGAAGATTAGCTGTCGGAAAAAGTAGCCGAAAATCCCTTCTAGCAGTTAGCACGGCGATGGGAAACAACATCGCGTCCAAATGATCGAACTAGAATTCAATTAAACAACTTTCGTATTGCAAAAAATCGAAATGCAACCGTGCAAAACTTTTCTAATCCGATGTGTGATTCAATCTATGTCACAGTCAAAGTACACAATGATTGATCTATATCTTTATAACTCTATTTGTACATAAAAAATTCAATAAGCTGCAGTATCAAACAAAGCTATTTTATCTAATACAATTAGTTATTATCTAATGCAAAAAAAAGAATACAACGCATTTCGATATTGCAAAGAAAAAAATATATGTATTTTAAAAATATATGTATTTTAGTATGGATATAGATTATTTGAATGACTTCATAACAAGATATAAAGTTACTATACATATAGCAAATAAATTTTTTTCATAATTAAATTTTCCGCAAATTTTACTTAAGTGTTTTTCTAATAATAAAAAAATGAAGAAATTGTATAAGTTAAACTAATTTATTACTAATTTATTACATCCTTATTAAATAGTACATCATCTATTAATCCTTATCAATATAAATAAACATTTTGTTTTCTGCAGAATCGCGACAGTATCTAAATGTTTTAATGTTGTGTTTCAAACAACACTATTCATTTCTAAGATATCGAGAACAATTTTTGAAAGTTATCGATATATTACGAAATAAAACGAAGCGCAAAAATAAAAGGGCTATCTAGCTAGCTGATCCAGCTGATCCAGCGATCGGTTTTACAATATATCGAGGTCGTAGATTGCGATCGCTACTAGGAATATAACTATCCACTTCTCCTTCTGTTTTGGCCAGTAAAAGATAAAAGAAGAAAGCGAGAAATGTATATCCGAGCCTTCCACCTTTGAAAGTTTGACCAGTTTCGAGCGGATTGCAAGAAGATTCAGCCACTGTTGTACTATCGATAAGTCGGCAACAAATCGAGAATAACTCTGGAGATACTTCGTGAAACTACATTCGAAATTTTTCAAAGAATGTACTGTTCGTACATAACATACAGAAAGCGACAGATATAGTGTTCTTGAAATTATTGTATATGAGTATATTTCCTTCAAAAATGGGTCACTAGATAGTTTATGCCTTACAAACTACAGTAAATTGAATAAAAGATATGTTGCTAGTCATTTCGCAATCTCCAGACCGTATTCTGATCTCAGGTTCTTCTTTTTTTTTGTTTCGTTCTTTTTTCAGTAATAATTTAATAAACCGTTTCTTCTTGATTGAATGAACTTTTAATATTTATAGTTTATAACCTTTATATTACTTATATTTTACATTATTTATAAGCATTTAATACTCTAATACAATAAATTTCCATATTCTATATTTATATATATTGTATTGATATTATAATTTTATGTATCACGAAAGAAATTTCGGAATAAATTATCTCATTTAAAAAAATTATTATATAATTCCATTTTTATAAAAATATATAATATAATAAATTATATAATACAAGAAAATTAAAAATTATGAAAAAAGTGAAGTATTAAATTTTTATTAAGAACAAATCAATATTAAATTTATTTAAAAATTTATGCTCTCTCTCTCTCTCTCTCGCTCTTTCTTCCTCTCTAAAAAAACAAGGAAATCATTTTAGAATAGCTTATTATATAACGTGCATAATATTACATAAAAAATTACATAAAAATTTCAATTTAAAAAATAAAATAAATAGTTAATTTTATGTAGATACTTTGTTGAAATATTTGATAAAAGAATAAAATTTCAATTATTTTTTAATATAATAGAATTGTTTTTGGTTTGATGTTTTTTTGATGGATTTTATCCATGATCTCTCTCTCTCTCTCTCTCTCTCTCTCTCTCTCTCTCTCTCTCTCTTTCTCTCTATGAAAAGGCCATTCTAAGATACCATATACAGGAAAAAAACCTTCAAAGAGTAAAGGATGATCTCTCTATTAACGTATGGCAACCGGGAATAACGTGGGTTATGTGTGGGAAAACATTACCCGGGTTTTTCCGACGTTGATGCCAACGTTTCTTTCGGGCCTTTGGCAGTTCGCCAAAAATTTCATTGCTTGCGGAAGCGTCTTCGGACGATGGCGTGACTCCAAGGTATCCGTGCTAGGTGGTTGTTCGATAATGTATCGTTTCCTCTTGAATGCGCAATAAAGTCTCCCTGCTTTAAATAGACAGCCGAGCGCTTCTTTCGAGAAGGGAAAAAATTTCCGTTCGATACATCCATCGGACAGCGGGCGAGATAAATAAAGAGAGAAAGGGAGAGGGAGGAGAGAGGGAGGGGAGGGAGGGGGAAAGAGAAAACTCAACGCTTATTCGTGCGTCGGCAATGCCGACCGGAAATCCCTTTCCCTCCTTCATGGGAGTGCATCCGGTAGGTGAACGAAGTTCTGATCGATTAGGACAAATTTTCGCTCGAATAACGCGATGCACATATGGAACCGCGCCGAATGTCATCAAGTGAACCGATCAGAATGCGAATACAAGTGAATAAATGTTGAATAAATGTCATGTATGCTAGTAAATATAACTTTATACATACTTAATTATGTTCTAGTTTACATGTTTTATAAAAAGAGAGTCATAATTATATAGAAATAATGTATATTAAGTAATAAAAAAAGATTTGATAATAATCTTATAAGATAGAATATTTTTAAAATGTAATATATATTAAAAAGGGTAAATAATATTCATGTAACATTCTAGAAATATTGTATGTTTATAGAGAAGTTGTATCTTTTTTTCATCAATGATTTTAGAATAATAAATAATTGCATAAAAAGATCTGATAAAAATTATAGTAAATCTGAAAGAAACGTTGTAAACTGTATTTATTTAGAAAACGATTAGTAGTTTTTTTAAACAAATTCTAATATTTTTTTTTTTAGTATTTTTTTGTATAATACCTGTCACATACAAGATGCAAATTATATCAAATACAGATGTATTTTTTATATATAAAACAAGACAAACACAATGACACAAAGGAAAGTGAGAAGCAGTAGGAACAATAGGAGACGTGACAATGAGAAATTTTCAAATGAAACTTCAAAATGCCGTAGATGCCATTAATTTTTTGCGTGCCACTTTCGTTGCTCGTGGAGAAACTAATCATGAGTTGTGCTGCACAACGTGTAAAGTTCGTAAGTGAGCAAGTCTCGGCATTTAGCGTTAATCAGAAGTTTCACACGGAGCGAATCCCCGAGCGTAACGCGGACAAGGGTTGAAATATGTCGTCTTTGAACAGACATGCGGAACACGTGTACGATGCGATTATCCGTGAGTCTCGCAGCTAGGCAAATGGAGAGTAACCAGCAAGAAAGGCCATACATCACGATTTCGACGGACTTACGTCACGGTGCAGGAAGAGCACGTCGGCGAACATTTCGCGCAATCGCTGCTGAAGCGGTTAAGCTGATTCGAGTCGAGTCGCCTGTGCTTCTTCGCGCTTCGTTCGCATTTACGTCATTCGCGCAGCCGCGAAAAAGAAGAGCGGACCGAGCAATTTCGCAGCATCGACATTTACGAAAGAGAAAAATGAAGCGGGAAAGAAGAAGTATCTCGTACGTCATGAACGTCAAAGAGGAAAAAGCACGCAGGGCGATTTTGTTAAAATATTGATGTCCAAAGAAAATAGAATAAAAACGGTCATCGTTTCCAACGTTTTAATTAATATATCCAACCTGCTAAATCAGATAAATTATTTACTATTGATATATGATAGTAATATATGACTGTAAATAAATATAAAATATTTTTTAAGTTACTTTAAAATCGATGGATCTTCTTACAAAATATCTTCTCTAAAGGAAATCAATGCTATAACAGTTTAACAGTATAATGGTTTCAAGTTTTCATCAAA
Source organism: Acromyrmex echinatior (assembly GCF_024713525.1). Taxonomy (NCBI): domain Eukaryota; kingdom Metazoa; phylum Arthropoda; class Insecta; order Hymenoptera; family Formicidae; genus Acromyrmex; species Acromyrmex echinatior. The sequence goes on from NC_141855.1 coordinate 16,153,198, forward strand.
GTAACTTAAAAAATATTTTATATTATCATTTTTATTTATGTTTTATTTTCCTTCTTCGTAGAAAAAAGAATTCATATAAAATTTATATAAAATCTTCCCAATAAAAATTGGTTATATAAAACAAATATTTCTTCATCTAACTTTAAACTAATTTAATTAAAAAGTTACACATGGACCTTTAGAAATTGGCGCTGTAATAATTGCGCTTTTTTGAGATTGATGTAACACAATCCTCGTATAATTTATTTGTCGAACGTTTCGACTAACTTCTAGCCTTTTTCAGTAAGCGTGATATACAAATTTCATATCTTCCTCTTGTAGTTACACTCCAATATCAAATTTCCCATAACTAATTTGAAAACTGGATGGTCAACAGTATTTCGATCTCAGGAGCACGTCAAACACAAATTAGTCATTACACAAATAATTATTACAACGCAAGTTCTATACGTGAATTAAAATTTAAGACAACACGACAATAATTAAATAATAGACAAATCGATGATGTTCATGTTACGGTATCAATCATTGTAATGAAAAAAAAGTGTAATCACAAGAAGAAGATATGTATGAAGTTTGTATATCACGCTCGCTGAAGAAGGCTAGAAGTTAGCCGAAACGATCGATATAAATTATCGATACTAATTATACGAGGATTGTGTACATCAATCTTAAAAAAGCGCAATTATTACAGCGCTGATTTCTAAAGACCCATTACTTTAAACTTTTTAATTGTTTTAATGTAAAGAATCTTATTTTATTGTAAGTATTATTAAACTAATTTGTTCTTCTTTCCCTAAAAAATCATCTTTTTCTAGAAAAGTACATCTATATTTAAGAGATATACGAGACATCAGACAGTTTCTCCATATGGTTACTAAATCTGTACGATCCATTAGAGTTCAAGCAAACTAAATTTCAAGCAAACGACACGATATGCGAATCTATATATATCTATTACATGTGTATGTATTACGTTAAAAATATTCATAAAGTTTTCATCTTTATGTTGATTACTGGAAAATATAACTTTGTCAGTGTTTAAAATTTACTGGAAATAACAAATTTTTCGACTTTACTCTGTACGATATAAAAAACAAATAGACAAAACTAAAATAGACTAAAATATTATAGATGTAGTGATGCATACGACAATAATAATGATTTTCTTTTTGAGAGAAAAATCTTTTGTTTGAGAAGAATATAAACCTAATTTCTTTCTGCAGATGTTTGAAGTATGATTAATTTTGTATGAATTTTTCAGTTTTTGTTAATATTAAATAAAAAAAACATTTCCTATAAATATTATATAATATATTAAATGTATAGAAATAACATATATTCTCTTTTTAATATTCATTTATTTTTATTCATTTAGTATATTTATTATGTTTTTATTTCTTCTTCTTAAAGAGTAGTTTATTTTGCTAGTTCTTGTGTCAACTGCAAGAGCTTGGTACGTTTTATCATAAATGTTTCTTGCATATCGTAGAGTGAGACCTCCATTATTTCCCTGTTATCGATGCGGATGAGAAATGAACTCTTGCAACTGCCGGTCGCAGCTGCTCCACATTTAATTCAGCCCTGATTTCTTTGTGTTCAAAGCAAGCAGAGATTGCACGATGAATATCAGACTGTTTTGCGTTTGTTTCTTACGATGAAAAAACGCGCACTGCAGCTTTCTCAAAGTGCAAGATCACGACAAAAGATATTGAATTTTTCTTTCAGATATTAAAAAAATAGATACTAAAAAAAGATACTAAAAATTTCGCTAGACAATCATAGCATCCAAAACTAAGGGAAGATTAATAACAACATCGAGATCGAAAAAGAGAAAAATGTTAATATATATTTAAATAAAAATATATAAATGCGTGAGTTAACCGTAAATAAAATGGTTATCTGTATTATATTTTAAAAATGCTAGCAATTTTTTTTTTAAGAAAAAAGAAAGGGAGAGAGAAAGCTCTTATACTATGTCTCTCATAAGATATAATATAAGAAATCTAATACGTGAAAATGAATGAAAGAATAAGTATATAATAATAATAATAATAATATAATAAGAATGAATACTAAATGAGCCATAAGCAGAATAATTAATATTATAAACTGCATTAATATTATAAACTAAAACAAACAATAATACTACAACTATCAGATATTAATATTTATGCTTATTCATATTTAATATTTTTATATTATTTAAGACTGATATCAGATCTTTTTATTCAGATTATTTCAATTATGAAATACTCGCATTAAATACATGTGCATATGGATGACATCGTGTTCCAGACAATAAAATAAGAGCTGGCACGAAATTGATTAGATATCGTGCAATATGGTAAGTACCAAGTGAATAAACATAAATAATTCTATTATTTTGTAAAAATAAGATTTTATAGATGTAACATTCCGAGTTTCCCTTTACTTAGAAGTCCTTCCTTTTAATATATTTTCATTTATTTACTTCAAAAATTTAATATTAAATATTTAATAAATATATTAAAGGTTTTTACGTTAAATTAGAGTTTTTTTTTTAATTTAGTAAATGTAAATATTTTTATAACTAAATACAAAAAGTAATTTTGTTAAAACTGTAAAAATCTAAATCTTTCATTATAAATAATTCAAAGATTTAACCAGTAGTTTATGAATCGAGACGATTGTCATAACTTATCTTTTATGCAAAGAAACTATATACATATATCGAGAACGGCTGAAAGTTGCAAGTTTTTGGAAAATTTCCAGATTCTACTACAATAATTGTACATACATTGCATAATATTTATGCAGTGGAAAACTTTATATTTACATAGTACATATGCGAAGAAAATTCAAGGTAATAAATCTAAAACTTGTATTTCTAAAAGATTGCTTTGATGATTCATATTTATTATTTTTACCGTTTTAATTACATATAACGAATATTATTCTTCGTTTAAATCAAGTTTTAAAATAGTTTTAACTGCAAAAAAAAATTATAACAATCTTATGTTTATTGTTATTATTTGACATTGCGAAAATTTTATATAAAATGTAAAGATAATGTAATGTAATATAAGTTAAAATTAATTTCAAATGTAGCTCTGATTACAACTATAAATTAATTAATTACAGAGATTTTGCACAAAGCTAACTGTTTTATGTGTGTATATTTATGTAAAAAAAAATTTTTTTTAATATACAATATTAACAAAGAATAACATACGATGTAATTTATTATATTTGTTAGTTAAATCGTAATCATGGAAATTCGATTTAATAAAGCTTTGTATCGCAAAAGGAAATTTTTTTTTTTAAATAAAAACTTCTGGACTCTCAAGTTTTATAAACACAACAATAAATGATTGGATTAATGATAATCGACACGCAGTTGTCCATGCGTAACTATGAATTTATATAAATTTTTTTTAAGCTAAAATAGTGAACATGATAAGAATCATGGAAAATTTCAATGTGTTATAATGTTGGCTGTGTGCTTTTTTTCTCATATGTTTCCTCTTTTTAGTTATTTATTGTTAAAGCAACTGAATCGAGCAGTTTGCTTGTTCTAGTGAAAATACGCTGAATAAAAAGGTTCACTGGCAGTCGCACACATTGGGGTGAAGCGTTATGTTTAGTTTTCGACTCTGCGAAGTCCACGGTTCCTCTCGCGCTTTTGCTTGCTTTCCAATATTTGCTCGACATTGCAAGCCATTCGGTATCGTCGAGAACTTGGTCACCTTCGGTGACCATTTTCAACATTGTGAGAAACTTTCGAATAATATTCTATGTTAGGATACGTCTTGCGATCAAATAGATCTTCTAGGAGAGAACCGTGGACTTTATGAGAAAAAAATAAAGACGCAAAGTGCTTTCCAACAGATAGAAAAAAAATATCAAAGTTCTGATAAGTTTTCTTTAACTGTATAAATTATGAAAATATTAATATAAGCGAACAATAATTAATAATAGTTATTTATTGTAATTTTTATTAATTTTCACGTAATTATTTTTATAAATATAATATTTAATTACTAGTGTTTGACAAAACTCTGCAGAAATCTTTTTTCAACTTTTTTCTTCACGACTACGGAAGAAAGTTTCATAATAAAATAGTAGAATCACATTCTTTGCAAGATCTTTTAATAATCCTTTCATTCAACGAAATAAAAACTAATATTAGCATTATATTCAACAGACATGATTGATTTCAGTATTCTATTCAAATAGCTCGATTATTTAAATATAAATAGCATACTGACGATGAAAAGATTAAAGCAAAATTGAAATTGCACACACAGAAAAATACATACTGTACGCAAATAATAATTATTTATTTCAAGCATTTTAAAAGTATATCCGGAAATATTATATTATAAAAATTCATCACGAGCATCAAATTTGTTCAAAACATATTCTAAATCTTGATAGTTTAATACTTTAATCAAGATAATTAAATTAAAATTCGATTTGTTTATTAATGGGATCCTAAAACCGTCTGTGCATTACCGACTAAATTATATAATTTTTGTATAACAAATACTTTTTTTCTCTTTCACAGATTCAAAAATCCTTTTCCAGGATTAAAGTATACGTATTAATACATGTTTGTCAGGTGGAGTTTATGCTGAGAACGATCAAAAATTTCGAAATTGATATATTTTTTATCATTTCTTAGTGTAACATGGCGTCTCAAGCTGTCAAGTTGTGACAATATTTCCTTGATACGAGAGTTTTGCAACCTGTACTTACGAAATAGTAATCCACAAACACGTAGTTTGCACGAACAAATAACGTCGAGTTTTTAAAATTAGACTAAGACGCTTTATCGCGACGAATTTGTTATACAAAAATTGACACGAACGATTGCGTATATCATAAGTTGCGTGAGATATTGATGTAATAGTATATAAAGACATGTCGATGCGCTGGAAAAATAGCGATCTCTGATGACTTGTTGCTTCTTCGATCAATTTTATAAGTTTTCAAAAGAAAATATAATCTTGTTTTGAGTACATAATAAAAAGCTTTTTTTTGAATTTTAACTAATAAATATATTTTAAAATTATAAAAAAAATTATTCCTTGTTAAAGATAACCGTTACTTAAAAGAAATAAAGCAAATTAAGTAATCACTTTTCTTAGAAACAGAATAATATTTTTTTGTGATGCAGTAATGAAAGAACGCTTTTCTTTGTAATAAAATATTGTAATAAAAATTTAAGAATATACTATATTTCTTAATGAAATTTCTACATAACATCGTAAGTCACAATAATTGCGTTCGTCATTTTCGCTTAATAATTGGTTAAAATAGATTTCCGATTCGCGCGTGTTCAAGCGTTGCAACGCCGGTGTAATTACGATCAAAATTTGCAATTACGCGTTGCTTTAGTCCGCAGTTGTCTCCATAATGAATGATGATTTTCCGTCGGGATTTGAATGATAGCTCATAAGGGATTTCGAATGAAATGCGATGCAACCGCGTGTGTGTGTGCGCAAATATCAGAAATGTGACGCATGTATTGTCGTTATCACTATATAAATGATTAATAATGCGGTTTTTCGTTTATTCCGTGCTCAACGATTAATTTTATACTTGACTGTTTTATATTCCATTATTTTGATAATTATTAATTGCAAGAGGACCGCGAAATGGATTTCAGTAAAAGATTAACGATATTTTTTTAAATATAGTCTAGTAAACAACATATGTTTGTATGTAACAAGCGTATGTTTCAAACGAACGATGTGTTTAATTGAGTAAATGCGCAATTTTATTAAAAAAGATATTAATAACATCAGAATGATGCGTATCACAAAATTATTCCTGCACGTTGCGCAGGAAATCATTCATAACTTTAGCAATCACTTGAATTTATTATAGCAATTTCATAAGGCATATATTTAAAAAACATATAAATATCACAAATAAAAATAATAATGAATGATCAAAATGCAATCATATCATTGTTAATATTGTTAAACCTTTTATGAAAAACTGTATATATATTAGGTGTTGGAATTAATTCGTAGCGTTTTACAAGTGATGGGAAGTACTTTCATTAATGTATTTTTTAATGCTCATGTGAAATAAATAACATTCTTCATTAAAAAACGCTACGAATTAATTCCAACACCTAATAATAAATATATATAAAAGAAATCCTTCGGAGCAGCAGATCAATATCAGATTACTCTTCGCCCTAATAAAGTAAATTGTAATGTTCACAAAACGTTGATATTATAATAATAAATCTGGACACACAGATCGAAGTAATGTGAAACGCACAGTTTCTGTATCTTATATTTACTTGCAATCTTCAGAAAACAAAGAAACTCTTAGTAAAAATATCGAAAAGTAATAACGAATCATTCCCTTTATTATTACACTGACTTTGACAGTCAGTTTTGACACTTTAACAGATTATTTAGCCACAACGTCATATATTTTTTTTTCGATAAAAAATTGTACAGAATTTTTTTTAATTACAAGCGCGAACGAATCGATCGTACGTTCATCTTCGTTCATCTTTTGCCTAAAAACCAGCGAGTATCGACTTTATAGAACACGAAATTAATCGCTGCTCTGTTATCTCGTCCGCTCGGTTACGCCCCCCTGATCTGCTTTTAATTCGTTGAAATGCACGTCATTTTCAAAAACTCAGCGCTTATTCTCTGAACAAATCCGAGAAGCCTTAAATTTCTCATCCCCTATCCTTCAGAAATTTAATTTTGAGAAACAAATTCATTCTGGGAAAGCAAAAATCTGTTTAATCTGGTAATAATTACACTATACGTGGAAAGAGAATAAAATATACAATACTAAATTGCTTTAGTGATATGATGTTTCTCTTCCGCTCAACCGTAAAATTTTTTCCACGTAACTCAGAATTTAAAATCTTTTTTGTCTCGTTTCGACATCCGTTTGCACAATTGTTTTTTCACATTGATTATGCAAAAGATGAATAAGGTTTGTTTAATTGGACGTTTTGTCTTATTATGACGTTTAATTAGCTTAGAGTGCCAAAACGCGACAAACGCACGTGCATTTAAACAGCCCATTTCTAATTGCAGCCATCGACATTCCAATTCATTCAATATTATTTCTGCCGATATCACATTAGATCTTAGGATAATCGGAAATTACACGTTCCATATTATTCACTATTATTTCAACGTTATTATATATCAGATTTTAATATAGGAATTTGAAGCGAATTTCATTGCATCAAATCTGCTTAAATATGCATATCGTTATGAAACACGAAATAAATTGCTTCTAAAATAATGCTCCAAATCGATATTTTTTACTTCGACATGTCCACAATTTCCTTGCTTATGCTTTTTGCGAAGCATAGTAACTTCAGAATTTTTAATCGAACGTTGTTTACATAAAACATTGTTTTTCTATCTAACAATTTTTTACGCTAAGAAAATTATATGCATTTCATTATATGTGTATATTTTGAATTTTTACGTTGGATATATGCTTTCCTAGTTCGACGAACACTATAGAGATGTTATATGATAAAAATAAGTTACAAAAACTATAATTTGTTCTCGTGTTTGAGTTTCGTTCAATATAGAACGTGAAAGCATAGTAGAAGGAATAAAAAAAAACATTCCTCTCGTAGTCCAGTAATTTCATTTTTCTGCTCTGTGTGCAGAAAAGAAAATAAATAAAGCGAGCACACCGCATTTTTCATGCTAGACAGATTTCAACAATCGCGCTTTTTGCACAATGTCTCCTCATATTGTATTTTATAACAACGATCCTATTTAAATGCAACAATGAAGGCATACTCGAGATTAATCCTACCTTATATTATCCTCGTCTACGAATGTTATGACTCCTCTGGCGTTATGCTTCGAGCTCAGTCGTTCGATTATTCTATCAAAGTCCTCGGTTTTGGAATTTCTCAGGATCTTCTCACTGACGGCGACACATATGTTGTACTCCGACGAGAGAGCAATGAAACTGGCGATGCCCTGAAAATAGAGTTTCAGCCGCAAATAAATTGCCCGTCTCTCCCATGAGAAATCGAATTTTCGTGATAACATGTGAGTCTGTTTTCTTGGTAAACAATTGGAGTATAGCGAAAATACAATGTATCGTCTCATATTTACATACTTATTTATCGATGACAATAAATTTTCGAAATTTGCATGACATATCGCGGCTATGGCTTAAGTAGCATGTGGTTAGTAATGTATAACAGAATGCAACAATAAATTTCTATTTTCCTAGAGAGTCACATTTTTACGAAAGAAGTTTTTTACAGTTTATTCTTTCACGTTTATGCTAAATAAACTAAATATTATATCAAGTATCATAAATTTTGAATGAGATCTGATTCAATTTAAATTAAAAAAAATTTGTAACAGTTTTTAACATTTAAAACAATTTTATATTAAATTTTAATTTAAATTTTTGGAGTAAATCAAATAAATTTTTTATATCATATTTTTTATATTGCATTATTAAGAAATTTAATTAATTAAATTTAACATGTTAACATTATAAACTTGTTCTGTCGATCAATCTATCTATATCTATGCAATTGTTGTACATACGTACAGTTCGAAACGAGATACGACATGACGATCACCAGGATGAACTGCCTGTCTCTCACATTTCTCGCCAAGTATAGTATACACGCAAATAGATACCTCAACGCGGCTCGCCTGTCTTCGCGATAGCGCCCGTGTTTCGTGATATATTTCTACTGTGTGTATGTGGGTGGAAACAAGAAAAGACGGTTGAAGAAGGATGCAGCATGCACCGAGCTGCAACTGCAGGTGTTATCGGCATGTTTCATGGCGCGGCACAATAAAAACCACCACAATTTATTACGATATGCCGGATGAAAATGTATTCTTGCACTATCAGAACCTATAATGATTAGTTCAATAGTTTTCGATATTTTTATGATTCTGAATCCGAATTTTAATATGATAATATAATATAAATGTAATATTCTGATTGAAGATACGATAAAACATTAATTACATGAATTCTGATTATTCAATCGATTGAATACAGAATCACCAGTATTTACATTTTCAAATAATATGGAAAGTTTAGTAGTTACATATAAATAAATTTAAAAAAAATGTCTTATATATTATTTTATATTTAAATTTTGTAATTTTTTACTAATTTTTCTTATTATATTTAAATTTCATAAGTAAATTAAAGGATTTATATTTAAATATTATAATTATTTCTATTTAATTTTTATTATAATTATAATAGCATTATAATATTCTTTAATTGTATAACATTGTTTTAGGATATAATTTTTTTCTTAATTCAATTAATTAAATTTCTGAATTATCCAAATTCTTCTTTATAAATCAATCTTTTTATATAAATTAAACAAATCTTTTTTATAAATTAATATAAATTTAGTCTATATAGGAATAATTTAAAAAAAGAAAATTTTAGAATGCAATTTCCTAATGTATATTAGGAAAAGTTATAGTTATATTATTCATCTTCAATTTTCTGTTCGTTAATATTCAACGTCAATGCAATAAATGAATTTGTAGAGCTTTTATTTCTTTAACAATAGGAACTAACGTTCTATAGGCTTATTCTAGGTCTTAAGATTTTTTTTATTGACTATCGTGTATATAAGAGTGATTAGATAAGAAAAAGGAAATTGGTAAGACTACCTAACATCTCCTGCTGTGGAGGAGTAAAAGGTTACAATTATATTGTATTAAAGTAAAGTCTTCTTCAAAATTGTATAATAACAATGCTCAGCTATTTCCGAGTTTGTGAAAACTTTTATTTTTAATAAATCGAATTTTTTAAATTAATAATCTCTTAATATTTTTTATAAAAAATAAATACAATTGTTTGTTACATACGCAATATGATTTTCCGGTTTTTACTACAATTTACTTTACTACAATCGTGTGGAAAATTAATTTTTATAACTTTTACAAGTACACAAAAATTAATAAGATTCTTATATATTTTAATATCTTTAGAAAGTATTTGTAAAGTGTATTATTTTAAAAAATTATATATAAATGTAATTAATTATTTGATGTTTCTAATACACTTCAAAGAAAAAAAAAATGCTAAATAAGAATAACCCAATTGTTTAAATTAAGGATTAAAATGTAAAATATATGTTCGTAAAATAGATAAAACTTCATAATATGGATTTTTAAATGTGAACAATAAAATAAAATTATATGTAATTGCAAAATTGAGCGAAAAGATTTAATTAATTTTTTTATGATTCGAAGAAAATAACCTTGTTGCAAAAATTATATTACTATTGCACTGAAAATTTTTATTCTTTTTATTTTTATATTATCAAAAATATAAATACAGAAAAGATAAAGAAAAATTTTAAATAAGTATAATCAAAATTGTAAAAAAAATGAAAAAAATTCGAATAAAAAGAATGCGATAAGAAACAAAAATATAAAAATGTAATTTGATGCATTACGGATTTATCTATCTAAATAAAAAATGTTAATAAAAGGAGAAAGAAAGATAAACGATGTAATTATTCGGGAAATAATGAGAATTGCTACGACAAGATGTCTTATCGGCCGATTTTCTTAACGAAGTTCATTTTCCTCAACAATTCGTCGCGCTTGACCTCATTTCTTTTTATATTTAGATTCTGATCTTTTTTTAGATATTTTCTATCTATTACGAGCCTCATTATACGTATTTGCACTTGGAGACTATTTTGCGTCTCTGACGGTCTACAATTATGGGTGATTTTGTTTTCTAACAGAGTTGCTTCTTTAGTAAAATTCAAAGATTTTTTAAATATATTTTATATATATATATATATATATATATATATTAGGTGTTGGAATTAATTCGTAGCGTTTTTTAATGAAAGAATGTTATTTATTTCACATGAGCATTAAAAAATACATTAATGAAAGTACTTCCCATCACTTGTAAAACGCTACGAATTAATTCCAACACCTAATATATATATATATTTTATATATATATATATATATATATATATAAAATTAGAGTCATATTATTACTTATAGAATAAATTTTAAATACTTGAAAGTAGAGCACAAAATTTATATATTATAAACAATTTTCTTCCATTATGACCTCTTTTGGGTCCCAATTTATACAATGTATTTCTTATTTTTTAATTTGCGATAAATCGTTTTTATGCACTTTATATCTTATGTCATTATAAGGATATTAACGAAGCTACATTTGTGTAATCGTTTTACGCGAGCTTATGTCCGTTGAAATATGTACCGCATTTGCAACAGCCACAATTGCGCTGTACACCTAACATTTAGCGAAAGAAACGGCTCATAAATTTCGTTAAAAGCCAGAAGGAAATGTAGGCGTCTCATTATCTTCTTGAATACTATCGTAATGAAATGAATTTTATGTTTTATAATGTATTTTATAAATTTACATTCGAAAGGTTGTGAGTATTTTTTAATTATTATCAACTTTAACTATTTATTATTTGTTTGATTATATTATATTATGAACTTGAATTTTTCTGATTAACTATTGTAGACATAATCACAGATTTTTTCAAATTTTAAATATTTTTCTTAGGGGAGAACGGGATCACGGTGCTGATCGAACTGATCACTTAATTACGAATTCTAAATAATAATATATATTATTTTTTATTTAATATTTTACTTAATATGAAATTTATTTAAAATAATGTATCATTATGTGTTGAATAATTACAAAAAGGATACATCCGATGAAAGTTTTAAGTGGTAATTCATGTAAGAAATAATAACTTTATAATAAAGTTTTTAGCGTATCTAACAGTAAATGTATACATTCTGTACTTTATGATTACTAATGTAATCTGGCTCTTTAAAGCTTTCATATAACAAAAAATTAAATTTAATTATCTATTTTTTTTATTTTTGGAATGATCGCTCTGACCCGACAGAGGTAGACTGCAAATCAAAAGTACTTAATTTTCTTACATCAATAAATAAAATAAAAATTGAATACGCTTATAATAATTGTTTTAATGATTTTCTTCAAAGCTATGATCCTATACCGTAAAACTTTGCAACAAATTCGAAAAGAATGCAGTTTGAGATAAAAATATTAATAAATTTTCTTAGTAAAAGTCAGAAATCGCCTTGCCCCTTCTTCCCTTATCTATTTTTATTATCTATTTTACTGATATCATATTGAAGGTATGAACAAATATATCCTTTTTAGATAAAATAGCATGTAATTTAATATTACTGTGTAATTTAATTGACGTAAATTAACAATTTTGCGGCTTCGATATTTCGAAACGCGTTTCAACGCAAACTAATTCACGCGAAGTAATTGCCAAGCTATTATGATACGTGGTAGTGATTAATTAGATTGATCACCCACACTGGTTTAATTGGTTGGAATGCGATTACTACCATATCGTCCTTCTGAGAACGTGTTCGTACAATTCATGGCATCGACAAATTTGTACGTTCCGAGATGCAGAACACGCCATTATCAAAAGGCAGCCTGGCAGTCATTCGGCTACTATAATTGTGTGTCATAAAATCGTAATTTAATTAATATTCGCGGCTAATATGAAAAATTCTTACGTGGAATTCCTCAGTGTAAGAAAAATTGTGGGCATTGTCGGTTGAGTTATCGCATACGTTGAATTATTATCCTGTCTGTTCGTTATACGGAATAATTCATTATACGGAATAATATCGGAACGATATCGGAATCTCGATATTACGTCTACTCAAATTCATAATAAAATAGGCTATATAACAAATAAAGATTAGTTAAAAAGACATTCAAAGATTTAAAATTATCCGAACAGATAACATATATCTAATCTATATATATATCTATATATCTAGTTAAAATTTTATAAACGCTAGCTAATTTCTTTCACAAAGTTTTGAATTAAAAAGCAAATTTAAAAAGAGCATTTTAAAAAGAGCGAATGCTGACCACAAAGTTTTGCTTTCTGAATTTTTGAAAGATTGAATTGCTCTGGTAATCTCTTCGCGTGAAATTCCCGCTGCATACTAATCACCTAATTTAACCAGTAGCGGGCGTTTTAACATCAAGTTTTCTTACTTGATTGCGCAATTAGTTTCATCTTCGCTTGTTAACGCGGTCGCATATAACGATCTCATATCATAATTACCATTGTTGTAATAACTGTTATTTAACATAGCATCAACGCTGTTGCACGGTACTATCTTATGAAAGATTGCAAGTGCTACATCATGTTGTACGTTAATATGAATATCTCATTTTTATCAATTCTCGGCATAATAGCTGGACTTTAGTTTAAACAATATATATTCCCAAGAATGAATTAATAGAATTATATTTAATAATTACAAAATGACATCGAATAATTAGAAATTTCATATTTTGGCAATTTAATTGTTACATATAAAATATGTAAAATATGTAAAATATTGTACAATAAGAATATTATTTTAGATCATAAATGAAAAATCGCTAAACACAATCGATAAATTAGAAGCCTATAAAATATGTGTTTGAAACATTTAAAATAAAAATGTTAAAGCTTTACTAATAATTTAATTATAACTCCACAAAAGAAACTTAATAGATACAAATACACATGTATGTCCAAAAAATCTATTGTTACTAACAAATATGTACATGATAACATTTTTATGTATGTCCATTAAACTACAATTAAAATACATTTTTTCTGCCGAATTTTCTTGAAAAATGTAATAATAAGAAAAAAATTAACGGGATAATATTTTTTTTTTTAATATATGCCATTCTGTTATTAGAAAATATATTTATATTTATATTTATTTAATATACATTTTTTTGGGAACAAGTAACGCGCGTAATAAAACAATAATTAAATTTGATAAGCGAACAACGATCATTCCTTCATTCTACTCACCTTCTCGCCGTACTCGCCTTCCACAGCGACCGTGGAAACATATTTCCATCCGAGCAGATGGATCACCTCAACAATTGCCTGTGCCTGAAAATTATCTGGCGGTACCACTCTGCTGAAGTACTCGAACCGACTTTTATCCGAGAGTTCTGTGCTGGTAGAGGCGTAACTTATTTGCGGTATCTGCAATCACGTTACCATAAAACCAAAAAAATTGAAAAATATATCTCTGTTTTTACACATATCTGAAAAATAAATATTTGTAGCGGCAATAAAGAGAAGAGCAGAGCAGCATAAAGATATTTTTTTATAAAAATTATGATTATTATTCATAGCGACGTTATTAAATTTTATGCTTTGCATAAATTCATATCATTTATTAAAAGGAGCTTATACATATACGTAGGGGAAACTAAGATCAGTTGAATATAGGAGTAAATAGAATAATCGAGACTACATTAAAAAAAACACGTAAGATACACGTAAACGTGTCTGAGCACGCAGCAGCGATTGCCGCTAAAGTCTGCTATAATATCTTATTGCGAACACATCTATGATAGAAGTTTTGCCACAATTTTAAAAAATTGTATACCTAAGTAAATATTTTTATTTTTAAAGTTTTTGTTTTACAATATATGATTGTCTGAGATATTTGATTTCTACTTAGATAGTAAGTGTAGTTCTTACTTAATAAAGTCCAACAGATTTTTTTTGTTTGTGTCTTTGTTATCGTATATTGTTAATGTTTTTAAAAAATGAACGGATGAGGATAGTAGACTAACCACAGCATGGAACTGTACTATGACTCATTTAGTGACGACTCTAGCACTTACTCAAAATTTTATTCCTTTAAAGAGATTTTCCTCAGTGGTAAATGTTATAAATTTAGTTCCCTCATGTCCAATCTCGAAAACTAGGCTTATTCGACGTGTTTGCACGAAATGAACAAATTTTGCAAAAAGAAGTATTGTTTTGCCCTGCGAAGCGCATGTTTGTGTTTAAAATATATTTTTATAAAAGTTTTATTAATATGTAGCCAAAGATGTAGCTTAAAATAGATTATTTTAATAATCTATTTTAATAATCTTTATTTTAATAATATTATTGTTAGTCGAATTACCCCGATCCCGGGGCTAGTTGAATCAGATGGAATGCATTAGAAAAATGCATTTTTTTTTCATATTAGTTATCAGTTTCCCCTTATTATTAAAATATTATTAGATATTCAAACATATGTAGTAACTAGTGTGAAATTCATTTTTCGATAAGTTTCTTAATTTTGTCTGTAAAAATTCGAAACTAAAAAATGAGTCTATTAGCCCCGGTCTCCTCTATACAAACACATTTATTTTTTATACAGGACATAAACATTTGTTTTTTAAATATAACATAAAAAAATATATTCTTTTAATATAATTAAATATAAAAAATATAAAAATATAATAAATAAATGCATAAATAATATTATACAAAATAACACATTAAAATATATAATAATAAATATAAAATAGTAAAATAATAATGTAATAAAAAATATAATAAAATAATAATATTACATTTAATATAATATTATTGTTTTAATTTAAAATTATTTTTTCATATTACGACACTCATTTGATAGATAAATCATATAAAACCGTGCAGAGATACGTGCATGTATAAAGGTTAATATCCGCGTCATTTGATGCGCGACCCTGTTTCTCGTCGTGGATATGAAGAGAGTTCGTAATTTTGCAGCATCTGTGTGTAGGCAACAAAGAGAGATCTAATAATCTCATGCTGTTGAAAGTGGCTAAGTCTGTGTCATCCTCTCTTCCTCGCCTTCGGATTTCTTTGGTTGCAAGGTTGCAATGGATAATTCTATTTTTGCACAAAGGACATACACTTCGCCGAGATAGTTTCCTAGTGATAACATTGTTCCTTAACGGATGTTATTGTCATTATCACGCGTCCTTATCTCTCGTACTTACAGCCTCGGCATATGCGCGACAATAGCATGCGAAGCCGCACTCGCTTATTATCACTTCCCGTATTAATTTGCATCCATTTAGTTTCAATGGTTACTGTTGTGACTATTGACGTGACGTAAATTACAAGCTGCAAGAATGATCGATCGATTTTACTTGGGTCAGGTCGACGACACGAAAATGGTGAAATAATAAAAAAGAATATATATGGAGACAATATAGAGAGAGATAGAAAGTTTTTATGTTCCGTCATGATTCTCTTGAGTCAAAATGAAAATATAGGGTAAAGTCGCCTATTATGGAATAAGTTTTTTTAATATGAGATAGCGAAGTTTCTGCTAAATTAATAATAAGCTTATGTATTTGATTCTATCATGAACTTTTTACTCTCAGTGTAAAACCTGTTTAATAAAAAATTCATTATTAGATCATGTGTGTAGTCGTTGCAAAAAAAGATTCATGAAATTGAATGTTGTTAAATTTTATTGAGGTTAGTCTTTAAATCTTGTTTTATTATATAAAATAATATATAAATATATAAATATTGGATAATAAAGTCTGTATGCAGTGATAGAGTAAGATTGTATTTATAGGAAAACACGTGATATAATGATTTGTTTAACTGTAAAGATTAGATTTGGTGATCGTGAAACCGCAAGGAAACTGCATGGAAATTGTAATATGAGATACTCAGAGTATTCTTAACTAATATGAGAGCATCTAAATAATTTAATATCTCAAAACACTACTATCGAACGAAATATTAAAAATACGATTCTATTGTTAAAATTACTGACACACACATGTGTGTGTGGGCCTGTGCACAGGTCCACAAAAAAAGTACCCTGTGCTGGAGTTGAGATTCAGCTATTCTTATGTATGCTATTTGAGTTGCTGAATACGAATCTGACATGAAAATAGGATCATCCAGGGTAAATTTTCACTCTAGAGCGACAAAATGATCCATTTTTTCCCATTTTTGCTAAGACACATTAAAACTTTTTTAATTGTATCTCCGTAGCGTAAATATTTGAAAACGTGTTTTTTTAATAAACTAAAAATCTATTTACACTTCGACGCATTTTTGTTAAAAAAGGATATTTCAGTTTCATGCATGAATGTAATTACACAAAAGCGCTTTTAAAATCTAAAATATATTAAATAAAAAAGTATCAAACTAAATCTTCAAAAGCTCAATAATTATAATTTGAAATAGCAGTGTCTATAAAAGGGCAATGAGTTTAGTATGCGCACTGACAGTGCAATTATATTTTTACTTTCACAATTTGCCATATAAAAATTTTCCAAATATTTTGGTTTTCATAGAATCATCCTCAATGGATAAAAAAATTACAATAACGTAATTACGCTATTCTTCTCTATTTTCAAACTCTTCTACAGTTAAAAATTGCTAAAATCTTATTCCAAATATCGGTTATTTATTCCGAGTGATAATCTCTAGTCATTGTAAAATAGATGTAAGACAGTTTCTTAATATGGATTTAATGATTGTATGTGACATATTAGAAAATTGACAGGTCGACAGAAACATTGATCCTCGTATTGTAAATAATTTCGCATTGAGACGCTCATATTGTGAATATTTCGCATTGTACTATCAAATTACCGCAGCGAGGATTAATATACTATGATTTGCAAAGATTTTCTAACTACCAATCCACTAAAACTGTATGCTGAAAATAATGAATTATTGCTTTGAGAAAAAATACCAAAAATACAAATCATTACATTCTTATCAACGCAGTAATGATTATTTTTAGAAGTCATCGCTCATTTACAGCTAAATTTAAAAGTCGAATTTACAACTGAATGTATCAAATACAAAAGACATTTTATCTAATAAATTGCCGCGCGAAGATATAATTATTAATTAGGATTTTTTAATTAGATTAATTTTTGACATAGAAAACTGAGATTAATAAAAATGTTTGATATCACAAACAATTTGTCAATGTCTAATTACGAACCAGTAGTAAATAAATCTCTACTAGATATACTCACTGTCTTGTTTCGTAGCCATTAGTATGTCATTTACACAGCGCTGTAATTTCCATAATAGAGATGAATTTCCGAAAATGGACTCAAACTATGCATCAATATAATAAATATCATTTATATGTATTTCCTTTGTCACTTTCTTATTAGAACTTTCTATAATTTTTGTATCATTAATTTTATTACAATTTATAAATCGTGAAAATTTTATTTATACTGATTTTATTTATACTATACGCGTTATTTATTTAACAATAAACTCTATTTGAAAATGAAAAAGTTTATTGGATAATGTATTTCAATATGTCCCCTGATGCAATTAATTTTGTATTAAATATATAGTTGAATTGAAAAGTAAATAAGTTGTACATAATTCTACGTAAATTATTCATTTACACCTTCGGTTATAATTTAGAATTTAATTGATTTTGAACTCAATTAATGTTTCACTTCCGGCATTGTGGTCACCGATAAAATTCAAAACACAAAATCTGCCTAAATGATTTAATTAATAAAAAATAATTAAATTTACTTTTTAAAAAGTAACAACTATATAAAGTATATATAAATCAATACATAGAAAAAAGTAAAGCGCGCGCGCGCACACACACACACACACACACACACACACACACACACACAATTTTTAATAATCGGTGATTTTATTAAATGAAGCATTAATTAACACTTAATTAAGATAATAGTTGAAATAATTTCAAAGATCTCAAAGCCCCGCATTTATTAATAAATAATTCATATTTGAAGGAAACTCAATTTTCTGCACGAAATGCTCAACGTAACTGTCAAGTCTCCTCCCTTGTTTTCTCTCTCTCACTCTCTAGTGAGAGAGAGAGAGAGAGAGAGAGAGAGAGAGAGAGAGAGAAAGAGAGAGAAATATCGCTACATTCTCTAATAAATTTATTAATAATAATCTCAGCGCTGCTTTCTTGACGATTTTCATTTTTGATGAAGTGATTCAATAAACGGCTTGTTGCAATTCTAATAAGCGTTATTCCGATTTGCGATGCAATGCACAGCTCGCCGTCAGAATCGACTAGAATAATTACAACTGTTCTGCAAGAAAAAGAATCAGAACGAATGAATAAACGACAATCGGCTGAATAAATAGAACATTTTATATAATAAGTTATATAATTAGTCCGTAATTGGTCATACTTATTATTTTACTATTGCTTAAAAATAAAAAATAAAAAATGTACATATAACTTTTTTACTTAATTTTTTCGAAACCTTCTTACCGCGGTATTTTGATTTACAAATTTCGGGACACTCTATTTACAGAGTGTCCCAACGATTAGATTCTGGAATCAAAGTAGAGTATTCCATTTAAAACAAATCGATGTGACCTTGATCTGACCTTGGCGATGCCATTCAAGATCAAACTGATAATATCAGTAAATAGATCTTTTTAAACCTTACAACTTTTATCTGAAACACTTTTCTGTAAAACTTATATTTTCCGAGATATTCAGGTGTGCTGACCTTTTTGAGATACCCATGTATACGTACATTAAAGATGATAACTTTAGTTCTCAGGTTGCATTTTTTTTCACAATAAAAAATTTTAAAATTTATATTAAAAAAGAATTAAAAATTGTAATATTATCTCTTTATTATTTTCTTCGTAAAATGCCGGTAATATAATTATAATTAGTAGTATTATATTTATAATATGCTTGATGGGGGAGTATAATACATTCATCTTGTCCTATCCTTCGTTATATTGACAGACTTTAAAATTTTCTTTTTACTATGAGCAATTGACATAATACGAATATGCACGAGGCACAAAGGGTTAATTGCGTCCCATGGCATACAAAGGAAGAGCGTCGCATAACCATCGAGTGCAACGAGCGGCTCCATACCGGCTTTATTCCTAACGAACGAGTTACGTTTGCTATGTAAATTGAATGCGACGCGCGCGAAGGTTTGCCAAGTGGCGAAGATTAACTCAAGTTAAATAACGAGTAAAATAACGGCCATTCTCCTAATATATTATATTAACACTTAGCATCTAAGTTTTTCATCAAAATGCATCGCGTTTATAATTACACAATTTTGTAATTATAAAATTTGCAAACTCGAACGTGTTATAATGTGCCATAATAATATTTCATAAGCTCGGTTTGATCGTTTAATTATAATATTTTAATATTGATACATTTGCACAAAAATGAAAAATTAAATCAAATGCAAGTCGTTACATCGTTTTTCTCATCACTATTTATTAATTTTTTTTATTTCCATGTAGTAAACGTTATTAATCAATATTGTCCCAAGAAGCGAATTTAAAAATTGATATATACATATTGATATATATCAATTTTTAACTTCGTTTAGTATGTAATAAAATTTTTTATTACAGTATAGTAAAATTTTTATTTTAATTATAGAATAGATAAATTAATTTAATTATTGAATATATAATATATAGAAAATATATTAGGTGTTGGAATTAATTCGTAGCGTTTTTTAATGAAAGAATGTTATTTATTTCACATGAGCATTAAAAAATACATTAATGAAAGTACTTCCCATCACTTGTAAAACGCTACGAATTAATTCCAACACCTAATATGATTATAAAAAAGACAATAAAATCCATTCGTAGTAGATTCAATTCTAAAATTTATAAAAAAAATTGATTTCGAAATTTATGTAAAAAAGAATTAAAACCTGTATAATTACTATCTTTTAGTTACTCTCTCTCTCTCTCTCTTCATAACTAAAACAATAACTAATATAATTATAATTACTATCTGTGTATATTGCTTGTAATATGCTATGGGTTAATCTCTTGTAAGGATTTTGAAATTATATTGAGATACATTAAATCACAGAGAACCCCATTAGATATTTTCGGAATATTTTCCGCATGATGTATGTGAACTTTCTTGCATAAAATCGTAAATCACACAGCGGAGAGAATTGTGAAAATATGTCGCGAATGACTTTGTCCACAGTGAAAATATGTCGGCAGAAAGTGAACTGAAAAGGACACTTGGCTTCCATCGATAAATAGAAAAGGAAGTAGTTTTCAAACTCAAGTGGGTCGTTAGAAAATAATGAGAAGGACATAAAAGAGTATATGTATAATAAAATTCTCGGTACGACTTGTGCAGCACTGCTTTTCGCAAGCAAGTCTTTTTATCTTGATATAACTGCGTTGAAATAACTTGAGAGTTTAATACGCGTACACGATCAGTCTCGGGCAATTCTAAATTCTTGTCGTAGAATATAACCGTTCAGATTCAATTTTATTACATACGATCAAAACATAACAAAAAGATATCTTCAAAATAAAACTCACATAAAAAAATTAACTACAATAAATATATTGTTAGTATAATATAACCGTTCAGATTCAATTTTATTACATACGTTCAAAACATAACAAAAAGATATCTTCAAAATAAAACTCACATAAAAAGATTAACTACAATAAATATATTGTTAGTATAAAAAGAAAAATAAAATTTTAAATTCTATGCCTTATCTGCAGATCAATATACACAAACAATTAAATTATTATTCACAGTATTATATATATATATATATATATATATATATATATATATATACATATATATCAATTTATACTGAAATAATTTAAATTATTTAAAATAAAGATTGTAATGCTTAAATATTTCAGTATGAATTGATATCCACAATTCTGCAAATCGCATGCCGAAATATTTTTCATTCTTGAAACGCAATTATGAACAGAATTAGAGTAGTAATATCACATATTAAACTGACAAGCAATTTAATAATAATATTAATGCTAATAAGTAATCTTATAAGAGTATTAACAATTTGATAATAAGAATCTTAAAAACTGTTAATAATTGATGAATATATTAGATTTCTTTTACTTAATTAGATTTACTTTTATCGATCCAATTTTATATTATAATTGTCAAAATAAACTAAACAAAGGCATGTACGATCATAATATATTGTATGAAAGTTGTATAAAAAGATGAAAACTGAATAGGATATCTCAAAATTAAATTATGTATGGGAATCTGCAAGACATAATCGTATTTCGTATTTAAACAGTATTTTGACAGGAGCTGCGACGTTTGCGAGATCCATTCGTGTGTTCAACGCCGGTGATGGCGGCGGATCGATAGAACGTCTCGACAACGGTAGGAGCTTCTTTCGCAAGCCGATTTCATGCGGATCACCAGACTCTTTTCAGCGAACTTGTGCTGTATGATGTATTTTTCAAGGTGTTATGAACGTAGGAATCTTATCTGAGTCTGGTAAGGACGAAGCTGATGCCACGAAAATGGATCTGCACGGCTTTAATCCTTACAGATAGTTGATTGATAGTTCGATGTCATTACCGGCCAGGAAGTTTTGCATATGGCACAGCCATCTCATTTTCCATAAGCCGATGAAATTGCCTGCTGTCGTCTCTCTTTCTCCTTCGATTTCTTTTTCTTTCTTTTTTTCTTTTTCAAACTCATCTTTTGTAACCTTTATATCAAAAGAAGTTACGTTTTCACATGTCCTGCAAACACCTGCCGATACCCGATTGTGCTTTCTACGAAGCTGCCTTTCCAAACCGGCTATTTTTCGCTTCTCAATCTCGACGGACACACGTGGCATAGCAACACCGAATTGCGCAAATAAAGCCAAAAGAAATAACGAATGTCATGTTTTCAGAAAATCTTATTTAAAAAATTTTATTAATATACATTTCTACCAATGTAGATTAATTTGAATCTCGATTTAATTTACTATTTATATTGTATTCTAAAAAATTCTTAGAATTAAAAAGAAATGAAAAGTAAATTAAACCAAAATTAAAGTTAATCTATTTTGATAGAAACGAGCATAAGAGAAATAAATTTATTAATTATTAATCAAAGTAGATTTTAGTGTGTTAACTTAAGCATTGAGATCCGCTTTGATTGAAAATAGATTGATTTTTCTTAATTGATTTATTCTCGTCGGACGAATTCGAGTTGTAATCTTTCAAATTCTTTTTACATCTTTGCATGAGATAGTGTCCAATTTGTTATTATAAACATCGTATAACAATACCAACGTAAAAATAGCGTGTAGACGTGTATAGTTGTATGTGATCGCGATATATTTTAAATTTATACAAAGTAAATTTAAAATACAATAATTAATAATTATGAAGAATTATCATTTATACAACATATATTGTATACCTACTTCTTTTTACCTTAAATTTTAAATAAATTAAAAAGAAATGTACGGAGTGTTTAAGGAAATGAATACATATTATCGAAAGAAGCAAAATCTTCGATCATATCTTTGTTATTTTAATATATCTTTTTTAAATCAAAACAAAGATTAATTATTAAGTTAAACTTAGGAGCTCATTCTGTAACTCTGAAACGACTGTAACGTTGCAAAAAATTCGTCGTTAAAAGTTAGAATAAATCTCTTATTAGTACAAATGAAGATTCCAAATATTCGAATTAGTTAGATTGTACGGACAATTACCTTAAAGAGTCGCAAGATGTTGGCGACCATAATAGAGACCACGCTGAATGCGGCGCCTATCACGCCAGTTACCGGTTTGTGGGGAACGTAAGTGGGCGTCTTGCCATTTTCACATTTGTACTCCGATATGTCCTGAAACGAGAAAAAAATGCCAAGGTACTCTTTCATTGCACGATAATAACGATATATAATAATAAAGAGAACACTTATTTATCAAAACATCATTTAAAAACGTTTCCCGAAACGGCGAACAAATGTAGATGCAATTTTCACAATTGTGCACTTAGATTACTACCCTTAGGCACTCTATTAGTTAGCCACATCCACCCGCATTTGTTTCTGAAATCTAAAGGCAGCGACATGACCAATGTACGCCACAAACAAATATTATCACATATACATATATGCACAATTATCCATATGAATGTGGACCAATATTTAGCGAATGTAAACTAAATCCTATATAGCAAAAGTTATTAGCGTATATGTCGTTTAAAGTCACCTTTAATATTTACCGTTCACATGCTTTTTTGATTAGAAGTGGAACATGTAATCTCAAAGGTCGCGTTTTAAAAATATATAAGTACAGAATTTTTTAAATTCGATAAAATTATCTTTTTTCTTCTATATAAAAAAAAAAGATTTTTTAAAACTCGGACCACAGTACCCTCTAAATTTTTTGGAGTGGAATCTCACTCTAAACAGTGAAAATTGAGCCAATCTTGAAAAAGAATAACTCAATTTTCAATCTTCATAAGTGAGATTTCACTTTTCTGATTCATTCTACAAGTTTTAGAGAGTAAATAAAACTCAGGCAGAAAGTTATCATTTTACTTTCTTATTTAATCATCGTTTTGTAAAATAAAAAACATTAAAATAAAGTTTATAATACATTACTGATCTAAATTTGTAAGCTAAACGTAAAAAAAGAAAAATGTCTAAAACTAAAATAGAAATATTAATATCAAATTAAAAAAATATCGTAGAAATAGTTAGACTAGAAATTAAGAAGATTAGAAATAAAGAAATTAATTTTTCTAAATTTTTAAATCTTTCATAGTTTAACAATTATTAAAAAAAAGATAATTTTAGAAATCATATTACATTTCGTATTATGTATAAACGTTTCTTCATAAAATGACCTAAATAATCAACTTTCAAAATATTAGATAATACTTATGATTATAATATAGTACCCTGTATAGATTAAATATAGATATGTTTTCATTATTTGCAAAGAATTTGAAAAAAATTCAGAGAACTTTTAAAAATAAGGACAATAAAGAATATTTATTTCTTTTCTATGCTAACATAATGCACTTAGAGTTTTACTGAAAAATTATTTCAAATATTTCTTTTTTAGTTTTAACAAGAATTATGCCGCTGGATTTCCACGCGCACGTTTTTCACTCTATTCCCTCTCTATTCAACAGAGATTTGCGCAGGTAACTGTCGTGATGGATGAAATCCGACTGTGAAGTTACCATAAAGTTCGTTTCGTTGTGCGCAACTCGGTCGTGCTCGTTAGATCCATCCTACAAGCTACGATGTTACACGGTTCGTAATTAAGGAATCCTGTGTAATTCTCAATTCGATATGGAAATGTACTTGTGCGTTGGACAATTACATTTTCACCTACTTGGAATAAACAGTCAATAAACAAAACAGTCATAAACTCGCTAATAGAATGTTTATTAAAAAAGAAATATAATGTAATAATTTCTTTTAAATTTTATTGATCCGTCAAAGCAATTATATTAATCAATAGAAATATATTAATTAAATAATATATTAATTTATAACTTAGAAATTGATTTTAATTTTTAATTAGTGCTTTCACTTATTTTCTAGAAAATTCTTTTATTTCTTTATCAGTGATAACAAACACAATAATAAAAATAAGATATAATATATTTGGCAATTATATTTATATTTAGAAATATTAACTTTAATTAATTTTAAATAAAGATTATATTAAGAAAATATTTATGAGATTAATAAAAATTGCTTAAGATAGCTAGACATTTATGCAAAATTATAAATTTCTCATATTTGTTTTGTAAATCTATGAATAGTTGTCTATAACGAACTTGACATTTAATGCGAACATTACAAAGATATTATTGTTAGAAAAAGCATATTATCAGCTCACACTATATTGTAATAATTATATATACGTATATATTATATATAATTATGAAGTGCAACATTTAATAGTATCAAGTTGCCTCTATTATTTGACACATAGTTTGTATTTTGAGCTATAATAACCAGTTCGTTTAATAATATTTCAAAGTCAATTACATTTTACTAAATGTAGCTTTTGAGCAAGCTCGGTCGACTTGGAAAGTGCACTCAACGTCGAAAGACATCGTCTCACAGACATCTTTCTCAGAGGCAGATGAGTTTCGCAATATAATCATTAGTCTCTTAAATATCGTGGAATATCCGACCATTTAATGTAAATGTATCACTCCTTAATTTTTAAGTAGTGCCACAAGAAATTATTTCCGCAAGTATACAATTAAAAAATTGTGTTATAGGAGAAAATGATAAAGAATTATTTTAATAAAATGATGGAAATTAAATTAAAAATTTATTTTCAAGCCTTTTTTTATTTCTCCGAATTATTTATAAGCATTTTGAATTGTATGTATTCTATACAGTTGTAAATCTCTATGAACATAGCAGAAGTACACAATGGACGAAATTTTTGAATACATTTCTTTATTCCACTGAATTCTTTAAATATTCCGTAAAATGAGATGAGAGTTCCACTGACGTGCAATCAGTTACAAAATACATGAAAATTTTTGAGAAAAAAATGTATGCGGCACGTAAATTTTATTGATTTCCAAGCGATACCAACGATTTGTATTTACGATTTAATTTCACGAATATTCACAAACTCACTTGTGTTAGTTACGAGATTTTATCGTGCATATTCAGCGGAATTCGTGAAAACGTCTGTTCGCAGAGAACGTCGAGCGAGAAACTCGAGAATACTATTCTCTGATATGCTCAGATGATTTAAATATGGTGAAGCAAACATCACACAAATGCATGTGCGTTGTGTATTTCTATATGAAGAAATTCTTCGAAGGGCTGTATAAATTCGGAATGCATTATATTGCAACTTCAGATTATTTAAATATCATATGTGTGTCCGACGGACTTATGACATATTAATGCAATTTTTTCGAAGATAACTTGCTGTATTTATGTGTAAATCTACGTTAGTGTGACGAGAAAATTAAGTAGCGTAAAATGTATCGCTACGATGTGGAAAGAAGGCAATGCATTTATGAATGCATTATGCATGCTGAAAATCCGTTACACATTACGAATAAATACATATTTTGTCACGTGGTCTATTGCATAAATAATCAATAATTATTTATGCAATGAAATAGTAATAACATTGTTAACAGATTATTCTGTCAACCAAATCTTGTCGTGTGTAAATGTCACAGCAAAAAATTATGACGAGTAAAATGGCATGAGCTTTATTATTAAAAAATATAACTGAATTAATATGTAATTGTCATTTAGCAAATAAATTGACAGGTATAAGCCGGATTTGGCGAACATTTTAGTCTCGTTTAGAACATTATTTTGTCAAACACATAAACATACGCATATTTGGATTATTAACTCCCTCATATGAGAGACCTACAGTCAATAAATGTATTAAATTCATGTAATAATGTAGTACGACGGGATATTTGAAATTATAATATTAAGATATGTTAAATTAGATTATTAGATTATTAAAATATAATTTATAGTTGCTAAAATACAAGCATGAGAAGCTCAAAGAATAAAAAGATTAATCATCCATATTAAATGTTTTAAATACCGGTAAAAAGAGCTCATCAAACTTTTATAACTCTCGTCGACATCACAAAGTGCCTATCAATTCTTACAAGTACATAATTTACGATTAATCATTACCTGTTATCTGAATTATTCGAGTAGGTATCAGTTATGTCCGACATGATGAACGAGCTGTAAGATACAGAAAGCTATCAGTCGATGAGACGTGATGGCTCTTAAATCATGGCATCGTTCCAAAGTGTTCGGCATCTTGAGCGAGTTTTGAAAGAGACTGAAGACCAAAAAAAAAAGATTCATGCCGTTGAATCCATAGATCTTCGTTCAAGGAGGTGTGTTCTTCTGGCGAAGAAACCGTTCTCGCTCGAACGCGCGAGAAATAAATCCAAACATCAGATTTGAGCATGCATTATTCACTCCGAGAAAGATGTATTCGTTCCGACGTGAAAAATGGAAAACGAATTTGTTCAACGACCAATCAACGACCGTAAATTAAACGTACTCGCAATATCGATATTTCTAATGGATTTAATTTAAAAGGCTTTTTTTTCGTAAAACATGAGTTTCTGTTCTTAAACATATAAGTATAAGTAGTATAAGTAATAAATATATAAGTTTTCCAATAATGGTTAAAATATGTCTGTTCTTTTAGTTCATACTTTTAAATTATAAAAGTAATATACAAGAGATTTTAATAAATATCGACATATAAGGATATAAATTCATTGTAATTTTACAAAATCTGAACATTTTAATTTTTAGTATTAAAATGTTTAAGACTAACGTCACAGATTTTTATAGATATATAAAGTTAACTGTAGATTTTATATGAATTAGATCTTTCAAGTAAACAGGAGTAGATAAAAAGAGAGGAAATTTTGAAGACAAAAATAAAGAACAATAGAGCTTTTTTAACTATAGATAAATAATAAATTCTTTCAAAAAATGATTTATTTCTAATTGTAAATAATAACATGTAGAAAAAAGGTATAAATTAATGTAATATTTAAGAACAATATGTAATAATAACAATGCAAGCTCAATGAATATTGCGCACAAAAGAATACTTTTATAAAAATCTACGACTCCCACTGGTATTTGATGATTTACGATTTTCACGTGATAACTGTTCCCAGGCGCACAGTCGTAGCACCGAATGGGAAGCGAAGGCAATTGCTTGTCAGGAAACATGAGAAATAAATGGCTACGAACGAGTGTCGCGTCGCGCGAAATCAAAAGGTGGGACTTTTGGCAATTGCGGACACGAAGGTGATTCTTCAAGATCGTGCAACGTGTCGCTTAACTGTGATAACGCGATCCAATTTCGTGGTCTACGCGGAACGACGGAAAGCTATTACATCCGACAACTTTCCTTTATTAATCACATAATTAAGAGAATAATTAAAACTTGTAATATGATAGAGTATAATTAAACACGATAAAGGATGGTATTCTCTCTCCCCCCCCCCCCTCGCCAGTAAATTAATGCAAGGTGGGCTCGGATCTCTGCAAAGCAGAAGATTCAAACAAGATTTATGTTAATGTATTGAAGTATTCTCTTGATTATACCTATCATTTTAGTCAAGTTCAATAAAATAATATGATATTTAACAATGCAAATTAAAACTCCAACGTAATATCTTATATCAATCTTATATCAAGCTTAAAATTTTATTTAATTTCATTTAATTTACTTTAATCGCACGTCCAGATGTTTTTACTTAAAATTAACTTTAGAAACAAAAGGCAAGGATTCGGTTTCTTATTCTTCTGAACAAAAAGTTTAAAATTACTAGTCTAGTTTAAAATTACTTATCCCATAAAAGCATATTCATTTGTACATATTGGAGTTGAGAAAAAATTTCAATTTTACATTAAAGTTCAATTTTACATTAAAGTTAATGAAAATAAACATTTCTAAAGCACTTGTCTGTAAGTCTGTAATTCTATGCTATATAGTAACATGTTAATCCCAATTTATCTACGATTCACAGAATTTATACCGCACTTCGTACCGCTGAGTACTACATTGAGTTGCCCGCGGCGACGCAGACTTCTCTCTTTTAAGTTCGCGAGATAAATTCCCGGCGTGAATAAAAAGGAGCCAGGGGATGGAGACTGACTTATATGAATTTACTATGATTCCATGAATCTTACTCAAGCAGAAGTGCTACTTCCCGCAACGAATACATTCCCATGTTGAAACATTTTTTAGTTAGAATATAAAAAAAAATTCTGTATAATCAAGAGAAAGAAACTTTCAATAATAATTAAATCGTTTGTACATGCATTTTAGAATGCAAACACGATGTTATACAATCAATGCCGAGAGTACTTTTGAATTCTTTTACTTTTCAATCAAACAATTTCCATATAAAAAAAATTCAAGTGCTATTTTTATTAAATTTTATATACATTCTATTTTTTAGGAATCCTTTTATGTAGAAGACATGTAAGTAGAAGATATACAATTAAAACCTAACTAAAAGTACACGACAGCTTTTTACGATACAATCTTATCTAAACTTTATTCTCTAAACTATAAATCTAATTGAGAAATGGATAATTACGGTTAAAATAATATCCTTCAACTGCTAGAGTAAATTAACTTCTCTCATCGCACGAGGAAGTAAAATTAAATGCGCGCACGAAGAGCTAAATTATAGATGCGCCTCTAAATTATAAATTCCCGTCAAAAGAAAGTATTATGTCGTAATGACAAGAGCAACGTGTTACTAGAATTATTTCCGTTACACGCTGTAACTAATTTCTTTACTGGCACACTTCAAACCACTTTCGCGAACAATTCGAGTCCTGTCTGTATCACGTTCATCCGATACGTGACTCGCAATTAGAAACATCCTCCTATATCATATCCCTCAGTTTTTCTGCGTAAAATTTTGTCAATACGCTCGTGTCAATTGAACGTGGCTGGCATTACATGTGCCGAGATGAAAGATGAGTTCAGTAGTTGGAAAACGTCTGTCGAACTCCACAAATTCTGATCTATCTTTTTGGAATTTTGTCAATCGGCTTTTTTACGCTCGACATGATAGTCCTTATCGAGAGGCTTTTTACCAATGTAACTACAGTCAATGATCCTAATCCCTGACACATCCCGGCGACCAGTATATCGATCTTTCCGAATAAAGCACGAATACAATGAGATTTTAATTCCGGATGAATAAGCTTTTAGATAATCGGGCGTTTGATTTATTTTTTAAATAATAATAATTATTTTATATAACTACATAAATCTTATGTCTTTTACATGAATAAATAACTTACAAAGTCCTAAAACAAATTTCACGTTAGCATCTATAATTTTACTTATATATTTATGCGTATATATATATATATATATATATATATATATTAGGTGTTGGAATTAATTCGTAGCGTTTTACAAGTGATGGGAAATACTTTCATTAATGTATTTTTTAATGCTCATGTGAAATAAATAACATTCTTTCATTAAAAAACGCTACGAATTAATTCCAACACCTAATATATTCCACTTCTATTAACATTAATAATTATATGTCAAATTTTGTTGAAAATATAAAATATGTTCTTATTTCATACTTGTTGAATTTTTGTTTTATCAAAAAAAAATTTGTTAATGTTTGGAGTTACATATAATACAATATATTGTATATAGAACGTTAGTACTTTGATAATAAAAGAGTTTACAATTTCAAGATTTTTTACAGTATGTTTTACTTTTTATTATTGTGGCTATAATATGTTCATAGTCATCCTAACAAAATAGAACGATTTAGTTTGATTCATCTTTTTGTTTTACATATGAATTTTTTCTTTCTTGTATGAATTCCTATATGAATTTTTCTTTTGATATTACATGACTGCAACAACAACTTAGAGAATCACATTCGACTTCTCACAAACCTACGGACTTTATTACAGTTCTTCGTCAACTTCGCCAACAGAATAATAATGTTGGTCGCTGAAATTTGCAAAAAATTCTGGGCTCGACTATCATTTGTCACAGTCTGATGATAAAAAGAAAAAAAAAAGAAATACATGATCCCGCATATGCGCACTAATAAAAACGTTCCTTTACGCTTTACGATATGTGGTACAAACGACAGCAATGTTTAATTTTTTACTGTAAAATATTTTCCATAAATCTTATGCAGATTCGTATATGAGAAAAACAGGGAATAGAAGAATTACTTTTCCTTTAATTTTACAGTTACTTTTTATAATAACATTCGGTAATGATTTGCAATTTTTTATGTAATGATGACTAATTAAACATTGAGGTTACACAACGCTAAGGAAAGTCACTTTAAAAAGTAAATCGTCACCATTACATGTTACTTATTGAAAAAAATAATAAGTACGATCAGTAACGTCATAAAGTTATTCCGTTATAAGTTACATTAAAATTTTAAAAGTATAACAAATTACAAATTACGAGTCATTTTTTCTGGTAACGAATTACTTTTCCAACTCTTAATAGTATTATAACTATTGACTGCTCCAACTTTGATGTTACATTATCATCATAAAAAATTGTAACATCATTATTAAATTATTATTACAATAAAGTAACTAAATAATGTGTGTAGCAATTACAATAATTATTTCTATTCCCTAGACAAGAAATACAGCGGCATTTTTAAACTATAATTTTATAAAAAAACATCCTTGATAATTTTCTGCTCCTGTAAATTTCCTATCAAAATTTTTGTTATTTTTTGCTCATAAAAAATTTATATAATTTGTAATTTTTACCAGAAAGTTTATATTTTAAGCAAAATATTGCCATTTTTGTATTGCTCTTTTACTTTTCATATTTCATATGCTTTAATAATTTTTCTTTATTTTTTTTTTATATTAAAGAACAATCACTAAGCAATATCTTGTGCAGGATGTTGTCTTATCATATTAAAAATCATCGTATTAAAGATGAAATAGCGACACACAAATATTAGAATCCCAAATAAATATATAACACAGACCAACATGAATTTTGACCCAGAAACGGCAGTATGTTATCCTAAAGGTTTTTGACATGCAAACCAAATCCGTAGCCAAAATTGCTCCATCACTTCAGGTTTCTGAGATATTCTAATCTAAAAAGGCTTATTTCGGGCATTTTTAGAATATTTCGTTAACCTGATGGAGTAATTTTGGCTACGAATTCAAATTCGGCATAAAAAAATCTATGAAAATTGCCTATGATTATAAATAGATCAACACAGTAACATGAAAAAAATTAGATATATTGCAAAATTAGATATACTCTATCCACCGGCCTTAAGACGTCTCCAGTCGATATGTATACGCCAACTTTGCATACATTCACTAAATATTGACTACAATATGAATAATTATAATTGTGCAAAGTTGGCGTATACATTGATCATATCATCTGGAGACGCTTTAAGGTGGATATATGTTGCAATTTATATCTAATTTTTTTTATGTTACTGTGTTGACTTATTTATAATCATCATGATTTTCGTAGATTTTTTTATGTCAAATTCGCATCGGTAGCCAAAATTGCTTCATCATATCAGGTTAACGAGATATTTTAATCTAAAAATGCCCGAAAGAGGTCTTTTTGGCACTTTTGGATTAGAATATCTTGGAAACCTGATATGATGGAGCAATTTTGGCTACGGATTGGTTTTAGCATGTCAAAACCTTCGTGATTACTACCGTTTCTGGGTAAAAAAAAATGTTTTTTTTGTAAGCTGTGTAATTATTGTTTTAATAATCAAAACGATAAAAATATCAAGTTCTTTTCAAAAAAAAGAAAAATAATTTATTTGTCGAAATATGTAGTATGTAAATATTAAATATGATACACAAATATTGCATACACATTAATTAATAAATTTGTTAATTTAATTTAAAATTAAATTTTATAAGTGTGTTATTTAAAAACAGCAATAAAATGATCGAAAAAGTATAAAATAATATGACGGAATAAATTTTTCGTTTATTTTGTCTTTGATATTTTTAATTCACCGCCGAGTGAATAAAATATCACGAAAAGAAAAATTACTTTCGTAAAAATATCAAACTTTACTTTGTAAAATAAGAAAAAATGTGATAATTAATGATTTAGATGAATTATTAGATATTTCCGCGTCAATTATTACCATATCAATTTGAATGACATTACAAGGAACGATTACATCACGTCCGTAAAAAACTTATTGACAGAATTCGCAATTTCCGATCCATATCAAATTCTTTTCTCGGTTATCTATAGATACTAAAAACTAGCTGACGGAATTCACTCCCTTCCCTTCTCTTTTACACCATCCTTCGTTTCATCCCTTTGAGCTCGAGATTAACTAGAATTTGCCAAAAATCGATCAATAACAGAATGATCGATTCCAATCTACGAGTGTTAAACTCATATTGCGGAACCAGTGAATAATCAGAAGATAAAAGAAATAAACTTTTCTAAATTATTTTCCAATCAATATCTAATATATATGATGTTTTAAAAATATGAAAACCGTCTATTTCGTTACACATTTTATGTAGCTCAAATTATTAACTAAAGAATTCTTGCGATATCGTGAAAATATACTTATTGCGCAAAAATTTATCGTATTATAAATAGAAATCTAATATCGTTTCCATCTACTATAAATCGTGATGTAGTAAAATCGAACGTAAAATTCTTCAATTTAAAGAAAAATAGCGATAATAAAAATATGTTTGTCGTATTGTAATTGTCGCAGGTGGTTCCAGATTCGAGATAATTTCCGAGTACAAAGGATTTGCACGTTCAATGAAATATCCGCATTCCTCTCTTGTGAATAACAGATTGCAGTAAATTGATTAACAAAGTGCCATGTTAATTTCCGATGATAATTTTGTTAGGTATTTTAGAAGAATACCGGATAAAAATTCGAAACGAGAAATAACCTCGAGTATAAAAATATAATTTTAAAAAGCGAATGCGTCTCTCTCTCTCTCTCTGTTAATTCATTTACAGCAAACTTTTATAATTAATTGTTAAATTACGATAATATATTTAACGTTGAAATTAAAAAAGTGTTAATTAACTGAACACTTTAACATAAATTTTTGACAGTTAAACTGTGAAAGGAAAATATAAATTTGGGAAATCCATTCAAAAATATTTCTGCAATTGCGATATACATATTTTCTCTCCGAAGAAACACTGCAGTGTATATATTTGTGAGGTCTCAACATAACAACAATAAATAATTAATGAATCATTAATATAGTTCTCTGAATGTGTGGATTGTGATCGAAATATTGTTTTTATAAAAATTGACATGGATTAGCCAATTTTACTAGTGGCTGACATTTGATTCATTGATTCAAGCGATTTCATAATGTAAATATAAACATTGGTTAACAAGAAAGAAATATTGCTCTCCAGATCATAATATATATTATATTTTGGAAGGTCAATTCATATTTAATTAGTTGATATATTCAGAATAGTATTTCACACACACACACACACACACACACACACACACACACACACACACACACACACACACATATATATATATATATATATAACAATGAGAAAAAGTTTTTATATTTATTGAAATGTATATACAAAAGATAACATAATTATAAAAAGTGCGGTATTTAACAATGCAAATTTAACAAAAAATTCCGGCATAAAAGTTCCGGCAGTAGAGCTGTTATTATAACAATAATTTAAATTAATTAATTTTTTTTATTAATTAATTTTTTTATGAATCATTTACATATGTCTATAACTAATTCTCAACTAAGTTTTAAACAATATTTCAAATTAAATAACATGATATTTAACTATTTAAAACATGAATAACTTCTTGCTTGACGATCTACTTATGTATCTAGTCTTATGTTTCTTTGAAATTAGATAGGAGTATTAATCGTTCGGTCATATTGCTGGGCGGTAATTTTCGGCACTTAAGATGATTAGAGGATGATAAAGAAGTGAAGTGAGTAGAGGAAGATTACGATGATCGATAGTGACGTTCCGTTAGAGTTTCATCGGCCACCGTTCTCGAGTTTTCACGAACGTTTCACGTCAATCACTTTTTCTTATCCAAAGTTTTCGTCATCAAAGTGGCTTTCTCACAACTTTTCACGGTGATCAATGCCGTCATTGAGAACGTCGAAGTTGTTCTAGGTTGATAAAGTTCTTTGAATATATTAAGTTTACACGCTGATTTTCAGCTCTATTAGTAAACTTTCCTAGCTTTGTTATTTAAAAGAACTTTTTTGGTTTATTTGATACTTTTACGAAGTTATAAGTTATTTTAAGTATTACTACAACTGAAAGATTTTTCTAATATTATGTATTGTACAACATAAGAGAGAGTTGTAACGCGTACACATAAAATAATTTAATAAACAATTATGCATTTAAAGACTATAATTATTAGCTATATAAACTAATTGCAAATTTTCTTTTTTTATCTTACGTATGAGATACTGTACTTACTACACACAATAAGCAACAAATTCCTCGTTATAATTCTTGCAACGTTGGTTAAACTTGGTGCAATGCAAGACAACTTGAAACTAATAAGGGAAACTAATAAGAGAAGCTAGCGAACTTTGCTTTTACTGATAAATAATTTTCTTGGAAGTAACCTCACCGAAGTAACGTAATCCACACGCAATTCATTAATCCAAGTTACTGCTCTATAGAAATAGATATGAAACAAGTACATATGAGATGCACAACGCATAAAATTTAATTTTAATTCCTTGAATAATTCAGACTTGGTTCTTTTATCAAAATTGTATTAATATTTTTACTAGCACGCTGCTAAAACTATTTGTTTTTCATTTGGATGTTTAAACAATAATTTGTCTATTTGTCTAAACACACTATTACTTGGATGTTTAAACAATAATTTTTCTATTCATAAATTTTATAGTACGTTTACCACATCAACATACTTCTAAAACTCTCGCGTTTTTTAATCTTTATAGCTTAGGACACCTACTTTCTTTCTGTTCTTAAATCCATACGCTGAATTCTCAAATCCCGTTTAACCAGCGATTTTGTTTCGCGACAGTTTTTACTCCTTTACGCGCTATGGTCGTTTGGTGCCGTACAAACTCGACGAGAAAGTCGGAAAGTTCCTGAAATTGCATTCTGTGTAACACGCATAAGGTAACGTCATAAAACTCGCGCTACAAGAACAGCCGTCAGCAAAACTAGGGAGTTAAATCAAATATCGACAAAACTTAAATTCTCTCATACAGATAACAAGGGAATACTATGACAACAGCAAGACTTTGCGAACTTAATTTCTCTTGATTTCGATTCGAATAAACGCGCTTTATTATTCGCCCTTTATTTATTCCACTGCCTTGTTAATATCATTGTCAGTAAAATGCACAATCTATGTAATTTTCTTTGCATAAATATTCGAATTAATGTTATACTATGCATTATTACAAATACAATAAAAATAGGGAATAAGTAAAAGACAATGAAAATATGATCTCTAAATTTCTTGGAATGAAATATCACCCCAAAAGAGTAAAAATACTGAAAGAAAAGATTGGCTGAATATGACCATACAGAAAAAAAAGATTGGCTAAATATAGCATAACATTTTTAATTGATTGGAGCAGCCAATTTTTAATTATGTTAGCCTATCGAAATCCTATACTGACATTGCGGGTAGACTAACGCAACCAAAAATTGGCTGCTGCAATCAATTAAAAATACTATATTTTATGATCTAATTTGTTGCAACAGCCAATATTTTCTTTAAATATACTATTTTCATTCTTTTGGAATGAGATTTCACTCTAAGAAATTTAGAAAGTAGTATATGTATCCATTATTTAAATACATATGTATTTAAGTATATATGTATCCATTAAATAATGAGATTAAAAATACACATTTATTGCATAAATTATTTATGCAATAAATGCGCACTTTTACATTTTCGTTCACTTTTTTTTACTTTCACTTTCAAAAAATCTCAAAAAATTGTATAAAATCTTTCGTGATATATAAAGGAGTTCAAAATTCTTAATTCATTGAATATTAAATTGTGCAAAATTATTAAACATTAGAGGGAAAAGTGATATTATGATTAGTATATGTACAATAGTTCTTCTTAATATATCTATTAAGTGACCAATTCTAATAGTTATTTACAAAATTATTTGTTAAATAGCTTACCGTTACACCATATGACGTTAATATGCTATAATACATAATAGCCAGCATTTGTTATAACGCATTTTTACTTTCAAGCATTTCGAAACATACATTTCAAATTATACAAAGTTAAACAATAGCATGGCATTTTGTTAATATAATCTCTTAAGCATGCTGATTGTTGATGGCCTCTCTCTTTTTCATATCAAAATAATTATTCCATAAATCGATTGTAGCTTTACTATTAATCTATAGTTCACATTATGCGTGTACCATAGATTTTTAATACTGAGGTCTATATGCAGAAAAAGTTATTATGTGTAATTTTTACAATATTATTTCTTTTTGTTAATATTTTTTTAACAAAACTAATTTTTTAATTCTATTTTTGTGGAAGACCCTTGTTCCTTTTCGAGCCATTATGCAATGTTGCTACATTTTTATAAATAATATTTCAAGCAATAAATATAACTTTGAGCCTACAAATGATTAAACAACATTTTAACGAATGCAATCGTTAAGTTTTAAATATTGATTATTTATGAATTAAATTATTGTATAAAATATAAATGAATGCCATAATACCACCTTCTCCTCTATATGAGTAATATTTACTGAAATATTATTTATTATACATTATCATAAAATAAAGTTCAAATAATGAATTTCTATATCTGCTACTCAATTTGCTAATAATGATCATAAATATATTTTAATGAGGCAGAACTATTGTTCGAATTCTTCATTATTCTGTGAAATATGTCGAATAAAGTCCGCTACGTTTATTTGCGAAAAGTAACACTCAAGTAAAAATACTTTCTATACATTGCTTTTAAAACTTCGGAATACTTTGACGAAGAAAAGAGCGCATTATCGGAAACCGATATCCGCGCAAGAAAAGCAGACAGACTGTAATTACAAGACGTTACATGATACCGGTGTACTCTGGCAAGCCATTAAGCAGTTTTTTTATCGTAACCCATATGAAAATCGCTTCAATTTAATATTTCTCAAAATAGCGCACTTTTATTTACTATATTCGAATAAATTTTTAAATTTTCGCTAGCCAAAATTTAATGATTTTTATGAATATTTCGTAAACATTTTGTATTGGAAAAAGAGCATGGAATGAATATTGATTACTTTTGTAAAATTTGTCATCATTAAAGTACAATATTATACATATAATTCCGTTAGTAGAATATTCTGAAATATCTTGACATTGAAGAGCATATTATAATATACAATAAAATAATTATTAAATCTCATTCTAATAATAATAAATATCAAATCTATTATCACATGTATATATAATATTAATTAATGATTAAAAATATATTTCTAGACATCACATTTTTTAGAAAATTTTAACAAATTATTTGATTTTTACAAAAATCGCTCAATTCTTGTTTCCAAAAGATATTAATTATCAAGATTTATTTATAAAATCGTATCTTGGTATCAAATAAATGATTCTTCAATAAAAATATGACTGCAATAATACAATAATACAATACATTATTTCAAATTCATCGTAAATAAAACATTGAGTTAATTTATAAGTATAATAATCTAACTTAAAAATAAATAATATTGTTTTAATTTTAAATTTCTATTTAATGCACAGGTACCTAGTCGTAAATTACTTTTGTCATTTTGTATAATTTTCTATATTCTCTTCGGACCTAATTTTATTAAAATCATGTTAAAAATTTTTTTTTAATTCATGCATACTTAAATAAATAATTCATATTAAACAATTAATTATTTCCAAATTTTGACTATTTTTCCAACATATACCTACAATATTACATACATCAAATCTCAGATATCGAAAGAATTAAATAATTTTAACGGATTTTAACGGTCTTCAAATTCGTACATTACAATGTATGCTGGGTCTGAAGGAGATATATAAAATAATATTTTGTATTAAAATGTTGCTTTAAATTTGATAAATTAATTACAAATTTGATAATAATATGTATTATATAACATAATATTGCTTTTATTATTGAAATATAGCCCGTAGTAAAATGTTGATCTACAACATTAATGCAATGTAATAAAATCTATAATTACTAATTAAATGCTGTCAAATTTATCGATCTAATTAAAAGTTGTTAAAAGTTTTTAATAAATAGGAAAACGGTTCAAATAATTTAATAATAAATAAATAATATAAAAGGGCTATGAACCAAGCTGTTTTGTGCTGACTTTTTTATAAACAATCAAGATTAAATATATATCATCTTCTGAGAGATATATACGATATATCTCTCAGAAGGCACCTCTTAGAATCTCTCGGTTATGCAAGATCTTTCATTTCAGTTTATTAAAATATATATAATTGTACTCCATAATCTTTTATCGTATTAATACACTAAAATAATAGATTACAGTTATTAATAGACTACAGTTACAAAAGACATAAAGCGGTTTTATATTTTAATTACACGTAATTCCTTTATATCACTTTATTGTTGGAAGTCGTTTCTATTAAAGACACACATGACAGCACTAAATGTGATTAACAAACACCTATATAATTATAGTTGATGAGATTGCTTCCAAGAATTGAGTCAGATTGCATCTACTTACTTCAGTTAATTTTTTAACATGGGAGTATTATTGCGTTATTTAAATTTTAAAATGCGAGTATAATTTATATTACGTTATTTGTTACCAGTATTAATTCAAATTGTCTAACATTGAAAATGATCCGATTGGAATCGAAACGTTTATTAAATATTGTTTGTCATTAGCACAAAATATCCAGCTTGATTCTAGCCCTTTTTTTATATTATTTATTTATTTTTAAGAAGTCTTAAGTTTCCTCATTTTTATTTTATTTAATTGCTATAATGTTTTAATTTTAAATTTAATTGAGCTCAATGTACAAAAATTGTTATAAAATAATGAAATATAAAAAAAAGTCATAAAATAACATTTATCAATGTTTCTTAGAAATCGTCTGTTTATTATAAAATAATTTATCATAAAACACACACATACACACACAAAATATAAATTAGCCCCATTAAAAGCACT
Organism: Acromyrmex echinatior; assembly: GCF_024713525.1. Taxonomy (NCBI): domain Eukaryota; kingdom Metazoa; phylum Arthropoda; class Insecta; order Hymenoptera; family Formicidae; genus Acromyrmex; species Acromyrmex echinatior. The sequence goes on from NC_141855.1 coordinate 16,193,627, forward strand.
ATTAAAAACAAAATTTTACGTTAACAAGTCTACAAAAGCATAAAAAGTAAAAGCTAGCACATTGAGCCGTGAAAGTAATTACACTGAAAAAAAAGATTGCTGCAACAATTTAGATAGTAAAATATGGCATAACATTTTTATATGGTTACTGCAATCAATTTTTTCTTTCAGTGTAGTCTTATCCATCACCGCGATTGATCATGACGCCGTATGAGATGCGAGTCTTTATCTTCTCCATTTTCCTAGCCTCGCGAGTATATGTATATAAACGCACGTCTACGTCAGACATTCCCTTTTTTATTCGTACATATATTCAATTGACTATCCATGGCTGTTTCATTAATGTCTCGCTTTTGAGTGGTATATCATGTTCGACGATAGAATTCGTGCGAACGCTCGATGGAATTGTCATTAGATTTTTGTTTAATTGTTGTTCGACCGACTGACCGAGTGAACAGTATCGGAAAGTGAACAGTATTGTAAACTGATATGAATAATAGATTGAGGTCAACATGGAGGTAAAGCGGCGATTTCGAAATAAATGGCAAAATCATTCCAACGATTTCATCTAGTCGGGTATGATGCGATCGTCATCGAGTTAAACGATGTCGCCATCAACGCTCCATTGGCTACAATATCGTTCTGTTGACAAGTAAAATACGGAGTGCCGTCGTCATGATTCCATCATAATTTTTAACAAACTTTGTTATTAATAAATCTTAATCTCGAAATATTTATTATATGAAATATTATATGATAATATTAAATGAGATATCACAAGGTGAAGGGACTACAGTTTTTAGATTACAGAAAATAGAGACAGAAAAAGCTTTGTGCCATAAAGTTTAATATCTAGATAGCACAGAAGGTTCAAAAAGAATTTAGTCATATGTATATATTATGTATGTATATTTTCAGATATAAAAAATTCTTTTTTTGAAAAATTCTAAAAAGAATTTTTTATATCTGAAAATGAATTCAGAATTGATGACATACAACTGAATTCTTTTTTAATTCTTTTTGAACTATATGTGCTATCTGGATAGCGAATAAATGGTAAATGGACGATTATTATAAGAAAATTTATTTTGTAACAATTTCAACAAAATGTTGTGCTATTGTGTTAATTATACTTTTATCTCTCAAGTTCGTTATCTCTTGTCAGAGACCTTTCCGTATATGTATATTATATGTACATATATGAATTACAGTTTTTAAGGTTCGTTTCCGAACGCGCGACTTGTTAGAAGAGATTCTCAATCAAAGATAAATATAAAGCTCGGTAGTTTGCCATTGCCTACTAAGAGATGACGATCAAAGAAAATCTAATGCACTGTGCATTCTGAATGAATTTAAATTCGAATCTTTGGTAGACCGCGCAACTTTCTATGCCTTGCAATCGTCACTTTTATAAATAATAAATAATTTAATTCTTAAATTATAATTTTTGAACTCGCTTCAAAATCGCTAAATAGTAATGACAATTATTTGACAATTTTCTTTTATCTCAATTTGAATATGACACGTAAACAATGCATTAGTTTCAAATATTTCCGATCTTATTAAAATATTTCTTCAAATATTTAAATATTTCCGATCTTAGATATTTCAACAAATTACCTAAGAATCTAGTTGAAAAATTTCTCTATAATCTAATATTTTATACTATTGCAAATATAAACATTACATGTAGGTTATAAATATATGTTTATAAAAAACAACAATGAATTCAGAATAATCATGATATCGCATGATTGCTTGATCGGTTACTATATATCAGAGTTTACTATATTTTATATACAGAATTGTAAATATTTGCTATATTCATCTTGAATTTTCATGATGATACACTGTAAGCGTGCCCCTCAACGTTAGCTGTGTATGTGAAAGGCGATATTGCAGAAACTATCTAATATTTGCGAGTAGTTTTCGACACGGTATTCACAGACGGTTGATAAACTTGTGCTTCTTCCCGGAAGCTCACTGTCCTACGCATGCAGACTAATGAACTGTAACGCACCTGTCGGTGCTCCCTTCACAACTTTGCCTTTCATTTTGCATGTTGACACGTAGTTATTGCCATGATTGAGTTAAATTCTACTGGGATGAAAGGGTCAGCAAAGCATGATGGTGATCGTTGAATAATGTTTGGTGAAAGGATTACGTGCAATCAATACCAATATTTTATTGCAATGTATGAACAGAATAATTGGCATCAAAAAATAATTAAAATAGCATGACGAATGCGATTTATATAAATGCTTATACGATAACATAGAATAATTATATTTATACATTGTTATATATTATTAATTTAAATTTGAATATTTTAATTTTCAAAGAAAAAAAAGAAAACAGACAAACAGATAAACATTTTCATATTTTTAAATCAAACAATTTCTCGTATTTTTCAAACATATACATACATATATCTAGTAAGTATTATGCGTTTTATATTTATGAACTTTAAGGTTGCTAAATATCCTCGAGTTTTGGTATTCTGTAAACTATGCATTCTGCTTGCCACAAAGCTTCTTTAGTGGACATTTCTTCGCTTATCATTTCTTTGTTCCTGTAACTTTGATTCGTTAAAAGTAACTTTTATAATATAGGATTTTCAAATATTATCTTTTATTTTTGAAAATTTTTAAACTGTGACAAATATTACTCTCATGCTATTTAAAATAATACAAATTTTTCTAGAGAATACAACTTTATATGTGTGTAAATTGTATACGTATATATACAATTACAGCAAATAACTTTTTTTTTTAATTTTATATATATAAAGATCATTATTGAGTTATTTACTTCACTAAATTGTCAAAGTAATAGAAGCAATCACCGCACTCATTTATCTCAATTTATTCAAGAATACAAAGCACGTTTGACAAATTGTTATAACTGAAATAGACAACCGAGTTTTTACAAATTAAAAACTATTTTAACTTTTAAAGTTTTTACTTTTTATTTAAAAATAAGCTATATGATTTTAATTAAAATCAATTCAATTTCTCGAGAAGGATGCTGAGGATACATATATGCGTACTTGCATTATCATGCATTTGTTCTCCTCACTGCACTTCCCAACTGCAATTTCTCACAACTGCCGTGCCGGGAATGCTGGCATTACATTCGATTTACTCTATTTGTTTTCCAACGAGTCTCGTATTGATATATGAATAAAATTTGTCATAGGAAAATTATTGCCATTGAAAACTAATATATATCATGTAGTAGTTATTTTTAATAAATTAATAAATATGCCACTGTGACACTTGATTATAAAATCAAAGACTTATTATAAAAAGACTGTAATTTCCATGTCATATATTCAAAAAAACTTTGTAAAGAGATCCCACATCCTAAGGCTAAAAACTTTAAAAGGAGAGAAATACCATTTATGAGACTTTTATTTTTATTTACTCATAATCTTTTTTATGTATCTTCTTTAATTAATTCGAAATTCTTGATTGAATTTTAAAAGTTTTTTTAAGTGACTTATCAAGCATAATGCACGCACTATTCATTCATAATTTTTTAATCAATATTAAAAAATAGTTCGATGAGATCAGTAGCAATTATAACGTTTCAATCAACTCAATAACCTCTCACTCGATTTTCTGTCGCTTTCCAAATTATATTTTGTTACGCTTACTTGAAGTATTATATATCACGTTACCAAAATTTTTCATGAAAGCGTAAAATCGTTGGCGATTAACAAAAGCTCGATAAATAATCCACGCACGTGCGTCCTTACCGTCCTATCAAACTTGTCCACATACTTGACATAATAATTTAATCTACTTCCTTTCATTTCCTTCACCGACGACCGACCCAGTTATAACCGCAAACCCTATTTAGTTACGTCATGACGCTGACGTTGGGGCATATGATTTAGGAACCAACGGCCATTGTCCATGAGACAGAATCAGGTCGATTGCAGTGATTTCATTCGAATGTCTGACGCAAAAATATCTGATAAAAATTAATACAACTTAATCCGACGTTGCCTTGCACAATATGCATGAGTTGAATCGTGCGGATATGATTCACGTCAGCATAAAATTTAGTTAAATGCGCACAGAATTTCATTATAACTTGCGAACAAACATAATATGCATTAATATGCGTGAATTGTTTTATATTATCTTACGTAACGTGAATGAATTAATTGAATCAGTCCAAACAGCAAAACTAAAAGTTTTTTTAATTTGAGTTTAATTAATTCGTTGATCTTTCCAGTTTTACAGTTCTGTAGCATCAAACATGAAAAATATTGTTATTATTATATTGTCTAAAACTATAGTAATTCTCAAATTAAATTTACTTTCAAAACTTTCTGTCGATAAAATTATTTTCAAAATATTAAAAAAATCTGTGGTTCTCTCATGATAACGCATTCTTATTGGGACATTATATAGATATTTATAAATGAAATAGATAAATAAATAAATGTAATGGCAAGAATTTTTTCACAGAACTTTTGTGGGTAATTTATTTCGCGAAAATCACCTCAAAGAGGTGCAAAATATGCGAGATTTTCGAAAAAAGAAATATATTATGGAAAGTAATATGAAACTCTTCTTTCTCATTAATTATTACATAGTTAAAAATCATAAAAGACGTTTCTTTCCCGTATATTTTCTACCTCATTTTCAAGTCCTTTATCATTCTAAAAAACAATTAATTATAGAAATGTTTTGTATAAAATATAAAATAAATCTTTCCGAAAATTTCAATATACGAATAGTCCAAATGGAACATCGATTCTTTATAAATGTACGTTAATGTTATTAAATGCATTTTGAAATTTAAAAAATTATTATGTTCAAAATAATGATTCATATTATAAATATAATCTATGTTTACATATTTTTAACTTATAATAATATTTAGCATGATTAGTTTTATTTTTTATTGTTAAGTTGCTGTAAATTTTATCTACTGTATATTCAATACATCCTCAGTCCTATTGCTCGTGACCGATGATGACTTCTCTCATATGCATTGTAGTGCGCTGATTGTACACAGACATATGTTCAATACATATAACTATACAAATTACTAATTATTATTAGATACCATACTTAAAATAAAAATTTTCCGATATCTCACATTTCTTCGTTACAAATCGTGTATATTCTATATTCACTATATTATTTTGATAGCAGTATTTATATTAAGTATCACTTGAGGTGGTCTTATCCCACGTAAAGAAAAAACGCATTCGTTTATAGTGTCTGTGTAACAATACGGATCATCTAACGGCTGACTCACGCTGAATAAAGGGAGGAAAACCAATCGATCGATCGATCGTGTCTCCTCTTCAGCGTGCGACCTCAGCTTGAGTGGCCCCGACTTCGAGTAGCCGCGTACACAAAAAGCCGCTTGTACCTCTGCTACGTTAATAAATATTTACCTTGTTTTCATCCGTCATCGACATTGATATAATCGCAAGTGCAAGGATTGGTGCATAGATTCGCGGGTAGAATCGTGTCTCTCGAACGTAAGCGACCCGATCTCATTTGGCGCGACTGAGCGATAAATATTTACGGGTATTACCACTTCAATTCACAAAACCCGGCGCCATTGTACTTTGTAATATTCGCAACGAGGACACAGCGTAGAGATTTGAATTCATCGTAGATGTATAATTTCTATCGATACATATTTATCGTGCATTTACCATACACTCGGGATCATGATGACATAATGAGTGAATATCGAGGTTATATCTTGAAATATAAATAAATAAATATAAGTAATGTCTCCACACATAGTTTTTTTATTGCTTACAAGATAGTTACAAATAACTATCTCAAGTAAGTTTTTCAAATTTCTCATCTAGTATGTAGAACGTTTGTTTGTGAGTCTATTAATTATAGAAATAATATTACTGCTTCTATATTTCTTTTATGTTCCGCAAAACCAATGATAATTAGTTTTATCTAACATCATAATTGTTTTGTAAAAATTGATATGTAAAATTGATTATAAAAATTGATTTGTAAATTAATTCAATTCGCAGTATGATATTCTCTCTCTCTCTCTCTCTCTCTCTCTCTCTCTCTCTCTCTCTCTCTCTCTCTCTCTCTCTCTCTCTTTCTCTCTCATGCTGCAAACGTTTCAATATTATATTAAAATAAATTTTTACGTTATTAGTTCTTAAAAATAAAAGAATTTTAAAAAAATTTAATAAAAATAGCAATTTTATTATTATATCTCTTTCACTAACACAGCCACATTTAATAATACTAACATGTATCTTTTTTTTTAATTTATATAAAAATATACAAAATCAATTTTATGTTAAAGTATAAAAATTTTATGAAGGACAATTAATTCACAAAAAAAGAGAAACAAGAATCGGAAGACAAAAATCGTTCATTAAATGAGAATAAATTTTGAGAATAAATATTTTAAGAATAAATATGTGACATAGTATTTATATTTTTCGTGTAACCTTTAATTAAATTATTGACAGTATCATTGAAATTTTGAAATATTTCAAGATAGTCGAAATATTTCATAAAATATCAAATAGCTTCATTTATTTGATAAATTTTGCAATATAAGTAAAGTATAGTGATTGAACACGATACAATGATTGATCATTTACTATGAATTTGTCTACATATTAAAATCCAAGTGAAATTAATAACTAATTTCACAACATAGTAATAACTAATCTTTACTAACTTTATATATGAATAAAATACTCAATTTACAATTTACTTTTTATTTTTCAGTCCGTAAATTAAACTCGTAAGAAAAACTGTATACTTAATTAAAAAATACTTAACAGTTCAATTAAGCGTACGTATTTAAAAAGTAATTATATTTTTATAAAGCAATTAATGATATAACTTTTGTTTATCATATATCGCTAATACAAGGTTATGAATATTTCCTACATATTAATTTTTTTAATTCATGCAATAATTACGAAAATGAAAGGGTGATCAATAACTGTAATTGAGAAAGTTCATTTTTTATAGTTATTGACCATTCATTGTAATTCACATATTCATTAGATAATTATTCCTCATAAATAAAATTACTATTTTGAGATGTTATAATATTGTAAGTTTAATTTTTCATCAAAATGCCTAAAGTAAGTCGTATGAAATACACTCAAGAGGCATTTAATGGTACCGTAGATGCCATTCATAAAGGAGTGGAGTTAAATGAAGCGGCACGAATATATGGCGTACCTAAATCAACGCTTAAATTTAAAAAAAATAAATCACTGAACATCAAAATAACAATGGGTCCCTCTTCTATACTTGAAATTTCATTAAATTTATCTCCTTTTCATTTTCTGAATTTTTTTCTTCATTGTGATGGTTTTCATAAATCACCCAATAATCAATCACTGTCATATTTTTCTAAAATTCTCTTTAATTACTGTAAAATGTGTGGTCAATAATTATAATTTTCTGAATAAAAGTTTCTACTGTTGGAAAAAATGAAAAACATCTTATTCAAAGTTTTTTATATTTGGCATATTCTTTGAACCTTACGCTTGCATCAAATTCAAATTCCAAATAATTTTAATAGTGATTATAATGATTATATAAAATTTCAGCTTAAATAGTTAATCACTATATACTTTACTCTACCTCTATCTATACACATACAAATACACATACCTACATACACGCATGCATATATGCACGCACGCACATATTAATATAGGTTGTAATTTGTAATTTGTTGTATATTATTATAATATGTATAAATTTGATACATTACAAAATTATGAATAAGGTATGTCGTAATTTATAGAATTACAATTTATAGAACATAAAACTGATATTTATTTTATGGAATAAAAAGAATCGTATACGATAATTATATGCGATAATTATATCCTAATTGCAGTTTTAAATAGCATTTTTGGTTTAATATAAAATTTATTAAATAAATTTATATTTGATTAAATTAAAATTTAGTTTATAAAAACATTATAAATGAAATTAATTGAAAAAAGAATAATGTAAAAATATTTTACAGAAAATTTCAATACAAAAAATAATTCAATTTTAGGCTATATTATTGCACGTAATATTTCTAAAATATAAAATGGGAATTCACGGATATAAGAGATATGCCTGAATTCCCATTCTCAAAACAAGTTTTGACGTTGGTCGTTCATTGAGCGAAGTGGCGAGAGCAGTGGGAGTTGTTGCATTTAATCAGCTTTGCGGAAGATGTTATCCAATCGTCTCTCGCCACCACTTCGGCATGGATAACCAACTAAAGCGGCCCGTCATTACTGTTGCTAAAGTTTAGAAACTCCCAGAACGAAGGTACGCGGACAACCTTATCTGTTTTCGTGATACACTTATTTTGTTAAAAACATGACTAGACATGATATACGTCGACACTATATAGTGCCGACGTATGAAGCATGAAAATTTTGAAAAGATAACTACCCCGAGGCTGAAGCTCAAAATTACCAGTCTTGCTTTCATCTCCTACAGCTTCTTCAATGTTTTTCAACCTAATAATTTTAAACTAAAATCGTGACATAAAATATACCGCAATTCTTTATAATTCTTGAGTTTTCAATATTACATATCTTGCTAAATATGTTTTAAATTAAAATCTTATTAAATTATATTTCATTTATGTGTCTTAATTTTACTAAAATAATTTTACTCTAAAATATACTGACGCGTATAAGATATTTTATATTCATAAAAGAGATTAAAATTAATTAATATAAATAGCAAAATAAATAGCAAAATAAAACTTTATTCTAAACAAATACATTTGTAATGATTATCAATAAAGAAAAGTGACTTTTGAAATCTTTTTTCGAATCTCCGTAAATTTCCTACTACATCTTGAGAACAGAAAGCGTTCCTAGTTCAAAAACATATGGGAGATTGAGCTTGGACACGATAAAGCTTGTTATTGAGTCTATAAAGAGAACAAATGTCTAGAAGACAGAAGAAAGCAAGGAAAGAAGGAAGTAATGTGCGATCATGCGTCTTAAGCGTTCCTCTCGATCAAATTTCTATCCGTATTCTCGCAAGATCGCCGAGTCATAAATTTTTCTCTTGTATAACCGCACGGTCTGTTTTATGTCAAATAGATTGAATATTGAATCTTTTATCTCAAAACCGACGTGAAATAACGTAATTTCCATGTAATTTAACGAAATAAGCAGGGCAGAGTGCACGCAATAGACTGTACTATCGTGCATGAGAATAATCGGAAAACGAATATTCGATCGTTAAATTTATTTGAAAAAAAATTATATTATCGGTTTTTTTATCACAAACGAATTACCCTGATTTGATAAAATACATGATATCTAAAATATAATTTTTGTACAAAATGTGAAGTTTTTTTTCTTATAAACTGCTGAAGATATTAGCGACTTAAAGAATATCTTATCACTTATCATTAGCTCTTTTTGGTGCTTAAAAATTTTGCGAAACTTAGCAAATTAAATATTATTAAATATTATGCTGAAGAAATGATGACTTACTTGATTCATGTATGATCTAACAAACTCCATGCTTTGATCTAAAGCATAAGTGTCGCTACTGCAGGAATCGAGGATGAGAGCACCCAATGTCGTGTTCGGCAGGAGTTCTATATCAGCGTTAATTTGGTCCAGGATGTATAACATGGCTTCCAATCGTTGTATACCCTTCTCTTCTTTCACGGCTCCGCATGGTGATTGGCCAATGGAACTTGCGACCTGGAAACAGTCAAACAAATAAATATATACATGCTATCCAATTTATTTTATTCTCTAGTACAATAGTATATACCTTTTAGATATTATTTATTTATTTATTTCTACTTATATTTCTATTTATTTCTACTTATTTATTTATTTCTACTTTTTAGATATTATTTATCTTTTTAGAATTACCCACTTTGTGTTTATACGATAAAATAATAATATAGTATCATGTAATGTATCGTGTAGTACAAGTCTAATATTTTAACAAAACATTATGACTTTAAATGTATCATCTCTTTCTCTTTTTTAATTTAATTTAATTTTTTCACTACATATTTCACACATTACATTCAAATATTGCAAACGTGGACAATTTGAATACATTAATGCAAACGATAATTTTTCAAAATAATGTAGCTTCGAAAGAGCGAACAAAGAATAAGATAGACGTTCAATTTGGATGGATTATTGTCCTACATTTCCCCAGAGCCATTCATTTGTACAATGTCTAGCTACAATGGCACGTGTTCGAGCACGACTTGGCGTCATGGGACCGAAAGATCAAATGACAGACTTCAACCCCTCGTATTCTCGAGCACAACGGTCGAATGCACTGCTCGACGCTGTTGATGTCGAGTTCAAGGAGTATGAGGAAAGTTGTGGATACGGCATAGTATAGTATAGTATAGTAAATCCGCATGTCGCTATGGCTGTATGGAGGGATCTCGTCAAACCGAAAAATACACAGTCCAGCCAAACACGCTCGTAAATTCTGGCAACAACACAATTCCGCCACTGATTTTAATGTTTGTGAAATCAGCTGGGAACGCTGACCATTCGTTTCCGAAGTTACAAAGCTTTCCCGGAATAAAGCTTTTAATTTTAACAATCCGAAATCTGTTTGTTGAAAGTCGGAATATGTGAATATAAGGGAATAACGAATATATTTGCGTATGTATGTATATGTATATATATATGTATAAAATATATATATATATACATATATATATATATATATATATATATATATATACACACACACCCACACACACACACACACACATACACACACGCACGCACGCACACACACACACACACACACACACACATTATTTATGTAATGTATACCCGCGTGTTGCATCAACATATTGGTCAGTATGTCAGATTATTTTATAAATGTAATATCTTTTCTAGTAGATATTATAAAATTGATCGATTGATTATATTTTATAAACGTAATGTTCTTCTGTAGTAGGCATTACATTTATAAAATGTAATCAATTGAGAGAGAGAGAGAGAGAGAGAGAGAGAGAGAGAGAGAGAGAGAGAGATATCAATACATATAGTATATATACGGCTAATATGCCGAATAGGGGAGGCAGCTCCGATGATTTTGATCTTGACATATGTTGTCCTGACCTCTACCAAATTTTAGCCGTCGCTCGTCATTCATTAAAAAGTTATTAACAAAAAAAGTTTGGAAAATAATATCTCTTTTCTATTATATAAAACAAAAATTCTCGACTTTAAAGTATATTTTATAACTTTCCACGCGAAGCGACTTCCATCCCACCTCCCCCCTGCTTAGGGGCGCACAACTTTCACACAAAACGACTGTCACCCTATCTCCCTCCTGCTTAGGAATGAATGATTTCCACGCGAAGGGAGTTCCTCCCATCTCGCGAAGTTGCTTTCTCGCTAAGTTAACTGTTCTAAAAACACAAAAATGATATAAGAAATTATATAAAAAAATATTTTGTTAAAGCAAAGAATTTGTTTCATGGAGCGCAATTGTATTTAAAAGTTAGGTTTTATTGATGAACTTTTTTTGTCAACTTTTTAACGAATAACGAGACAACTAAAACCTGGTGGAGGTTATTCAGGGTCATGACCTTGACAATATATGTCAAGTCTGCCTCTCCTTATTCGGCATATTTATCTTTTAATACTATTAAAACTTATAAATAATTAAATTTAAAATAAAGAATCTTGATTGAATATATAAATGTATAACAGCAATAATAATATAAATTATATAAATTTCATTACACAAAATTAATATGTGTAACTTTCTAATTTTCTAATTATTTATTTTCCAAAAATACACTTTATAACATACCATTTGCAAAGTTTTTATATAATAAAATTAAAATAACCGATAATTAATAAATAATTAGTATTCAAGACTTCTTTACACGAATAAAATAAAATATTGTGTATTTAGAATAAAACATTTACATGTTATATTGAAATTGTAATAAAACGATAATTTTAAAAATAAAAAGATTTTTTTTTATGATTAATTTTTGCTTATCATTATTTATGAAGAAAAGCAATATTAATTCGTCGTTACCAGAAAAGTTGTGCGCACACAATATTGCTTCACTGAAAATTTATCCCAAAAAACTAATCATCCACAAGTCCAGGTCGCTCGTTACAGGCGCTCACTATATCGAGCGACAAGAACAACTGGCGAGAACGAAAGTTATTCGTTAGCGAGGAAGTTCGGTGAACGGCAGTTATTTTGCACGAACTAGTTGCGCGACAACAATAAATCAGCTTAAAGTTTTCGATATTATTCCACCTATAACTGAAAGGTAATGTTTTACAAGCATGTTTACTTGTTTGTTTACTTCGCACTTTGTGCAATAATCAAATCTAGTCGCGTATTCGAGAAGAATATGAAAGGAAGAAGTTAAGATTGGGGAAAAATAAATGAAAGTATTTTTTCAAAACAAAATTTTCTAAAAAGTATATGTATATATTCCGCATGTTTATATTAAAAATAATAGTTGCTTCCTTTTCTCTTTCAACGATTTTGATTAATAAATTCCAAAATTTATGTTAAGTAACAATTATGATACATGCATATATAGTTTAGCTTTAATAAGATAATTTTTAATTATGTTAAATTTTAATTACAATATTACATTAAGAATGCTTGTATTCTACTGTATTCTATACATAATGTTACTTTCTTTTATAAATTAAGATACCTGTTATACATTATGTTTTTTTGACAATGCATTATTATTTATTTTTAATTACTATTTATTTTTATAATACAAATGAGATAATATAAAAATAATATAATATGAAAAAAACTTTTGATTTTTTTTCAATGTAGTTGCATACTGTAAAAATCATGCAGCATATGACTGCAGTGTGACTATACTTTCTATTTATCTTGTTTTTTTTTATTTAAAATAAATATTACACATTTTTTTTTGACAGATGCAACGCGCTATACACTTCACAATATTGTGTATAATTTTTATTGGAGAGAGAGAAATTCCGAAAAATCTGTTTATTAGCGGAAAGAATATTAAAGCTAAACTTTTGCAATTTTCGCAAATGTGTACTTATTTATTTTCTCTCTTCCTTTTTTCTATGTTTTTTTTAATGAAATATTTTGTGACGATAAGACGCACATATAATATATATATATATATACTTCGATCTATACGTATCTGTAATTCTCTCAGATGAGGCTACGGTGTTACCTTATATTCTATTTGAACTATATATATGTGTTTATATATATATATTAGGTGTTGGAATTAATTCGTAGCGTTTTTAATGAAAGAATGTTATTTATTTCACATGAGCATTAAAAAATACATTAATGAAAGTACTTCCCATCACTTGTAAAACGCTACGAATTAATTCCAACACCTAATATATATATACACATATATATATACTATATATATATATATATATATATAATATATAACATACATATATTGTATATAGTATGACATAACGTCAAACGAGAATCGGAGTTTGTTACGTCAAAGTTTTACATGTTATGTATTTATCACATATTTAATAATTCCAAAGTTGACTTATTTTCTATACGGCATGGTAATAAATTATTTTTTGCAAGGTAGCAAAATGATAAATATATACGTGACCCAATTCGTTTGTGTCATCTGAATAAATAAAATTCGAAATAAAACGAGGTTATTTATGATTCAATCACAATAATTATTATCTTGTTTATTTTCTTTTTTCTTTTTCATTTCTAAAAATATTTCTTTTTAAAGATAAAGGTTTCATATTGTGCTATAATGCGTAAATTTTGATGGAGACAGAAAAATATAATTTTAATTAGGAACAGGAATTTTGCCAAAGTTTTTAAAAATTATAGAATGATATAAAAAGAATTTCAATATTTATTTCTACTAATTGCACAATAAATTAGTAAGTATTGCGTTTATAAATACTTATGTATATTAATTATTTTAATGTATAATATATACAATATAAGAAATATGAAACTTTTAAAAAATAAAAATGTAAGCGTTTGTTTGTTTGAGAATCTTCAAATTTCATCTTTCCAATACAATTATTAAAAGCTTTCATCGTTAGTATTAATGGCTCAGCAATAAAAAGAAATAAACGGAATGCGTTTATTTGTTTACTGTTGACGATGGACACTACATTCTTATTCGAAATATTTATTATTTTCAAGTGAACAAACTCGAAAAACGAGAACACAATAACTGCAAGACAATTTGAAACGAAAGAGTACAGAATAAAGTAAAAGTACATTTTCGTGGATACAAATGCAACAACTAGCAAGTCGAGATGTATGCACATTGCCCGCTCCAGACGAGATCCAATATAAAAGAAACTCGCGTGTGTACCAATTTAATCTTTATACACAAAAGATAATATATTCAACTTCACTCATCAAAATAAAATTATATTACATAATTCGCGAATTATATTCATGATATACACATATAGATCATATGATGTATGCATTTGCAACAATAATATTTCATATTTTTGTCAAAAATTATATTTTATAACCAAAATTAACTTTTGTAAATAAAGATTTTAAGAAAAGTTTCTCGAAAAATATAATTAGTAAATATTAATTTAATATAGAGAACAAAAATCTTATAAGTGTAAATTATGCAAATGGATAATAAACTTTTATTTTCTATTCTGCTTTGAACTTATTTTAATAAAAGTTTTATGTTTTATTATTCAATTATCAAAATATTCATTTCTTACTAATTGCACAGTAAATTTATTGCGTTTATGAATACTTTTTTATAAATACTTATGTATATATCATTTATTTTAATGTATAATACAATATATATAATATGGGAAACGTCAAACTTTTAAAAAATAAAAATGTATAAGCGTTTGAGAATCTTGAGAATCTTCAAACAAACAAATGTAAAAAATTTTTAAATGTGATCAACCAAAACTTTCACTAAAGAAAATTCAATTTTAAATTATGAAAAAAATGGTTTTACTAAACTATTTAAAAATTTAGCTAGATATAGATACAAAAATATTTATTTGAATTGTTATCATAATAATTAGAATGCTCAAATTGATTGCTAGAATGTTAAAACTTTTTGCATTATTGCTTATGCTCCAATTTTCTATGTAATTATTTTGACGAACTAACAAAATTATTTTTAGATCTGTATATACTTAAATTTTTGGATACTTTAATAAAATCGTTTATTCTGTAAAATTACCAAGGAAATCTGTAACTAACGAAATCATTGATATGTCGAATTTTACATAGTAAAATTAAAAAGCTTTTACCTGTTCGTGCATCGGAAAAATCCCGCCGAGGATGATATCACCATCAATACGTATCAACTTCGAGCCATCCTCGCCTCTTTTCTTTGCATTGTAACATTCACTTGTAATTAGGAAGCACCACATCCATGACAGGATCCTATGTAAGTTCATCTTGGCCGCGAAAGTTGAACTCGAGTAGCTCGTGGTTGATACCTCGCTAAAACATAAAAATAATATTTATTTTATTTTTAATAAATTTTTCAGTAATACATGAATATTTCCCTGCTACATATTAGTTAACAAATTCGATTAGATGTCCTCGGTGAACACCAGTGCATATTAAAGTTGTACGTAAATTGATATAAAAATGTGTACCTAATTAAATATTAAAACAATTAAACTGTAAATATCGATATATTTTATTGCGCAGTTAAGTAAAATATGTATTTTATAATTCAAAATACCTATATTTTATTTTTTATGAGATTTCAGATTAAATCAGTGTACAACTTTAATATGCATCATATGCACTAATGCATCCAACCGAATTCGCTATATTATTCTTAATATATCCATATATCATACAAAATGACACAAAGTGAAATTTTTCAAATTTTATATGTGTGGGTTGTGTTCTAAATACATTGGCCTTCATTAGTGATAGATACAAGTTGAAATCAAATACTTCTTCCAAAAAAAAATGATGCAAGAGACAAATGACATCAATCAAAATAGGGGTAGTTTTTTTTAGGGATAAGTTTTTAACATAAGAAAATACATAATAATAACTATATTTCTTCTAGAGAACTTGAAACAAACAATTTGTGTTAGCTTAAAATTAATTTATGTTTAATATTGCCACAATAAATAACTAATTTTAAAATACACACTTTTCTCCAAAACTGGAATATAATAACACGAATAAATTATAAATATTACATAACTGGTTATAATAAAATAACACATAAGGATGTTGAAGACATCAAAGACAAGTATTAAAAGAATATTTATAAAATTACCATTTATTCGAGAGAAAATACAATATTGACACATTTCAATATTTTATTTAAATCGATTAGAATAAAATGATTATACATTATGGATATATCTGTTTGCACATTATATTGTCTAAATTTCCTTCACATCCCTTTCATGGTGTGATTTATTATCATTGTACGGCGCTGTAAGAACTGCTTCAAAACGACTTGTAACGAGGCATTGAAACGAAAATCTCGATATGCAGCGTCATATATAATTCTCTGCTTGTGTGCTGAAAACATGAATTTATAGTGGAAGCGGATACATCGTACGCTCGTGTGTAAAATATTTACAAGAATAAATACATCATATGTTATATTTTCCATTTCTGTCTATTTTAAACTCTTCTATTTAGGTCATGATTTCTAAACTTATGAAAGAGTTTCTTTTCGACAATAAATCTCTATCCGCGTCATATTAACTTTGACGTTTAAAGAATCTCCTGCAAGAATCAGTTGCATCTAAATTTTTCTTCTTCAAAAATCGATCGAAATTGTTGCTTCAAAAAGTAAAATTTTCAATCTTTTGAATAAAAATTATCAATATAGAATTAGTATCGTGCAAAACATAAACCAAATGATTTAAAACATAAATCAAATACGATGCTGTCTTTTCTTTAATTTAATTCGGCTTTAGAATGTCGTACAAGGATTAAGGAAATTCACCCTACACCTCTCCTTTAATTATTTCATTGTCCGTCGACTAATACGACCTTACGTTTTTATCGTCCAATTTTCTTCTCGCAATCGTCGCGAAAGCTGAATTTTTTTTTTCATTAGCTCAGAAAGTTTTCCAGTAATTATCCTTATTCTACTTGTAGTAATCGATTTTACTCGTTAAACGAGCAACATTGCATGTTAGCGAAATAAATGCACTCATTTTAAAAAATGTGTCTTTCCTTTTAATTACTTTCACTTATGATTATGTACATTTCGAGATTTTGTAAACACATCATTTTCTTAAGGAAAAGTTGCTGATTGTGTCTATTTGTGCGTCTGCAATCTAATTTACGATGCAAATGAGAAGGAAGAAAAGTACTGCCGGTGAAATGACTTCGTTAAACAAATTTTATTTTCGTTCACATCTTCACGGCGTATTTCGATTTTATAATTGTCTTCTATTTTACCTTCTCCAAAAGCTATTCAAGATCGTAACTTTATAATTTAATCCAATTTTTTCTAATTAATTTAGAATCTTTACCAAAAGTAAATTTCTCGTGGATTTTTTATACTTAATGTCTAGATAAGAACGATTAAAGATAAGGAATATTGCAACTAAAATTATTTATATTCTTATCTTTCAATTGGATCCGGAGATTCTCTCTTATCTTACATAAATAATATAATAAAATATTAGCTACAAATTAGTGGAATTTAAAATAAATTATGAATCGAATTCGATATTATGTAATAATTTGAACTGTAAATTTATGAAAAATTTAAACAATAATAATAATAGTAACAACAATAATAATAAAGTTGTCTTGAATTTTGCAAAATGTTCATGTTCGTCTTTGTTAATATTATATGTTAATATTATACATAAAATTTCTAATTAAACTGATCTTTGCAATATATGGTTTGTTTTTTTGTAATATTAAATAATATTAAATAATATTAAAATTTATTCGACTATTATATATTGATAAAAGACAATATTCAAATAGAGGATAATATTCTTCTTACAAGCTAAACGGCAATAAAAATAATTATATTACAAAATCAGTCTGATAAAAAGTTCACGTTTTTCTCGAAAATGGTTAGAGATAAGAGAAAGACATCTATTATCAAAATTATAGAATAAGTAGGGAGACATATTTCAATGACTTTGAGTAACTTTAAATGTCCTTAGTTTTCATACTACTAATAAAGAATTTTTTTTAACGGGAAAGGATACTTTTTATTTGTTCTATCGATGGTGCTCAATAATTTTGCATTAGAGTATCTTTTCGAGTATTCTTTTGAAAATTCAACTATTGTCGGGATATAAACCAAAAAGGTCAGACTAAAAGTTTAGAACAAATTTTTTATTATTGCAATAAAAATGTTCAAAATGTTCGCCATGTTGATCTAGACTGTAGTGTTGATGGAAAGTTTGCTTGGACTTCTTCTAACTCTTGAATCATTTTGCGAAAAATATGTTTTCTTTCTCAAATTTTCCGAAATAGTAGGACATTGAAAATATGCTAGTTCCTTCATTCTTCCCCAAAGATAATAGTCCAAACATGTTAAATTGGATAATTTCACAAAGAATAACACAGAAGACAGTGTCTTTTTCTAAATATTAATAAATATCTCTGCCCTTTCTGTCTATGGATTGTTCATAAAAGTTCAAGAGCTACAACTGTGAAACGTGAAACATGGGACGGTCATACTGAATCTTGTCACAAGGGAAGATTCAGTATCAACTTCATGACGCGAAACAGATCGATATTCATAGTCGATTCTTGTATTTAAGAGTGTCTTAAGTACAGTCTTAAGTCTCCTGATTATTCGGGCTGGTTCGGAAAATCCAGGAAAGCTCCGCCATCGGCTTCGTGTCTTTATCTCTGACATATTGTATCCTCGGTCCTCATCTGGCGTACATGGAGCTTCCTCCTTCCATAATTTTTCCTGTAATTCGTGTACGATACAACAAGGGTCTGAATGGCAGCATAGTACCAAAAATATACGGAATCATACGACCTGCGTGTTCGGGCTTCCAAACGAAGCGGCCCCCAGCTAAGTATTTGTATTTTCCTCTTCCTCGGCGTAGTAAATATTTTTCTGATGGTAGATGAAACGACAAGATTACAAAAACAATAGTTCAACCGGTCCGTCAGTCTGTCACGGGATATTAAATCTAAATGTGGGACTAAACGAAAAAAAGTAATTTTTATTCAAATAAATTAATGAAGCGGATATCTGGCGCCCGCTTACGTATTCTCTGAGCTGGGAGGACGCAAGATCTCTCCGCAGACGATCCGCGACAGTGATGGAAAAAAATTATCACGCCACAACACCCAAATTATTAACATATCAAAAGCTCCTTCATTAGAATATAACAGTTTTAAAAAACTTTATTCGCAGCGTGATCTGTCTGTATACTTGTTAATTCCAACTCAAATCTGAATATTAAAATATGCTAATTTTCGAATAACTACAAGACCAGATGTTTCCAAACAAATGGATTGATAGAAGTGGTCCTGTATTATTCTCCTTCTTTCACGATTCAAGAATTAGAAGATTTCCAAGAAGATTATAGGCGTGTCTCAATCAACATATTTTGAACCATCTGAATTATTTTGGCTTATATTCCTACAATAATTGAATTTTATTCAGCTCATTAAGCACCATCGATAGAACGAGTAAAAAAATACCCCTTTTCATTAAAAAAAAATTTTTTATTGCTAGTATAAAAACCAAGGACACTTAAGATTATTCAAGGTCATTAAATATGTTTCTCAACTATTCTACAATTTTGATAATAGGTATCTTCTCTCTAAACGTTTTCAAGAAAAACGTGGTAAACTTTTTATCAGACTCACCTGTATATATGTATATATGTATATATGTATATACATATTAGTATACATACGTATCATATGTATATAATAAAATATAAAATTATTATATTATATTAAGAGGAATAAGCTATTAATTATCAATAAATTACTTTTACATAAACAAAATTAAAAATCTTAACATTTTTATACATTAAAAAGTTCTATTGTTTCTTTAAGTAAGCAATATTTATTAACTGCAAGAAATTGTTTCTCATAGCAAACATTCTTTAATAAACATTAAACTATGACAGAAATTGGATATATGAGAAATTGGAATATATCGGAAATTGTATTTTAATTTCAACATTTATATTATTGTAATGTAATTTTTTATTTTTTTTCTATTATCTGTCCTTTCTTTTAACTCTGTCACCTGACTACATTCAAGAATGTATACAGCACGCTAAACATTCAACGCCTCAACTGAGATTGAATGGCATTGTATCGAACATACCAGAATTCAGTGAGGCGTTCCACTGACCCCAGAAGAGTCTCATGAATGTAGAGCGGTCTGTGGCAGTGATCGCAGTACGAGTAATTCCATTAGAGTACGGTCTTTTATTAAAATTTTCGATTCTTTTAACTTCATTACTAAGTGTACGTTAAAAGAGACAAAGTAACGTTCTCTTTTATCTTATCCTACAAAAACCGTCATAAAAATTTTCCTTTCCGTTATTGTTCTATTTCAATAAAGATCAACTACTGCGTAAGTAAATAAAGCTAAGAGAACAAAAGACAAAAGAATTCTTAATTTTCTTTTAAACTTTTAAATTAGCAGAAAAAGAGTAGAGGAAAAAATGGATAAAGGATAATTAAACTTTTTCTAATTTTAT
The DNA here is from genome assembly GCF_024713525.1 of Acromyrmex echinatior. Lineage (NCBI taxonomy): Eukaryota > Metazoa > Arthropoda > Insecta > Hymenoptera > Formicidae > Acromyrmex > Acromyrmex echinatior. The sequence goes on from NC_141855.1 coordinate 16,214,310, forward strand.
TATTTTTATAAGACAGTCAATCACAATAATATAAAGAAATTAAATGATTTTAATTTTAATCTTTATTATCTTAAATATAAATTTCAAACTTTCTTTTAAATATATCACAGTAATTAAAACTAATTGTTATTAATACTAAAATTGATGTCATCAAATTTTATAAAATGCTACAAAATATTATAAAATTTATTATTATGATAATTTAATATCTTCTGTTAGAATTTATTCGAAACATGAAGTCAATAGTATATGTCAGAAATGCTTCAATTTACTTCTACCTTTATATTAACGTATCTTGTTGACATGTAACTAAATGAAAGAAGCTTTTCGTTGAGCGCTTTAGAAATAGCGTGTTTCACGTCTTTGATTTGATTCGCGAGTACCTGCCGAAAAGTGCCCTTAGAGAATGTTACGGAAGGTAGCCACTCAAGCAAAAATATCGTTTTACTCGAACAGAAGAGCTAGCTCGAAATAATGTGCCGACTATCTTTAGAAGCTAGACAAAAAAGCAAATTCACACTGGATAACGGATTATAATGTAAAGGAATACAATCAAATTTGAATGTCGGTTAAAAAATGATGAATTACATTCGCGATTAAATGGAGATTGATTGCACAGAACAATACATTTTTTTTTAAAAAACGAAAAATAATCAAGAGGCTTGAATTCAAAAACGTATTCAATATGTTTATCTTTTTAATTATTAAGATTAAATTATTAATATCTATATATAATAAAATAACAAAATTATTTATTAACATTATCTTAATTACTTTATAGTAAACTTTTTATTATTATTAAAATAACAATAAGAAAAACCATAATTCACAAGAATTAAAATACTTTTAAAAAATGTTAAAACACCACGTAGAGATAGAAATTAATATTGTAATTCTGATCGTACAGTACTGATCGTACTGAGAGAAAAATGTTTGGTATTTGTAACTATAATTATATATTACTATAATTAAAGTTATTACTACTATATAATTATTGTAATAAAACAGTTGAAATTAATTATTATATAATTAATTATTAATTATAAAAATGATTCAAGACTATAATTTTACAGTTATATTGGGACAGTCATATTTTTTAACTATAATTATAGTCATTTATGTTGCCAACTATATACATTTGTTGCTAGAACTATATACATAGATATTGTTATTATTATTATAGGAGTAATAATCATAATTATAATAATATATATAATTATAGTTACAAATACCAAACATTTTTCTCTCAGTGTTGCAATACTATATAGATCAAATGCTCTTTCTTTTACCATATTATTAAAGAGTTTCTGAGATATTTTCAATTAACAAATAAATTCAAACGCTAAACCACTATTTAAAAACTCTACAGAGACAAATGGTTTGATTACATACCAACAAAACATGGATGGTTAAATGCATTTTGATAAAACCAAGCAAAATTTTTAATTAATAAGTGATAAGACTCGATATTTTATAACTAGAATGTTTGATAGACTTAACTATATGAGTGTAATTTTCTAGTTGGATCCATAAAACTTCTGATTATATTTAATATACCCCTGTATATTAATATATAGGATGTCTGGAATGTTTTGACATTTAAATTCCAGACACCCTGTATATTTAATAAAAGTTTCCTGTAAGAACACTATGCAATCGCCACTAAATGGACGCAGCGGAGTTCTACAATTTGTAATTCGAAATAACATAGAATAAAAGGAGCAACATTATGAGATTCTACCATCCTTAAAATTAAAAATAAAAGTAAACAAGAAATATATATAATATAATTAATAAAGAAATATATATAATTTTGAGAACATATAGTTTTTAATTCTATACAAAAATTAATTCAAGCACTTGGTAATTTCTAAAAATTATATGTCTTAATATAATGGCACTTAAAATTAATATTATCAAAAATATGAACATTTGTGTGGAATTATGTGCATGTTAATTGTTATAACGATTAGATTTCGATTCACAAGAAATTCTAATGCGAACAGGAAAAAAGTAATCGTGCTCATCTATAATTTCTATAAAAATTCTAATGCGATTATTTTCGGACAGACTGATTGAATCTATCAGATTTTCAAACAGCAAAAATCATTTTTTATTTGTGTTGGAAACGGTCACTCAAGTCCTTGTTAAAATTTTGTGTTAAATTTTTAATATATTCGAATGTTATTTTAACATAATGTATCTTATGTTATTTAAATAATTTGTATTAATATTCAACATTTATGTTAATGCCAAACTAACAATTTATGAACAAATAACATAAAAATAATGTATTTTAAAACATAAATTCTAAGATGAATGAATAGAATATGTGCTAATTTAATATATCATAAATATTAATTTTATTTAAAAAATACTTCTGTACAGTTTGTTTACAAACTGCGTCAATATTTTTATGTTTATTTTTTATGTTTATTTTTTAAATAAATTTGTGTTATCTTCTAATATATTTATCTTGTGTTAAATTAACACATAAATTTGAAACACGTGAAATGTATTAAATTTAATACAAATTTTCCAACGGTGTAATTAAATAACTATAACACTGCATCTTTTTTCAATATATGAAAATTATTGTACTTGCCAAATTTACAATCAAGTATTCAATAATATTAATTAAAGGAAAAGTAAAAAAAATGTGAATGTTTGTAAAAATTTTTTTATAAAATATAAAATTTAATATTTGTTAAAATATTTTTTAATGTGTCACTTTTTTTAAAAAGTATAATTTTTATTCAATACTTAGATTAATTGTTGTATCTAAGAGAAAAAAAAACAATCTAAATAATTTATTCAATTAAAATATAGATTTTTCACGTAATTCTTTAATTAAATCCAGGAAAATAGAATTCATAATAAAAAGAAGAAAACGTCTGTTTAATTATCCGCCACCCATTAATTATTGGATTCAACTTATTAACCTTGAAATGATCTTAATCAGACATTTAAGAAAAAATTATCAAATAATAAATGTAATTTTAATATAATGTTTCAAAAATATAAAGACATACGCAAGTACATTCCTTTATTTAGTACATTCCTTTTATTAGTTTTCGAAAACTAATTAAAGGAATGTACTTTTCAATACTGCGTTTTATAAACGGTGACAATTTCTTCTTCCTCAATTACTTATACTCTTGTCTTCCGCGAGTTTTGTCGAAAAAGCATGATAGATTAAATATTTAAAACTCTTAGATTTATGCAAGAAGTCCCGATTAATTTTAAATTCCAATCACATACTTTATAGTGTATACGTTCTTTGACTGCATGGTTTACTTCAGATGTTGTACAAGAGACAGAAGTAATAAAAGAAAGCTGCGCTTTCATTCTGGCGACGTCGAGTGATTGAGAACGAAATTGAGATATCTACTCGTGCATGTAATCCTTCGATACACTCGACTCGGTTCCGTCCTGACTTTGCTTCGTCACGATGCGGTAGGACTCCTCTGACTGGTTTCATTTCTGAGATAAATCGTGCTATTCTCTAAAATTTCTTGGATATTGCGATTCGTAGAAGCGAGAAACTCCAATCATCTCAGAATGGAAAATCTCTTTTCTAGGCGGTCGCATGCAAATGATAACTTAATCATGCGAAATATTCAAAGGATTTTATTGCGTTATAAACAACGCTTTAGGTATCTATCTTAAATATTGATATATAATTTATTTGTTCTCTATTATACACGTACTACACGTATTATTACGTATAAAATATGTTTGCATGCTTTATATATATATATATTAATATATATATATATATATATATATATATTTTAAGTAATATTTTTATATTGGAATAGAAATTAGAAAAAGAAAGAGAGAGAGGAGGGGGGGATGTTTCTGAATAAAATTTCTTACAGAAAAGAATAAAATTTGTTCTATTTGTATAATAAACAAGCTATAATTACATTAATTTGTGCAAATTATGCATCTTTAAGACGCAATTTTTTACTATAATACTTTGAATTCAATTTTTAATATTTTGCAAATTCAATCTCTTAAAATGCATAAACAGATTTATAAACAGATGAGGTATCGATATTAAAAATCTATTAATAGCTTTCAAGTTAGATAGATGAAATAAATGCATTAGGATATATGAAAGATAGATAAATGCATTATAGAGCGAAATCTGAAGTTTCCTGATAAACGGTCGAAACGAATAGAAACTGAAAGTTAAAGGGTGGGAATAGCATAGCTCTTGAAATCGAACAATTTGTCACCGTCATGATAGCTCGATGAAGTTTCTTGGAAAGCACATAATTCCTCATGTCATCGTACGCTCCAGAAAATCTGATGACAATTACCATGAAAGTAATTGAAGAAATCAATAGCAAAAAGATAAGAATCTCCGACAATTTTTCAAAATTGACATTACCGTGTCAAAATTTAGTACGCAATTTTTATGCTCAATTTATTTTTATTCTTATGTGTAATACTATAAGTGTATAGTATTCCTTTACTCTTTTACTTTCACATACTCGAGAAAACATAAAATGTGAAAGGAAATATGAGAAGAAAGAAAATACGTGACGTGCATTTAGACATTGCAAAAAGAAACCTATATCTACTATCGAGATAGTGAATACGTCGGATTTATGTTACCTATTACCTGTAACATCGTAACACGAGACTAAATTACATGAGTCATATCGCAGATGTCGGATCCTTCAGATCCTATGAAACATGCAACCGTAATTTATGCAAAAAAATCGTGGGAATTGTTATGCAACATTCATATTTGTTGTTTAACATTCGGTCGACGTGATGCACTTGCAAATATACTTGTAGTTTATGTCAACACGAGGATAAGATGAATGTATAAAACTTTATACATATTTTATGGAATCTAATAGGTCACATGCATACGCACACGCATACACACGCACACACGCGCACACGCGCACACGCACACACAATAAATTATCGAAATAAAAAATATTTTGTCTAACGGCTTCTTTAAAAAATTTTGGTATAATTTTTGTTTAAATTTGTTTTATAAGAAATATATGTTTTATAATAACATAGATCTGATGCATATTAGTGACCGCTAGTCGATATTCTAGGCTTGTTCCTTTTTGGCTGAACGTTTTTTTAGTTTATCTTTCTTCCTCTTTTTTCCTCCTGAAGAAAAAAAGGAAAAAAGATGAACTTGTGCAAAAGTTCAGCTAAAAAGAACAGGCCTATTAAGTTATATCATTTGATGATCCTAACAGTACCTTCTAATTAGTAGAAATAATTTCCTATTTTCGACCAAAGCAGATGTTACAATTAGTGCTTAATAATAGTAAATGCGAATTTTTGCAAATATATATTATTTCAGTTTTATAAATTGCGCGCCGATATGATTTATCAGACTCAATGAAACGCAATCACAAATTAAAGCAGAAATTAATATCACAAATTAGATCGATCGTCCATTTTAATATAAATAATTTATTGCAAAAAATATTATCTTAGCCAGAGTATCTTCTAACAAGTAGAATATGCATACATATTAGTAAAATACACATTAGTAAAATATCTCAGCTAATTATCTGGAATTTACATGATAACGACAGTGCATTTGACACGTGAAATACAAAAGTAATGCACGTGCAATGCGCATCAGCCACGAAAACGACTCAAGTGAATGGAATAAAGTTAAACGAGCGTAAAAGCGATTACGCGAAAATACCGGGGAATCGAAAGATGAAACGGGATGGAGAAAGATAGATTGCTGAAGTGCACGAGCCACCACAACGGAATTCGATCATTTTATTCGGTGTTGTGGAAAAATACAGGAAATTCTATAGTTGACGAGACAAAAGGCACGCTTCTCATCGAGCTTTCTGGATTCAGAATTCCAATCCATCGACGAAAATTAATCTGTGGCACGAATCGTTGCCGAGATTTCTATATCGGGACACGATTGCTGCCAGCTGTTTGCGGAAGGAATGTCCAATAAAATAATGTAGCGCCTTCGTAGTAAGAGCTGTTTATTTTGAGAGCCGTATAAATCAATCTTGAAAGCATCAGTGACCTCAGAATTTAATATTCTCACTGTAAGTTAGCGCTCAGAATGGCTGTTTTAATCCATTATAATATATAAATATCAGATAAAATTTAAATAGCTCCAATGTTAGAACTAAAGAAATATCAATAAATTTAAACACATATTATTAGAATTAACGCGTTATATATTTATTTCAATAAAACTTGATGATTTATATAAAATTCCATTACTTTTTGTGGTTTTTTTTGACTGAGGATCAAGATGATCGATTTTGATGCGAAAATATAAATTAATTTATGTAAATTAGAATATTAAAAGTAAGACATATACTTCATAAAAATTTACTTCAACATTTAACGCTCGAGTTAACTCGACGCCCTTCGACATCGACACCGCAGACGGCGGAAAAAGGGTTCAGAAAATCGATATGACATTATTCCCAATGTGTTCTACCTCCATCTTTTGCATTACGTCCCTCGCGCACATCTCGTTTCTCTTTCTCACTTTTATTTTTCAACTCCGACTTCCTTCCTCTTAACTTTCATCCGCATCTCTTCCATTTTATCTTTTTCTTTATACTTTCCGATCTTTACCCTTCGGTAACCAACCCTTCGAGATATTAAATCTGATCCAAAAAGAGCCGAGTGCGACTTTCATCTCTTCGTATGAAGTCGACCGCATTCAATGACGTCTCATCTAGTAATTTAAGATAGATTTTACGATCATAAAATCCGAAATTCCGCAACGACTGCGAAAATGTTGCAACGAAAGATAATCACGTGACATTCAACCCCTTTTATCTCCAATTATCCATTTCTCACAACTCTAATGAGAACACATACCCATTATCTATTCTATTTGCAAAAATTGTTCCAGTCTACAATTTGCGATTCTCATTCAAATTTTCAAATGTAATTATGTATATATACTTTGCATACTCAATTTGAAATTAATTTGAAATTACTTTTGTTTAAATATTTGAAAATCAACATTTCTCCATTTCGTGAATTCAGTAATTTTATTTTTTTAATTTTTAATTGTGTGAGTACCAGTTTTCAGCTCTTGATAAAAAAAATGAGATTGAGTACCGGTCAAAGCTAGTTGACCCGAAAAGAAGAGGAGTTGCCAATTTAATTATTTTTTAATTAAAGCATTATGCAGCAGACATAAGGATATTACAGAAATGAGAACGTGTTTTTAATTCTCAGCACCGTTGACTATTGATTTGTTTACGAAATTTATTTAATCATATAAACTATCTTTAAAAACGTCCCTTGTGAGATATCAATTTCGAGCACACAAGATAATATAATTTTTCGTTAAACTTATAATTTAATCTTAATAATTTTATAATTTAATCTTAAACTTATAATTCAATCATTAAATAAAAATAATTTAAATCTTTTATAGACAATGCAATAAGGTATTTCGTTAAATTTATTTATGTCAAATATATGAAGGAAAAAGTTGTGTACAAAACTTGCGTTTATAATTGATGCATCTTTAATACACGTTTGCTCGTTATTAAAACCCAGTACATTTAAGAGGACAGAAGAGCACTTGCAAAAAAGCCAGGATGTTTCAGCACAGCTCTTTATGCTGTTAAAAAATGGGTTAATTAAGCCGCATATTAGTGAAATATTATATGCATCCTTGCAAACTCAAGCGGTTTGTGATACATTAAGCGCTTACTATTATTTTATACAAATGAAACTACGTTGCACAAGTCTTATAATAATAGCATGTTAATTCTTAGAAATTTGATTTTGATGTAAACAATATTTGAGATTATACTTTGTTTAACGTTTAATTTAATAAAAATCTTATTGTAAAATTAAATTTCCAATATAATATACATGTATTTAATTTTATAATCACACATTAAAAATTAAATCTACTATTTTTGTAACTATTTCTTTCTTCGCTCCAATTTCGTTTTATGTTTTAAGCTTCAGCTTTGTAATTTAATTTAAAAAAATAATTCGATATTTATATAAATGAATACGTATATAAAAGATATAAAACATAAATATGATATGTACGTGATATAACTTTTCCATTACGTACAATAATCGGTTTTTTTTAAATACAAGTTGATGTGTAATAATTTATATAACTTCATACTAAATAAACACACACACATACACACACAGTATATATATATATATAAAATTTTGTATTTCATAATGAAATAAAATTTCTTAACATAGAAATTGTGCTTTACAAAAACTTATGTATACTGAAATATTATAAAAAATTATGAACATATGACCATTGAGCGCTATACGCAATAAATACTGAACATTTTTCAATTGAACTTTTCTATCGTTCTAATATCGCGAACTTTTTCTTAAAAAAAGCGGAATGCCCTTCCTCAAGCAAGTTCTTCGAAGTTTCGGCCCAAAGGGCTTTCTAGAAATGGTCTTCGAGTTCAATAAGAATAGTAGCCAGCTTAGTGTAGATTTTTGAGATTACGTCGAAAAAATTCTGAACTTATGGTCTTTTGCTGTCATCGATACTAATTTTGTCGTTTAAAAGGAAATGATTTTGATAAATAAAGCAGATGTGCAATATATTCATAATTTATAATGATTATTATATAATTAAAATTTAAAACGTATAATAATTTCAGTTATAAATATCGTTAAGTCTATTTTATAACATTTTTTATAAATTTCCTATAAAATGTTTGTACAAATATTTTAATATTTTTTAAAATTATTTTAAAATATTTTATTGATATTCGATCACGGCGCATAAATCAAGCATCTGAATCATTTAAGATACTTTTTGTCATTGAAGTTACTATTACTTATGATACTAATGTAAGAAAATCTACGTATTGAGTTACAATTTGTTTCTCATCATTCTTCTTCTGTCTTTTATACATTTATACATTTTCTGGCAATGTGCAAGCATCATATCTTGATAAACTTTTCTCTTGTAGGTCAAGTTGTGAAGAAAATTTATGTACGCTTTGTGACTAGTGCTTAATGGGTTGAAAGAAAAGTTGAGGAAGTCGCGACTGAAATAATATAAAGTACAAAAAAAAAACAAAATATAAGCTATAAAAAAACTTTTGGCGGCTGGCATCAGTTTGTTTAAGAGTCATCGGCATGAAGACGAGGGATAATGTCAAAGACGACATTCTATACCATCAGGGAACTCGTCAGATATCCGAGCTCCTTTTATTTTCCAATGTAGAAGACTGCAAGACAGAAAGTAAACATCTATTCTCCTACGCATCTCTTGCTTACTCCTCCGCCCTTTTACGAAATCAAATTTAACCTCGAATTTAAACAAAACTGAAAGAAGAGCTGTTTTCTTAACATAAGCACGAATATAAGTTCAAGCTCTACATATAAAGATTAATGTTATATCAATAAAAAATATTAATAAAAATTCATGTCAATTTTAATCAACAAAGAAAAATTTTTTTCTTTAAACTTAAAAAGAATCCAAGAATATTCATCGCTTATTCATTAAATCTACTTGTTGCATGTACTTCTGACATCAATGTGTATGTCTTAATACATTTTATATTTATAATTGGAGATATCATGCAAAATCATAAAGATATTATTTATAAATCAGATTAAAAACATATTAATAAAGAGCTAGATTAAGTCATTGGGGGAGACTAAAAATTATATATTATAAGTAAATAAACTTATGTAAGCTAGAAAGTTCGTATTCTTGGATACCCTTTTAGTAAAAAAAAGCAACGTAGAAAAGATCTTCTCAAAAGAACTCTTTACAATCATTACACATACACATACATTGATAAATCGATAGCTACCCTCAAGTTTCGAGGCTTCATTTAAAACTCATTATCCGCCAATTTCCCATTCGTTTGGACTATCCACTGCTTCCGTAAAACGAAAGTTACAGAAGCTTTATGCCGTGTAGATCGGAAATTATTAAAACATCAAATTCACATAAAGCTATTCATATCTTTCTCTATCTAACCTCGTTCTTTGCGATCCCTTTTCTCTGTCCATAAGCCCGGCACTACTCTTAATGGATTCCGCGAGTTCTGGAGCGGTACTTGTTCGCCATTAAATCCTGGTGTGCGGTGGGATCTTAGCAGGTTCTCCTTGCAAAGTGCACGAAATAACTCGAATAAAAATGAACAAAGCAGTCCGTTGAAATTCGCAAGAATGATCATCCTGTTGCACGATGGAAATACAAATTTGTTTTTTAGAACGAGAGCACAGAGAGTCTTGTGTAACATATAATATACATAAAAAAATAAGAGAACTGATCAAAGTCCTTCATTTCCTTTCTTTTCATAAAATAAAAGACTAAAAGATTAGTTGATTCTCTGCAATATGCCTTATGCAATGTGCGTTAATGCATTATGCAAATATCCTGTGCTCTCACCTACTTTGTGATAATATTATCGAATGTTGTAAAGTCTGTAAAATCAATACTTGTTACTGCTTGTTAACGTCAGCGTAAAATATGTAATTCGTGGAGAGTGTAATGGACGTCCGTAATAAATCGGTAATAAATTTTATAAAATTAATTCTCTTGAAATATCTTAAAATTAAAAGGATATTATATGATTTGGACATAAATGACTGCACGATAACAAACACAAACCTCAAGAAATGTTCCCAGTTTGTTATGATCGCAATAAATATAGGGACACAAAAATAAAGCTGTCTGTTATATTATTCTTGCATCAAAAAAGATTCTTGAATTCACGAATGAAACTTCCACTCTGCTGAATCGATAGAATTCGCCGATGTGATATGAGATAGTCGAGCCGACACATCGATCAAAGTTGAGGGTCACTTTACGACTTCAAGCAATTCTTGTTTGATGCCGTCTGCGAATCTCCATTTCCGTTTCTGATAGGAAGTAGTCACTAGCATGAGAAAGCTTTTCGCGAGATAGTATAATCTACGATCATTTTTGATGTTTTATTATTTCAGTTATTTTGTATTATGCACTCTCTTTGATTAAATCATGTTTATCTATCTCATATATGTTACCTCGCAGAACGAAGAAACACTATAGATAAATTAATAATAAAGTTAAAAACATGAAGAATGATATGCTACAAATGAAAAAAGTACTGTTTTGGGATAATTTTACACAAAAAAGAAAAATATGGATACATGTTTTATATTAGCAAATTAATGGAAGAAAGTAATGACAAATGATATTAATGTATTTTCTAATATAAAAAGTATGTAAAAAAACATTTCACAGTTAATATTTTTCTTTTTCAGTTTCAGTTCTATTATTCTATTGAAATCATAGTAACATGTCATCACGTTAATAACTTATATAACCTGGAGAATATTCAATTGAGAATAGCATTAGTCGTATTGTATAGAGTCTGACATTCTAATCTACAAACTTGATGTAAGATTGGACGATTTGTCACGTGTGTGTCCAACATAGTAGTCGTTATTGTCAAGCGGTCCTACCCGCAATTCCACATAGTCGAATGAGTAAGCACAATACTCTCGCGTTCCTTGCTCGCGTTGTCTGTCGGGATCGTCGAGGAACGTATACACGGAAAACCAATTAGGATAGATACACTACGGAACTTACAGTCAAGTATTCTCCCAACAATTCCCGATACAAGCCACAATGCAATTTCTGCGAGTAATTTAAACCCCTCCCAGGCTAATTCTTTTGCCGAGCACTGTCGAGTGCGGCAATCGACGTGATTAGATCAATGTGTCAACACGGATTCTATAAATGTTTTCTAGAGAGCACAGTGTTAAACTAATTGTTTGTATTATTTAATCAGTTAAATCCACAGTTCACTCTTTTCGAATACACTTTTGTATAATATATTTCTACAATATGTGTATTTAAAAAAAATACTAAAATTTTTCACAATATGTACTGAAACAGAGCGTTAATAAAATAATTAATAAAGTGCTTAATGTTTGATCTGAAAGTCACTGAGATAGCTCCAGAAACACGAAGTTAAACTGGATCATTGAAATAAGGGAAGTTGAGCCGTTTTAAATTGAAAAAGAAATTCTACATCTTCAGTTTGTAATATTTTCGACGTCTGCTCCGTGTCGTTAACTCTTGCATAATACCATGTTACGTCTTGGCTTCCTCCAATTCTTATTGATTTTCCTAACGACGTGCTTATGATTCATAACATGTTAAAGTGCGATAATGTTCTATCTTTGACATCATGTCTCGGTGAGAACTCCGTGGGTACAAATATACTGAATAATCTGGAGATATCTCAGTTATGATAATCTCTTCAATTTATCTTTAAAAAATATGATCGAGCTGGGCGATTTTTAATTTTATCAAAACAATCAAGAGATTTTATTTTAGATAAGACGAGCATTTAAACAGAAGAAAACAATGATCTTAAATGATATTAAAATTACTATAAATTAATTAAAATTATTTAACAAAATAAAGAAGATATAAAGTACATTATTATGATAAAACGTAATCTATACAAAAATATAAAATAATAAAGAATCTGATTATCATGTCATAATATATAATGTTCAATTGTATATCAAAAATTAATAAATTTTAATATGTATAAATAATCTGATTTTACACAAATATATGTTAAATTATTGTAAACACCTATATTGTAAATCATCTTGGCCATTTCTACGCTGCGAATGCGAAGATGGAAGAAGTGAGATGACGTAGGGGATGTTATCATCTTTATGATCATACAGAAGCGTCCGGGTGCAAGAAAATCCCGGCCTTCCTTAACAGAAATGCGAAGCGGCGAGACTCTATCGACATCCTGGAATTGAAAACTCGAGGACAGGAGAGCGAGCGAGTTCTCCGTGGAGATATTCTCGCACCTTTTTTCCAAACGGATTACTTCGCGTCACAACCGAATGAATGCGGTCATCGAACGCGAACATCATTTTTTCATGATTCGCGCTAAGAGATAGAAATATTGTATTAATTACAACGAAATGCCTGTGCCATTAATGTTCACAATTAGAAATTTCTTCGTAAAAAGATATAGAATTATACAAGAATATCATCATATTGTCTTACTTAACAGATATGCGATAATACATGCAATAAAAAGAACAACCTTTTCATATTATCAATCATAATTATGTAATACAGTTAAATTACTAATAAAAGATTTAATAAAATTATATAGGGAACTAATGGCTGCATTTTGCATTTATTAGTCTCTCGTGTACTGTGAATATCTCGCTAATGCAGTTTAGTTTCAAATAGCCTCGAACGTGAACATTTTTTATTCTCTCTCTGTGGAAGAAACAACAAAATGTTTATCAAAGTAATAATTTAATCTAATTTATAGACAACAGTGAATAAAAAAACAAAGTTGAGAACAAATAGTCCTGAAACATCTCGAAAGGCTAATTTTCTTATAGTGAGAAACTGGATTTTCCAAAGAATTGGGAAGAAAACTACAGAGTATAAGAATGCAGCGGGACGCTTGTCGCATTCGCGATATTTGCATTCCGTTCGCGTACCGCAATATCCTCGTCGATATTCGCGACGTGAAAATCGCTCGTGCGTTTCATTGATTTGACCGAAATTGCACGAGAGTTGACAGAGATAAAGACGCACCCCTGATGAGAATTTAAAGACCGGATGTACGCATACGCGAATATTGGAAATGCAAAAAGAGTAAAAAAGTCTCTTGACGAGACCTATTTAAAATTATACGTTCTGATATACGACACGGAACACGTTGTGTACGCCACCGTAAAATACGAATTATATGTAGACGTCAATATAATTGATCGATGAGATGCGGAACAGAATTTGTCCATTTTAATTAAACGAATATTAATAGATTTTAATGTCTCGTCAATTGTTACGTCAATTTATACGGTTCATCAGTATAACAGAATTTAATGTTGACATTAATCTTTGACTAGTTGTGTGAGCACGCATCGTTATTTATTAATATCGAATTAGTACATCTTTTATGGAATCATGATTTGGTATTCAATTCAAAAGCGAATACGAATGTGATATTTACCAAAATTTGATGCAATAAAAAAATATCAGAAAGAAATAACATTGTTTCAGTACATTTTTAGTGTTAAAAAATGCGACATCAATTGTTGATAATTAATGAGACAAAGAAAAAGTCGGATATAATAATTTAATATTATAGAAGATTATTTCAGAGATGTAGGACGAGTAATATTAAAATGAGAATGGACGTCCGAGTTGAGCAGAGGACTGCGGATAATATACGAACCACGATTTTCTCTCAGATAAACCGCGTATCACCAAAAAGGACCTTTCAGGAGCTATGAAAAGCAGCGAAGGATTTATTTATAGATCGAGTGGCGTAAGTTCCCTTCCTTTCACATTAGTCTTCTTCCGTGTCGTCGTACGACATACAAACCGTTTATCCTAAAGTGATGTAAGTTAAACTTCAAACTCCAATAAATTTATGTATGACACAGGTTTAACAAAATTTATACAATATTTATTTTAAAATTTAAAACACTTGACTTGTCCAATTTCCATACAAAACAGTGCAAAAAAATGATTATCAATACGAGATATATATCTTGTACAGAAAATATAAAACAATAGAAAAACAATATTTCTGTTTATGTGTTTTATGACAAATTCACATTGTTTAGTCAAAACAATGGAAATAAAATTTTTGAATGTTTGAAAATTTAGTTCGTTGCAATATAACGTAATAATGTGACCTCGATTAACTACTTGCTCGTCGCTTTCGTGAAATTTTCAGCACGATGGAACTGCATATACGAACGATATCGGTGATTTCATTCGAGATGAATCGAGCCTTTGTCCCTCTTTTGGCCACTCGATGGACGAAATCTGGTCATTCACGATAAAAGGGAACGATCAACGGCGCAAATCAGAAATAAATTCGACTACGAATTAAATCGAGAATTGTCATTGGACTATCGGTTACGCAAAATAAATCGGAAATTAATGGATGTTATAAATGATACAAACCGCTAAAGAATTACAATTTCAGTTAAATCGCCTGCGAAAAGTATTAACGATCGATGCGGTTCCAAATTGTGCGGTTTTGCCTTTAATTACCCATCATTACGCTACATGAACATCGCATTTATGTAAAACGTAGTTCTCTCTCTCCCTCTCTCATGCACAATTTAAAAAAAAATTGTTTTTTAATCTTTTTACTGATCATTTAAATTATAAAATGTGTTTATAAAGATACAGATGTGTTGATGATTATAAAGTACTAAACGTGATGAATGTGGTGTGATTAGTTGTATGACAATTTGATGATATTAATTAATTAATGATACTATTAATTAATTAATAAAAGTTTATTATTTTATATTTTATTATTTTATATTTATAAAGTAAAATTTAAACGCAAAACATTTCGTTTAACTTTTGACACACAACATCAAATCTCTCTTTTGTAAGTGTATTAAAAGTTTGCCTCAAAGCTCAATATTATTTTCTTGTTTCTTTACATAATAAGTAATAAGCAGCTTTGCTCCCAAAAATAATGACATCGATATTATCCGAGAGTATTGCAAGGATTAAGAGCTTTTATTGAAGCGAGGCCACTTTGATATGCATTGCCTTGAAACGGGTTAGATAGCCTAGCGGTTCCCGGAAATCTGAGACGAAATGCCATAATCGATATGTGACTCCATTTTGGCCGGACGTGCAACTACGAGTTATGCGTCCCATGTACCATGCGGCCTGTTTGCGGAGATGCGGTATAGCTGTGCTGCAACGTCCATCGTGAAACTACGTGATGTTTAATCCGTATATAATTGGAGAACGTCTTGTCGTCGAGAAACATATTTCCTTGCTTAAGCAATCCCATAATAGTATAACATAAATAACCATTATTTAAATTTGTATTTTAATATTGTATTTGATTATACAAATTATTCATTTATATGTGATAAAAGCTATTTTTATAATAACATTTTTTAGAATATGTTGATTACAAAATCTTTATTTTATAAATTATTTTATAAATTATAATGTGTATAATATTAATTACAATTAAATTAAACTATAAATTAAACTATAAAAATAATATTGAAAGATATTTTTATATCGATAATGTTAACATTGTATGAATATATAAATAAAAAGTCTTATTTTTTACATAAATTCTATTTATCTGTCTGTTACTCATATACATTCGTAGAACTTCTGTAAATATTATTTCATTGTAAATAAAATTTAATTACTTTATCACAACAATTGTATTGTATGAACATTTTATTTTTGCCTAAAATCTTAATTTATAATTCCGCATATACTATAATCCTTGAATTTCATTTTCAACAATATTGCGCACGAACATCTAATATTAATCAAAATCGACAAGCAATTAAAGTCCTCTGAATCCATATTAGCTATTAATCTGCGATTATATAATATTTAATAAATTCATAATGTGACACTTTTTCAAAACGATAGTTTTAATTCTAGACGTCGATCGTTCGAAGCTGTACTCGACTGTATTTTAAATTTGAAAAATATACAGTAAGAGCAAAAAGTATTCGTACAAGAAAATTTGTTATTAAAAAAATCTTATTTGTAGAAAATAAACATTAATTAATACTTTTATACATTCTGTTCTAACATAAACAAACGAGCTTCACATGTATTCTTGATTTTAGAAGCTAAATTTCTCATCTGTACGAATACTTTTTGAGCATTCAAATAATATAATTTTTAATTTTCGCTTATTTTTCAGATGATATATTTTGTATAATTAATACACATTTTTTTGGTATATATCATTTTAAGAAACATACAGTCTATTTTATTCTTTATGAATAAATTGTTAATTATCCAAGAAGAAATGATCGTCAATTAAACGTCAACTCGACGTCAAATTAATGTTGAAATCATCGATTATTTATATCGATAGTATTTATATGAATTCGATGACTTATTTCTCGCCGAATAATATTTACTTTTTAAAAATAAAATTTTTTTAAAAAACATTTTCTCTGTACGAATATTTTTTGCACTCACTGTATATACTTATATAGTCAAACAGAACGATCATCGAACTGTAAATTTCCAACAAGCGCAAAATGCGTAACAAGCGGAAAATCAATATGAAGTGTTATCATTGACGATAATAATACGTGTTCAAGCAAATATTTAAAAATCTATTATTTTATTAAAATAAAATGCAACAAAATATGTTTCGTGAATATTTTATTTATAAAAAGTTTTAATTTTTCATTTTAATAGTTGTAATCATAATAATAAAGTAACAATAACAGATCATATACTTTAGTCTTTATACACATATATATATATATATATAATGATAATTGGTGATGAAACTCTCGCGTAGCGGCAGAATGGACTAAACTGAGTCGAAAATTCCTTCTCTACCATTTTGCAATTTTCGCAATGGTAAACGAGATTTTAATTTATGAAAATAGCCAATTTCGCTCGACCTATTGCCAAATGCAAGCGGGCGGCGAGATAAGACCGTCCAATGAGGAGCGCATTCGCCATTGCTAGACGTTAATGCCAATGTCGCTTGTAAACAATGTACTTAGCGACAAAGTATATACGATCGTGATCAGAATGATTGCTACATTTTTTTTTCAATGAATTTGGAATACAGCTTGTTCATCAAGCGCAACAATCAAATTGATTCTTACTCATAGCGTTTTCGACCCGAGTGGATTTGCTCCCATTTGGGTTGGATAATATTCTACTATTGGTCGACGTTACATATTCCACCAATAGAAGAGCAACGTCATTAATCCAACCTAGGTTAATGCAAATCCGCTCGGGTCAAATATGTTATTATAAATTCACAAATAAAAACCATTCTCTTGATTAGGTTGTATGTATATTGTCCAAAACTCATTAAAAAAAAAGCATTGCAACCATTCTGTCTACGACCGTACATCGATATATCTCTTTGGGCGATCTTATCTCGCCCGCTTGCATTTGGCGGTAGGCTGAGCGAATTTGGCTATTTTCATACATTAATATCTCATTAACCATTGCGAAAATTGCAAAATGGTAGAGGACTTTTCAACTTTCAAAGTTTAATCTGCTCTATCTACACAAGATCGTTTTATATATACATATATATAATACGCCTTAAAATACATTAAAACTTCTTCAACCATATTCTCTTGTAAATATTGATTATATAGCACAGTTATTCCAATCATACTTTCTTGCAGGTATCAATTAAATAGTATGGCTATTCCAATCATACCTTCTGGGTGGCTGTATTATATAATATATATAGTGGGATTATACTATGCCCAATAATACCAAACCCAACTAATAATATGATATAATTACATTGTTGTGATAATTTAATAATAATTTTGTAAATTAGATAAATTTTATAAATTAGAAAAATGTGTATGAGAATTTCAGTCTAAGCTGATGGATACGCTACCATTAGAAAGTTTTTCATAATTGTATAGTTGCAATATTAATACGATATGGCAGTGACGAAGAAAATTTTATATTTAAAATTACTATAATGTTGTAGAAGCTGTGGATTATCATGACAATTATAAGTTTAAATGTTATAACTATTTTTTTTTAAATAATAATGCAACGTAATTTTTACACTTTTTTATAGTAAAAATTTTTTACAAAATCAATACTTGTTGAATAAAAGTTAGTATTGTAAAGATAAAAATATATACCTAACAAATTTGGTTTGCGTACCATAGTAAAAATTAACTGTTTTTATGTTAGAATACGGCTTAAGCACTGGCTTTTAACAAAAATTATTTTATTTATATGATAAAAATTAGTATTATCATAGTAAAAGTTATGTCTGAATCATGTTGTGATGGTCCATCGAAAATACAAGACATAATAAAGTGTAATAAAATAATAAAATTGTATTAAAATTTAATATAAAATTTTCTCCATGTATATTAAGCATGTAATATGTGATTACATGCTTACTAAATTAATTATATTTATGGCTAATACTTCTAATACTTCTAATTTTTTCTCTCCTCGGTTCATTATGATTTGACTCTTCGTGTATATATGTATGTATATATATGTATATATAATATGTGTGTGTGTGTGTATGTGTGTGTGTGTGTGTGTGTGTGTGTGTGTGTGTATGGGGCATTCCATGTAAAAGTGAACCATTTTCACAAAATTTTTAATGAAATTTATTGATGTTGATAGGATGTTTAAGGATGCAAACTGTTGTGCAAAGTTTTAGACTTTTTGTCCAGCTAGTTTAGTAGCTGCAAAAGGAAGACATTTTGTTCATATATCTTTTTAGATTTTTTTTGGATAAAAAGTGGAATTAATAAAATGAAGTTAGTATTATTTCCTATCGAAAAGGCTACGTTTACATCAAGAAACCTATACAATGCGGACTTACAATATGATTAAATAAGTCTCCAAAATAGGTCTAGGCACCAATTATTTACACCGTAAACGGCCTGAACACGAATTCTCTGAATTTTTCGAACACGAAACATTCAAAACTCTTTGAACATTTTTTATTTACGATTTTATTTTAAATATAATATATGTCTATTACTAACGATATATGTCAATTTGAAATTAACAAATGGTGGATGGTAGATCGAACTATTTCAGATTATAGGCGGCCTATTTCAGATCAGGTTACCAAAAACTAAACTTATAACCAGGTCTCTGGTCATCTGTCAAAGTATTTACAGCGAGGAATCTAAATAATTTAGATCGAATTTGGGGTATACCTAAATTTATGGTATATAAACGTATTGTCTGCTCTTTCATGTGATGATGTCCTATTTTGAGTAACTCTTTATTATCATTCTTGTTCGAGTGTTTGAAATCTTTAAAATCGCGCTGTAATTAGGGACCAGTACCGACTTTATTCTTAATAACTCTAAATATAATATATATAAATATAATATAATATATATTATATGACGACTTTAAGCGCCTTTAATATTCTAGGAGGTCATTTTCGAAATATAATTTCAGAAAGGACAAAATGTGTATCTAACTACTCGGTTACGTTCATTGCGCCACCAATGTTTTCCAAGAATTCCAAGCGTAATATATCAATAAACAATTTCATTGTATAGCGGAGAATTTAGAATTATTTGACATTGCTGAGGCACGTACTGCGTAAATCCATTTTAAAACTTCGCTGTGATCTTGTTTCACGCTTGGTCATCAATGCTGGATTAGCTAGTGTTTCATACGGTAACACAAACAATCATATAAAAAAATCTGAAATCCTTGTTGAAACACACCATATGAAAGAGCAGATTTTTTTTTGCTCGCTCGTGTGTGTGTGTGTGTGTGTGTGTGTGTGTGTGTGTGTGTGTGTGTGTGTGTGTGTGTGTGTGATACTCTCTAAAAATAAACCAGTAAAAATGTCATTAGTAAAAAAAATGTTGATGGTAAAATGAGATTTCCTTGATAATTTAGGAATATTTCATTAATCTTCAATATAAATACTTATACTTTGCTCCTCCATCTTATATCTCATTGATAGTCAGTGGAAACAAAATTTTACTATAAAATCAGTAATTTATCAGTCGAAAAATGCTGATTTTGTATCTATGA
The DNA here is from genome assembly GCF_024713525.1 of Acromyrmex echinatior. Classification (NCBI taxonomy): domain Eukaryota; kingdom Metazoa; phylum Arthropoda; class Insecta; order Hymenoptera; family Formicidae; genus Acromyrmex; species Acromyrmex echinatior. The sequence continues at coordinate 16,234,858 of NC_141855.1, forward strand.
CATCAAACGATACCAAACAGTATCGCGTACGTAAAACAAAATAAGTGCTAGTACGGAGTACAGACAAGCACAGACACACACATCGCACTTGAAGATTACGATCGTGTATTTTACATATACGATCATTTCAACGGATCGTGTACATGTATACGTCAGTTTTCGCATGTTCATTATAAAGTGCCTCTTGTGGAAATTAAATACGTTCTTCATGTCGAAACTAAATGGAAACTAAGCGCTTGTTTTGCGATGATCAATGTCCATGCCAATATTATTAATGTGATAATCTCGGTATCCAGAAATTGTGATGATATTTCTCGTATTGATTACTAAACCGTAGATTTTCCACATATCAACAAAATGTTTGTATAAAGCATTTCTCTCAGTGTGGGATTTACTGATCTGAATAGTTAATATTGGGTCATCTAAAAAGTATCCGCGGTTTTTTGTCACTAGATGTGACCATCAACACCATCTAGTGACAAAAAACCGCGGATACTTTTTAGATGACTCAATATTTCTGATTTTGCAGTCCAAAATTACTGATTTGATCAACTCATATTTCTAATTTTTTAATCAAAAGTCACTGTTTCTAGTAGCCTATTATTACTGACTAAAATAGTCAATACTACTAACTCTTTCAGTAAAATTTTGATTTACAATGCTACACTTATAACTATCATGATCAGCGAGTATTTACTTTTTCAGTAATAATATGCTAATTTTTACTTTTAGAGAGTAGACATGTGTGTATATATATACATATATATGTGTGTATGTATGTGTGTGTGTGTGTGTATAGTACAAATATATATTCTATACACCTCTTTTTGTAATCTTTCTCTTTGACGTTATATCATGATATGATGGCAACGAAAACTCTCATTCTTTTAAAATACTATCTGTCGACCCTCGGTATTTTCCGTAAAAATACCGAAGAGCATTTTATTCACGTTCAAAATATCAATATGCGCGTAGCATATAGATCAGTCTTGAAATGTCGATATATTCCTTTAATCTCAACTATACTATGTAAAGATACAAAAAAATATAGGTAACTAATACGTTTAAAATATAGATTGGCAGTAAAAATAGAAAAGAGTTAACAGAAGAATAAAAATAAATAAATGAAAAACATATCACATGATTTAAGTAAATTAACTTAACCTCATTAAAAAATCATCAAAATCATTACAACTTAAAAAAATTTTTTAAGATTGTAAAACAAAATACATACTTTTCACCGATATTATTTGATTAGTCAATTTTATGTCAAATTGGAAAATAATTTTTCCTTTTTTCTGGGAAACTTAACTTTTTAGTTGTGTCAATTTTGAATTAAGGGAACGATATATGAATTCATTTTAGTTTCGACAAGAAGAACGTATTTAATTTCCACAAGAGGCACTTTATAATGAACATGCGAAAACTGACGTATACATGTACACGATCCATTGAAATGATCGTATATATAAAATAATATACGATAATCTTCAAGAGAGATATCAAAATTTATTCTATTACATGAAAATGGCTAACTGGAGTGATTAACTTTACTTTGACTAACATGAATACTTCTTCAATTATTTCATACTTCCATCTTACGTGACTTTTCGCGATATCGTAAACTAAAAATTTGATTCAAAAACTTATAGGACCTTTGCACAGCTGATTACCGACAAACTTGGTGATTGGTTCAAATTAACTTTAATCTCGTTTAAAAACTTCGTACGTACGATCTACCTTACTTACTTTAAAAATCGTAGTTGGTTCACACACACACACAGGATTAGTTGGAATAAGTTTCCAATGCAATCCTCATTAAAGATTGAACTACAACAGCTTTACAACTTCGAAAAAATATACGTGAGTATAGGATAATTCTTTAAAAAAATGAGCTCTATATTTATATTAATATAAAAAATCATTGTATACATGTACTTCTCATTCCATAATTTATAGTAATTTTTTATATTAATGTAAGTCTCTCTCTCTCTTTCTCTCTCTCTCTCTCTCTCTCTCTCTCTCTCTCTGCTTTTTTGCTCTTTCTTGACGATATAATAAATTAAATTTCTATTAATAGTAATCCTACTAATTATTGTTATATACGTTGTTAGAAACGTTAGCATTTAACGAAGTACTAAGACATGAAGATAATCCGCAAATCGCACAACTTCTTTAAAGAAAATACTCGTGAAAGCTTTAAAAATATTTGTTATACATATTGATAGTTTTATTTTAAATTTAATTATGCAAAAATTGTCTTATTATTTTACAAAATTGGTTTTCTGAATAATTTAATTACTCGGAGATACTCGATTATCAATATTATTCCCATTTTTTTTTTCAAATTTGTAATTGAATCTGAATGCATTATTATGACGCAATTTCGAACGTTATGCATAACAAATTCAAAATATTAAACATTTAACTATATATCACGGTACATATATATATATATATATTATATATATATATATATATATATATATATATATAGATAGATATTACACAAATACTGTAATGCAAATGCAATGAAATGTGAATTTACATAAGTTATCACATCACACGGAATTCCCTCACAAGTGTGCCGAGATAGAGAGTTGATTTTTCGCCGATAAAAAATTCAAATTTATGCTGGACGCAAACAAAAGAAATTTTCTCCATTCTAAATTACCTTTTCTCTTTTTATACATTTGGCTAATTTGCATATTAACGTGGGATACTCCTGCCTTACTCTTTTTGAAATAGCTGATGATTCTACTGAAGCAATAATTATAAAAACAAGAAGAAAGTTTATCCGAAATTGTCAAATTTCAATATGATGGCTGGATTATAAAGGCATCAACACATTTGATTGTTATGATTTATCTGGAAATACACAATTCGCAATGGCTAATATTAGGGCAAGTATTAAATTTATATTACGAGTTAATGCTTACATGTAAGCAATAATTAGCTATTATGATTTCATCATTGTCATTTCACTATTATCTTTAACAATTAACATTTATCTCATTTTGATTCAAGGCTTGTTTGGAATAATCCAATATCAAAGTCCAATTTATAGACGCGGAAAGGATGGATTAATGCTGATGGAATTAATGTGTTATGCGCAATCTGCTCGTATGCAACAATTTGAATGCAATTGTTACATCAAAAGGACAATTAAATTTTAACACTTTAAACTCCCTGTTGCACGATAATTAATCTGTACAAAACGCGAAGTATTCAAAAGAAAATAAGAGCGCGCGACGATGAACCAAATTGGATATGCGATATAGCAAGTGAAGCGTGACGACTGTATAAATTTCACGGAGATGTCGGACAACGAAACTCATGTCGTTACATTATTATCTGTCGCGTTACATTATGGCATAGTACTGAAGCACGAGGCGAGCAGGTACCCCGAAAGAAAACTCCGCGCCTCTCTATCTCTCTAGTAAGTTATTTCGGGAGATAGTTTGCGTACGTGCTTGCTTCCGCATGACGTACATACTCAAATGCAGTCCACGAATTTATAAATGCGAATTACAGTTTCTTCGTGCATTGTTCCAACCTTGAAGATAAATTTATATGTTTCAACAGGAGCAAATCTGTATGTTGTAAAATGATCACGTATTTTCAACGCATGATATTATCATTTACAACGAAGTGCAATTGATTACTAGTCAATCATATCTCCGACTTCGAGATTTAAAAAACATATGTTTGATTGATGAGTAAATTAAATTTTACTTCAAATATACTGCAAATTTAAAATTATATCATCATATCTATTTGTTTCATATGTATATAAAATATTTAAATAATATATCATAAAAGATATTTGAAGTGTAAATTTCTTTTGTAAACTTTGTATTATTTTCGTATACGTTATTAATTTTATTAGAGATCAAACGTACAGGTTTTGAGTTCTGTTTACAACATATATTTACAATGCGATTTTATCAAGTTTAAGTAACAGATATTGCAAGAAATCTTTACAGAGTAGAAAAAATCGTCGATACCATCATATCACTTTATTTTTAAACAATATTTCTTAAATATAAAAGCTAAAATAAAACTTTAGAAATACAAATACAAATTAAAAAGTATTTTTTATCAGATGATATAACAGTTTTTATAATATTATTTGTAATTAACTTTTTCGTAAAATAAGCAAAAATTAAGCGTCTGACAAAACTAAGCTAGGCCCTAAAATTAACACAATAGGCAGATGCAACATATTTCTATTCTTTAATTTACTTATAGGAGTCATCTGTTTACAATTGAATATGTATGAGAATTTTTATGGAAATTTTGCTTTGATATAAAATATTTTTTAGGATTTATATGTATATTTGAGTTGATTCATATGTATATTTTACGCAAGATGTAAACGTGAGTTTTATAAGAAAGATTTTTTTTCTTAAATACAGACTTGCCTTCAACTCCAACAATAAAATTATTTGACATTATAATTCCACACTAAAGATTAAATTAGTTTATAGTCTATCTTACAGATAAATATGTCAGGAAATAAGAAAGAGAAATATATAAATAAAACAGATTTAAGAAATTACAAATATATGAAACGATGTAATATTATCAATAATATCTACTATTATTTAAACACAATTTGCAAAAGGAAATCGTAAAGAGAATCGTAAGAATTTTATTTTTGTACTTGTAAAATTCGTTTTTAGCTGCTTTTATATAGAAACAAACCATAAATATTTAAGTTATGGGTTTTTATTTTTTTAACCATTTAATCATAATCGATCATGTTTTTTATCAATATTAATAAAAAACAATATTTAATTTCCAAGAAATAAGGAGTGTCCCTTTAAAAAACCTATGCTAGTATCGATATCTTTCCTCTATTAAATTATTATTTTTAAATATTTTACATATTGGATTAGATATTATAGTTATGAATGTGTGTTCAAATGAATATTATAGATTTTATTTTTAAAATAATCTTATGTACTTTCATTTTAACCTATTTGGGTGTAAACTCATTATTCTTCTTGCTAATTCCACTTCTAGCTCCAATATGAGATCGATGATCAGAAGGGAAGGCAAACGGAATTGCAAAGCAAATTCTCTCATGGTGATCGCTAAGTGGTTTAGCAGAGATTTAACTCGGCCTTCAACTTCGCTTCGTTCGCTTCGAGAACGATAGCTATTTCAAAGATTAACATTGGCCTGATCAAAATTTACTGGACCAATACTGGTATTGGCAATTTTCAATGCATCTTCATAAAACTAAGGACGCGTTCATATCTTGATAAAATAGCAGAAAGCAGAAAAGCAACAGTCAATCAAAACTCTGAGTAAGCAATACAGAAAATCGAAATTGTCGTCTATCAGCGCGAGTTCTGATAGTCAAAGTGTCATGGCGTCCTAATATGTTTTCCTGTAATTTCCCTATCAAACAGCGCAAGGCTTCCATAACGATGCACCTCTTCCAAAAAATCATTTCACTATTCTGTCTTATTGTCTTGTAAAATATTTGTAGTGTAACGGTCACAACTAGTTTCTTAATTATCAATAGAAAACTATATCTTATTTTTCATTCCATTATCAAGAGTAGCATATTAGGATTTTAACTAAGGTTATAGACAAAGATAATCTTTTCATGCTGTTATTCTATTTGTGTAAAATTAATTTAAATAAATGGAAAAAATAAAATAAATTTTATTTTATGCATCTCAATATTATAATTCTTATATATAGAATAAATATATTATAAATATCTAATTAAAAAATAATTTTCATGTAAAAGGAATTTTCATGTAAAAACTTTTCTCAGAATTATTCAGATTTGTTGTAATATAAAATGAAGTTGCAATAGAAATATGCGAAAATATAAATTTAATTTTATATTTAATATATGATTTCATATTTAATAATATATGATTTAATATAAATTTTTTTTTAAATTTATAATTAAACATATTTATATTTCCATCGTATTTCAGTATGAGATTTTATCATAAAATTTTTATAGGACGTAAACCGTTGCAACATACATGTGTTTGGCAATATCATAAATAATTTTCGACATAGACGGATACTATGACTTATAGTTACTCAGGCATATTTCTTCTGTCGCACATTACCATTGCATATGCGATGTTATATAAGCATCTGTCATATGCAATAAATATCTGCATATTCCAAGTTAAGTTACATCATATATACAGAAAAAGTTATATCAGAAGCATTTTATCAGAGAAAGGAGAGAGAGAGAGAGAGAGAGAGAGAGAGAGAAATATTAATTTTATGGATATAATCTTAAATCTTAAACACTAATAGCAATGTTGATAAATTTATCTAGTAAATAAAGGAAAGCAATTAGCTTTTTTAGAATGTATTATAATTATACGTAAGTCACTCATTTTAAGAAATCTATAAAAATCAATACATTAGAAATAAAAGTCGTACGTTATGTTTGACACAACTATTTTATAGATAGTATCTAAAAACATATTTTTTCTTAAAAAATTACGCTAACACTTAAGTTAGGAATATACTTCATTTTCAAAATAAATATAATTTTAAAACTATAAATAATAATTAGAAATTATCGTTAAAAAACTCTAGTTTTGAAAATAAAAATAAATAGAATAATTTTCTAATTATTAATTATAAATATAATTAATGTCATCGGATTTATTTTGACAATATCTAGTATTTTTATCAAAAAGTAATTAATATAAAATGAATATTGATTAATTTTAAAACATACCAAAAGAATACGTTTTGAGAAATTTCTGCTAAATATTACATAAACTGTTTATTTCTCCAAGGAATCTGTAGAAAATACATGGTTTCTGGAATAACTTATATCGTTCATATATTGCATAAAGTAAATTCTCTTTATAGAATATCGGATTCTACCCCTTCAGATTCTACCATCTCAATGATTATGCTTGCCTCCGTAACACACATAAATTATAGACGTTCCATGTGCTTGATAGAAGTCAAACTTCGTATTATCGATTTAATCACAATTGTTTCAATTATATTTTCCTGCAGGTACAAACAACAAGAGTGAAATGGTGAAGGCAGACCGTTATCAATATCCTGAGACGTTCTGTCGCTGAATATCAAGTGAGGCATTAAATGGGCACCTGTCACCGCACATTTAGATGCGACATGTTATTGTGTGCGTTAAGAAAGGATACATGCGCTTTGCATGCAATAGCAGAGATTCACGACAAATTGAACTGCATGCTGACGAAGATTCTAAAATTGGTAAATAATAGTAATGAACAGCGCCGTTGGTACTCCTTATAAATATAAGCATTTTATTTGCATTGAATGTCTGATATCTTAATTTAGCTCATTTGTCGGTTGTGTGTTAATTTTAGTTTAATTTCATTTTTTAAATATTGTAACTTTTTAATTTCGGATATATACGTGAATATTTTAAAAACTGCATAGATCTTTAAAACTATAATTTTTAATTTTTTTAACATTACACCTAATTTTGAACAAAAACAAAAGCTTTTAAACGACCTTTGCAATGCTTTTTCATGCAATCAATATCCTGTAACAATATCTTGCTGCTTATCGTGGTTTCTCGATAAGCAAAGCTTTCTTTTATTTGTAGCTGATACACTTTTATTTTTTTAGTTGGAATCTATTCGGCAGAGATATTACTAACGCGCATCAAGATCACATTTGCGTCGAAGTGAATTGCGAAAATAAGATACTGATTTCCTAGGAAACATCATCAGATTAAATATTTATGATATTTTACATTTTAGCCTTTAAAAATTTCGCCATTATATTATTTGCAGGTAAGAACGCTATAAAAATACTGACATTTTTATTTACATTTCAGTGTGAAAGATTTCGAATTATCATCAAAAGTTCAAAAAGTTTTCCAAAGTTTTCAAGAAGGCTATGACCTCTTAATTATATAGATAAGGAAGTAAATTTATCTCGCGGATGACATTTATTACCTCAAACCATAAATATATACTACGCGTTAGGGGAAAATTTCAGAAATGAATTTCACGTTAATTATATACTATCGGACATCTTGCACGAATTTATTCGAAAAAGTTGATCATTTCAATCAATATCAACACAATCTACGTTAATATATTAAGTAGAAGTATCGTTGGTGCATGTATCACGACAAAACAGGGAACAAGTAATGTCTCGTATTCGTCACAGTAGGCAGCAAACAAGAGACAAACGTCAGCGCTAAATGCACCCCACACACACATTATCCCTATCCACTTTCTAGTTTCCCAACTAAAATGGAGAGGAACTGTCCTGACATCCTATTTCCCTCTGAATCTCTCAGCGATGCAACTAACCAAAATGAGATAGTTAAATTTTTTTATTGTGTAACGTGATCTTATATTAAACTGAAGGGTAGTCTAGGGAAGGATAAGAGTTTAATTGTATTTTAACTATCTCTGAATTAATTCGTTAAAGACGACGCAAGCTGTTCCTGCGCGCAACAGATACGAGAAATTTATGATGTTAAAACAGACAAAAGATGATAAGTATTTAAAGTTGTTTTTGATAAATTTCAGTAGAATTAAATAAATTTAATATTAATTTTTATCTAATATACTCTGCGTTGTATAAAACATACTTAAAGTATTATACTTTATATTTTGAGATTAAAATATTTTTATCTTGACAATTGAGGAACTTCTTGTTAATTAACTACTGAATAAGATTACACATACAATATCTAACGCAATAATTCATTCATAATGCAGCAACGAAAAATTGTCATTCCACCATTAAATAGTAATTTCAACAAATCGATATCCAGCAACAACAAATGATAATAACATAAAAAGAAGAGCCATTCGCCGAGCAGTAACAAAACAATATCATCTATGAAAGAATGAAAGAAGGAAATATCAACGCGTAAAACACAACAGCTATAGACAGCTTCGTCCAATTAGAGTTTACCAATCAGATAGTCGCATATCCGCTATCGAACACCAAAAAGCGATCGCGTTCCGTCTCCGTCGACAATCCCATTATTTAGCAACGCAAAAGACAACATCACCATAAGAGTCGCGTTCACTAGTAAATAGTTAAATAACACATATAGGGCACAATCACATGCCGCGCAAAAGAGGGGTTCAGCGGAGAGCAATCCCATATATATATAGGACTACCACCCCTACGTCCACGCAACAACAGGCAGAACTATTGCCGTTCGCAATACTGTCATTCTTTCTTTATGTCAACGTACGCTGATCGTCCCGAAGAAGCAACGTCGTTGCTGGCGTCGACGAAGCTGCTTGATTTATCGCGGTTGGCGGGAGAAAAAAGGGACGAAAAAGAGGAGCTCTTCTCGTTCGCTCGCCCTCTCTTTGTCTCTTTCGCTCTTAGTCGAGGCCAGGGAGCATCATGATGGGGATATCGTTCTCAAAGAGAGGATGGTTCGTAACGACGTACAACAACGACCGCGGCGCCGGTACCGCGGGTCAGACTGAAATCCGCGCGAGCGGTACTCAGCACACTCAGCGACTCAGCCTCTTATAGGAAACGTTGGGGCGCAAGCGCTACCGGTGGGGGTTACTGGTTGCCCGAGAGGGATGGGCCACGTTTCAAAAAGAGAAGCTCCCGTCGATCCACCCCCGCACGGATCGATCGACTTTTCATCGACGCCCGTCGAAATACGAGCAACGACGGAACGTCGTCATCATCGTCTCTTCTTCGTAGTTAAATTAATTCACAACCGAATTAAATAATAAAACATAATCAATGTTATGTAACATGAAGGATAAAAAAATTGAAGAGAACGCGAGGAACCATGGACTAGAGTGTAATTAGCCTATATAGATTAAAAAGAGAAAACGTTGTGGCGAACATTACGTTAATGAGGAGTACGTTCAATAGAAACTAATGTTTGCTCTTTCCTAAAAAAAAAAAAAAGTCCATTTCTTGCCAAGTCTTTCGAGTTTAATTTTCTATAAAAGAGACTTGATATGTTCTATATTACATAAAAATATCCGAATTACATTAGTCGGATAATAAAATAAAGCAGAGTATATTAAGTTTTATTGAAATAATTTATCATTTTTTTCTGCAAGTATGGTTTCCAGAAAAATATATAATGAATTTCTAATATTGTTTTTTGATTTTATATTGTATAAATATCAAATAAATGCAGTTAATGTATTACATGTATCAAACACATTCAAATGCACATGCGAGCGCACAAAATTATTATAACTCAAGTTAATTCATTTAGTTTTATCTACACTCATCAAAACAGTTACTGTACATAATTTGTATTCATAACTTTCAAATATTATAGATAGTTATATTTATAAAATTTAATTACTCTATATAGATACATATCTATTGTTTTGGAGAAATTTTTTAATATGTTTTAATTATCAAAAATGTTTTCAGAAATTTTTATATTATTATAATTTAATTTTTCATCATAAAAACGAGCAAAAAGTATTGATTTACAACTAGCAGTAAACGAACATTAACGAACATTTCTCTAATTACGTACAACAATTAAAGACGAGATAGATAAGTAATTTAACGGCCAACACACTAAGTAATTTAAATTACTACGCGTAAACTAAATTAGTCAAGGATGAAGTAAATGTATCTTGTGCAGTATATACAATGAACAACACGTGTATACATATGAAATTTAAATTATTAGATTATTCATTTATATAATCGATCGAATTATTAGATAAAATGCAGTTATAAAGCAAGTTAATTAATTTACAATGTTGAATATCATAATAATAATATATGCTTTCTTATTTATTTGATCATTGGCTGCGTTCAACGAACTCAACAATTGAGTGAGCGCTCGCTGTTATTGGTGTATTCTTTTAGATCAATCAGTATTTTAGATCTGCAAGAATACATTAATAGCAGCGAGCCTTCATTCAACTGTTAAGTCCGCTAAACGCAACCATTATGTATGCATAGAAAAAATAACCCTTTTATTATTTCCACATTTTCGTACTATAAATATATGTGAATATTGTTTGAAATTTGCTCGATGCATATACTGAATTTCATAAATATAATATCATTTCACGATTGTTTATCTGTATAGTAAAAAGATGAATAAACTCGATAGTCATAAATTTAAAAAATCTTGAAACTACAACAAAACACAAAATATTTTGTCAATAGTAAAACTGATGTAAAAAATATACTAAACCAAAATCTAAAATACGAATATATAAACATTTATATACTAATATATTTATTATTATATTCATATTATATTTAATATTATATTTATATAATATTGTATTATATAATTATTAATATGTGTTTGCATAATAATTTTATGCTATCGCATTATATTTTACCAATATAATCAGAGCATCTAAAATGTAGGTGTGGTATACGTATATTTCACATACATATATACGCACATATATTTAAAATATATGTATTTTATCCTCGTAAAATGTTTCATCGTTGTAAAATTGAATAGCTAATTCAGTTGGCTTTAAAACAGCTGTTTTCACAAGAAAATATTAATTGAACATAAAAAATTCATTATTCTGATTTGTTAGATTCACGTGCACAACCTAAATACCTTCGTAGAAGATACCAATTTGGCGTAAAGGAGCTATAATACAGAGAATTAGTAAGTAATATGTAATATAATTCTCTTCATTCCTATCTCTGCGAAACCTTTATAAATGCGCGAAGAATTTAACGCAAGTCAATTAAATTAGCCTTCATTACTTTAAAGGGATGTAAGAAATTGTAGATAGTCTTCTCTTTCTAAAATAAATTCCCTAATTTTACGATTAATTTTCTGTTAATATTCTTATTTTAATGATATATTTTATACAATTTTTATAAATAAGCAGAAAATTCGATAATTTATTTTAGCAAAAGTTTAATTAATGTAGAAAATGTGCGCGAAAACGCTCAAAAAAGATAATCTCTAAAAATGTTTTAACAGTTATATTATAATTGCTTTTTTAAATTTTTGAACAAATTATAAAATAATGAATTAATATAAAATTAATTTGCGAATTCATTGATATTTACATTTTAGATACGAGAGACGCACTAGAAAGCTTTAATAAAACTTGAATTCAGCACAAATGATTTAATTATTATTTGTATTATGAATATGCAAACGTATATCTTATTTAACAAACGAAATATATAGATGTGTACATGTAAAATGATAAATTATTTATATAAATTATATAAAAAATTCACGTTTGCTTCAGGTGTCCATTATAACTATTATGCATTATAACTTCGGGTGTCCATTATAACTACAACCAGTGTGAATGGCACGCGAACTGGAGAACTCTATGCAAAATAAACCTAGTTTTCTTCACCGAACTTGGCAAGAAATAAGCGGCCAAGAACTCATTTCTCCCTTATCATCTGAATTTATCCCCGCAATCGCTGCATCTGACGCTAGTCGTCATTGCTGAATAAGTTACTTTCCTACTTAATCTTTAATTTCGACACCCTTTTCAGGATGAAGACAACTAAGGATTTAGATGCAATGCTGTCGTATTGTAATATACGGATCAATGATAGCTGTATCTGACAATAAGTAAAATACTAAAAATATCGAAAAAAAAAATTTTTTTAAACAAATTTTATAATTAAGAATAAAAAAACTGGAATTTGTATTGTTATATATGTTACCAAGTAGAGAGGAGAGTTTACTTCTGTCATAAGTATATAATTTTATGGAAATGCTTTTGTATTGTACAAAATATGTAAAAAGATAATAAAATATTATTATATTGGAGATCATCCCGAATACTAAATAATTATCTAATATTTTTATAATGTAATAATAGAAAATTGCCATTATTACTATTTTAGTCATCTATAATTTATATATATATATATATATATGTATTATATATATGTATTATATTTTTTTGTTAGCATAAATTAAGACGCAACATAATAAGGTAATGATATTAAAATACTGCAATTTTTAATGAATGTATAAATATTTCGTAATTATTCTCAACAAGATTTTTTGTAGAATCATTCTACTGTTTTGTAAACATATATACTGTTTCGAAACATATTGTTACAAATAAATGCTCAATTAATTATAATAATAATAATGTATCCACTCACCAAGATCGTACATCATATTTATTGTGCTGTTTCTCTGTTTATCCTGAAAACAATTATATATAAATATTAATTATAAAATAATGATTATATTATTATTGTATAATTAGAATATAATTTAAGACTTGATTTTGAAAATGATCATGCATGTGAAGTTTTCTTTATTAACGATATTTAACCTTTTATTATCTCATGGCATAAGTTAACAGTTTATGGCTAACATAAATGATTTTTTAGGTTTAAAAAAGCGTTTATGCAGGCCGTAAACTTAACTTATGCCATAATCAATAAAGTTCAATATAATTTCAATTTATGTTTCCGCTCTTAATAATGACTTACAAGATATATAACTTATGTCATAATCATAAAATTAATTCAAATTAAGGACTCTATTTTGTAACAACTGGTAACTAAATCGTAATTACATCGTCATTTCACAGGTTTCTACATGGTAAAAAAGCTGCATAAAGAAAATTAATGTAATGATATCAATTGTGAAGAATTATAGAATAGGATCCTTAACGGCAAGTGGCAGCACATAAATCATTGTATTGAATTTACCGATTACAGTATATAAGTTTACGGCCTGTATAAATGCTCCTTTATTATACGTACGATTGCGATTATTGCACTGTCACAGTTTTCCTTATTCACGGTATCCGTGTTAAATTATATACGTATTTATTTGCTAGATTATTTCGGAAAATTGCCAGCGCGAGATCTAAAACATACTCGATCGTGTTTTGTTTTAATGCGTGAATATATCGGCGCTCATCGAGGCATATCGCATAACTACATCGAATGGTGGGAAATGTACTTCGATATGTGCACAACTTCATATATCCGCGCGCAAATTGAATTGTATAATAATAACCTCTATAAGATTCGAAACGCGAAGCGTTAAAAGCACACATATATGTATAGTATAAAGTGTGTTAACGATGTGAAAAATAACTGATATCGAAAAATGTGAATGGTCGCTCGTTCGCTCGAATTCACGGTGGAATGCTCGAATGGAAATTCATGGTCGAATTCATGCTTGAATTGACGTGATGTCAAATAAATTCGTAAACGTTAGAATTCCGATAATTGCTCCATACATGGTCTATATATAGTTACTCTACTACATGCGCACGCAAAAGTATTAGTTGAGAATTAATGTAACACATAATATTAAATAATCTGTTAGTTTTCGATGAGATGGTAATAGTACGCATACATATAACCGTGTGATATCATTATTTAATGGTTTTGTTCGCGAGTTGTGTATATTTGTAACAAGTTAAATAAAAAATATGAGATTTTCGAAGTTAATAACAATCGCTCGTGATATAATTCAAAATTAACAAACGCGATGTACTCCATTTTGGCGACTTTGATATTTATATTCGTTTTAAATATCCGTAAAACATGATGTGTGTATGAAGAAAAAATTCTGCGGAATTTTGTTTGTTCAAAATATATACAGAATATATTTGTTGCGAAATTATCGATTATCTGACGCGAAAACTTAAAGTTTTTCCTAAAAGTCCGTTTTTAAAAAATGTTCCTATGATTTTTTTGTAATCAAATTACACATGAATTAAGTAAAAGAGCATTCTGATTTTGATTGCTCATAACTCCGTTAAAAATTATCGTACCGTAATTAACAAAATAGATTCTTAAAGCTGAAATGTTGCTTTATCAAGTGGTATAATATCAATTCTTTAAAAAATAGTATATATATACATTTGAGCTAAAAATGTGATATATTGATATACTGTCCTTTTTTCCATTGTGCAATGGTTATAAAAATAATATCACGTTTTTAACTCAAATTTCTATATATTTTACATTTAAAAAATTAACATGATACTATTAGATAAAGCAACGTTTCAGCTTTAAGAATCTGTTTTTTTAATTCCAGTACGATGATTTTTAATGAAGTTATGAACAATCAAAGTCAGAATGCTCTTTTTTATTTAACTCGCGAATAATTCAAGAGTAAAAAAAATTGTAGAAATATTTTTAAAAAACAATTTTGTAAGGAAAACTACAAACTTTCACGATATCATATAGATAATCAAAAATTTTCGCAAATTGTCTTTGGCACATGACCCACAAAATAAGAAGAAAAATTTCCCTTTTTTTCAGCTCGTAGTTTTCTATATATAAAAATTACAAAATTTGTATAAATTCAAAAAATATAATATATATAGTATATATAATAGTATATATAATCATTCGAAAGTAAAGATTTCAAGCTTTTTTTAAATTTAAATTTTGATCATTTTTAGAAGATATTGTATATATAATTTTGAGCTAACAAAATACCGCAGAACTTTTCCCCCAACCCAATAAATATATATAGAATATTAAATAAGAAACGGCGAAGTTAATTAAGAAATATTCGATACCTATAAAAATCCATAATAATTTATTGAAATAAGGAATAAGTTATTGAACCTCTGTTTTAGCCACGAACTAACAAAACCGGTATTTATAATTCATATTTTAAAGTTGTCTTAAGTAACGTCTTAAGATACTAATATGGCCTTCTGATTGGTTCTTAATATCTTAAGATAATTTTTTTACAAGAGTCAACTATATATAACCCGGTATATATGACCGGTGAAAAATTTTTCATACATGAATATGTATAAACATACATAAATATTCATAAATACGTATAATCATATACGAAATATGTCTATACATGTTCATACATCTCTTTTGTAAAATTACTTTTTAATGTAATAAAAATAATAATAGTAATGTGAAAACATTAAAAATAATTAAAGAGATAATTTTCGCATTGTTTGTTTCAGAAAAAAACAAGTTTGGAAAAAAATGTAAAAAAAAATTGCTCATACACAATTATGCATAATTTTATATATACTTATACATAAGTAATTTTTTTACATTTTTTCAAACTTGATTTTTTTCTAAAATAAATAGTATGAAAATTATCTTTTTATTTTTAATGTTTTCACATTACTATTATTATTTCTATTACTAAAAAGTAATTTTACAAAAGAAAAAGAAATGTACAAATATGTATGGACATATTTCATGTATAATTATACATGGATATTTATGTATATTTATACATATTTATACATATTCATACATGAAAAATTTGTTACCGAACACTGACTTATGAGCAGCCACACATTCTGACTTCCGACCGTCTTCTTTTTCTTCTAATTCTTTATAAACTTTATACCTTGTGTGGATTTCCGATCCAATAATATGAGTCACAGCCGTCACAGGTTACAGTATCAAACGATTTCGACCATCTCGTCATGTGAGATCTGTTCTTTTTTATTGAATTTATTGCATAGCTCATTTTTCTACTTTTCTTTTTACATTGGAGAAAAAATATTAACATTCAAGATCTCCAAGCCTAAAGTTCCAAAATTAATATCAATATATACATACTTCTCAAAAATTACGTGAAAAGTATACATCCTGTAAAACTGTCGAATCTGATGCTATCTGCAAAATTGAAATGCAATTTTTAGTAAACATTTATTATTAAATTTGTGATTTTTTTATTAAATACTATATAAATAAATACGCCTACTTTTAATATTATAATATCTTATTATACCGGATGTTTCAGATCATACAATCCTTTTATCTTCACAGGATAAGGTCCAATCATAATAATGTTCTTCTGAGAGACAAGGCCATTGGAGATTATTCCTCTTATTTTTATTTTTACACAAAAAATTCATTTTTATATAAAAATGAAAATAAGAAGTACAATCTCCAATGGCTTTAATCTTAACAAATGTTATCTAAGACATGCTATCCTGAACAATATTCAAGAGATTTTAGCCGTCGGTCGGATATCTAGCGTAATGCTAATGCCGACAGTAACTTTCGAATATCTTATAACTCGAAAAATACTCTATGAAAAATAATTTTATTATAGTGTTTTGAAAAGCTCTCGATATCAGTTATTAGATACTGGAATAAAAAGTTGAGCGTTCTATTTTAAAAAATCGACGTGACTTTGACTTGACTTTGACGACGCCATCTAAGGTTTAAAACTGATATAAGATCAATAAATAGACTGATATAAGATCAATAAATAGATTTTAAACTCTATACAACTTCTGTCTGAACATTTTTACGATTGGACCTGCGAAGATAAAAGGGTTGTATGGGTGGTATGAAACACCCAGTATATTGTCGTTAAATCATTTTTTTCTCTGCAGTTATCTCTATTGATAATTAAACTTGGATAATAACATTAAAATCACAATTTTAAGTAAAAATCGAGTACAACTATATTTTAAACATATATGTATACAAGGTACGTAACTGTGGGGAGGTGGAATATCACCTTTTTTCACTGCTTTTCTTCACCCCGCAGACCCTCGTGTGCATCGATATGGAGCATGCGCATTGCTGACTAGACGCATTCTATCTCCATTCTTGTCAATTTTCTCGGCTTTCTATCTCCATCCTTGTCAATCTTCTCAACTTCAGCCGAATGTACATACAGGGATTGTAAGCCTATGCTCTTTCCAGTAGCATATGTTCTAAGGTACGTCCAGAAGCACGATCGTTCACTGAACATTCAGTGAGTTTTTACATCTGATTGATATTCCATTAGATCTAAAAATATAGACCAAACTGTATAAGAGCTCACTGAGCGGTCGTGCTTTTGGATGCACCTATTGGCTGCGTTCAGCGGACTCAATTGAGTGAGCTGCTATTGATGTATTCTTCCAGATCTAAAAAGCTGATTGGATGAGATCTAAAAGAATACACCAATAACAGCAAGCGCTCACTCAACTATTGAGAACGCATTGATCCGTATTCAATTTTATCAATAAAAGCGCGTTTTAAATACAGGCCGCTGAATAAAAAAAGTGCATGCGATACGAACAGACCTAAGGGCGCGTTCATCTCATAAATCCATAACCTCAAATCATTTCAGGTCAGGCAAGAAGATCGTGACTGATCGTGACAGCCGTTATTGATCGTTGACAGTCGTTGATCGTTGTCACTTAACAGGTAAAAAAATACGTAAATATATCAAAGTTAAATAAATGTCCGACAGAAAGAATGCATATCTCGATCTATATGATCTATATCATTGTCGACAATATTGAATCGTATATCTGTTCTGTCACAGCTGGTTGAGGTGCCACGTGTGTGCGGCAAAGTGTGTATCCTCGTAACGCCGAACGTAAAATAGAAATTATGGTACTCGACTTGGATTTCTTCCGTAAAGATAAAGGTTTCGACCCAGAAAAAATCCGGGAGAACCAAAAAAAGCGTTTCAAAGATGTAGAGCTAGTAGATACCGTGATCGAGAAGGACAAACATTGGCGACAATTGCGTCATCGCGCCGACAATTTCAATAAGTTAAAAAACCTGTGTAGTAAAGAAATAGGTGAGAAGATGAAAAGGAAGGAGCCGCTTGGTGATGATGACAATGTATCCCAGGCAATTGTTGACAATTTGGACAACTTGACCTCAGAAAGCCTGAAAGCGTTGACAGTGACACAAATCAAAAAAATACGTACTCTTATCGATGATGCCATACAGAAAAACGATGAGAACCTAAAGACTACTGAATTGGAAAGGAATGCTGCACTCAGGGAGGTGGGAAATCATTTGCATGAATCTGTGCCTGTCAGCAACGATGAAGAAGAGAACAAAGTATGTTTGATTGATACATCGCTTATGGCGATTTAAACTTGCTTGTTCTTAGTATCTGTTATTTATCTAATCTATACCACATTAGGTAGAAAGAACATGGGGAAACTGCATTGATAAAAAAAAATATTCTCATGTTGATCTCATTCATATGATCGATGGAATGGATGGAGAACGTGGAACAAATGTCTCTGGTGGACGAGGCTATTTTCTCACTGGTCCAGCGATATTTCTTCAACAAGCCCTAATACAATTAGCATTAAGGAAATTATTCAAGACAGGCTACAAGCCTCTCTACACTCCATTTATTATGCGAAAAGATGCAATGCAAGAAGTAGCGCAACTTTCTCAATTTGATGAGGAATTATATAAAGTAAGATTTTTTTAGTTTTAATATAAGATATTAATTTATATTTATAATTATCCTATTTTGTTCTATCAGGTGATTGGTAAAGGTAGCGAACGTAACGAGGACAAAGAAATGGAAGAGAAATATCTCATTGCTACCTCTGAGCAGCCAATAGCAGCTTTTCATAGAGGCGAATGGATAGCCGAAAATGCTTTACCAATAAAATATGCCGGAATCTCTACTTGCTTTAGACAAGAAGTTGGCTCTCATGGACGAGATACTAGGGGTATTTTTAGGGTACATCAATTTGAAAAGGTATCTGAAATTAAATAAGAATTGTTAGCCAATTATTTAACATTAGGAATCCCCACAGCTAGGTGGATCTTGACCTGTTCTAAAAATTCTATCTTCCTCTTTAAACAGTTTGCAACGATGTTTCATGTATATGGTTATAAGTTGTATATACATTTCCTAACTAGGAATGTCAGATTTCTATCAAGATTTCCTATCTGTAGTCTATCTGCATATTATACATTTAAAAAATTCAAATTTAAGATAAGGGATTGAAAACTCGTGAATTACGAATCGTTCAGTCTCGCATAAGATCACTCGGTATACCAAGTAAAAATTAATCATTCATAAAACAATAAATTTAATGTATATGTAAAACAATAAATTTAATGTAATTTTATTGTCTTATTTATAGATAGAGCAATTCTGCCTTACCTCGCCTCATGATAACAAATCCTGGGAAATGATGGAAGAAATGATTTCCAATGCGGAAAAATTTTATCAAGCTCTAGACATTCCTTATCGTATAGTTAATATTGTATCCGGTGCATTGAATCACGCAGCTTCTAAAAAATTAGATTTGGAGGCTTGGTTTCCTGGCTCGGGTGCATTTCGCGAACTCGTATCATGTAGCAATTGCTTGGATTATCAAGCAAGAAGATTGCTAGTCAGGTCAGTGGATTAAATGAATATAAATATTGTTGCCTTCCTAATCAATTTATCGCAAAAATTTTATGAAATTCATTTAATCTACAGATACGGTCAAACGAAAAAAATGAACACAACGACAGACTACGTTCACATGTTGAACGCGACAATGTGTGCTGTGACGCGTGTAATTTGCGCAATTTTGGAAGTACATCAAACGGAAACTGGCATCAAAGTGCCAAAAATTTTGGCGGATTACATGCCTTCCGAATACGAAAATGAGATTCCGTTTGTGAAAGCTGCGCCGATCGACGAGATTGAAACGAAGAAACAGAAAAAGCAGAAAGAAAACGTATCTAAGTAGCACAGTTATGTGAATGAAATGGCGAAATGAAACAAGTGGACTATAGATATTATTTATTGCATTTTTTAAATGTTCCATTATGATCTAACTGAATCGTGCAAAGCTATGTGTTGTAATAGCTATTTAAGAAAATATATACACGAATGTGTTTTTGGCTTCTCAATGTCGACAACTCTTCATGTCGTCACTCGTACACACAACAATACTTTATTTCCTTGATTCATCAGAAGTTATAAACTTCTGATTCGCAAGAAAAGATTTCCTCCGGCCGTTTTTATATACAGAGACAAAAGTTGTTTAAATATGTAACATCCCCAAATATCGTAATTTATTACTTTTATTACTCAAGAAGGCATGTATCCGTTCAACGATTGTATCAAGCTTAGAACAATTGGCGATTGTCAACACAGATTACAACATTTTATTTGATAACACTTGTTCAATATTTTTATAATCAGACATCGGTATATAATATATATGATTTTGTAATATACATTTGATGAAGAATATTTTTCGTATATAATATTCCATATTTATCTGCTTTCTAAAAACTCGTAATATCTCCGTAATGTGCTAAGAATCCTCTTTCCCTTTTTATTTTTACAATTATCAGTATTGTTAATACTAATATACATACAAGAGGCCATTAAAATATCTCCACCAGAACAATGCACTTCAGTGTATACTCGTGAAAAGAAAAAGAAAATAAAAGAAACTTTTTACGGCACTTCGCCAACAAGCTACGGTCTCTATAACGATTATATTTACTAGAAGAAAAGCATATGCCAATCTTCATTTGTAAAACTGTTACGTATACTAATAATAATTGATTATAATAATATTTTGGCCAGGCATAAGATAATTCACCATACTGCCTTTCTACCTTATAATAAAATATAGACTTTACATTGTTACAAGTAAATTTTCATATAATACATTTCATATACAGGGTAAATTATCATCGTTCGCAGCAACGTGCCTCGCCGAAATAATGTTAAAATTCTAATTTCACATTATTCTTATTATTTGCGGCCATAGCACTACAATTTATTACTGAGCAGAGTAACTTCAAACTGCAAGCTAAGGAAATAAATTGCCGAAATATAAAAATGTTTGGCAGAAATACCGTGTTTATAAATATTGTACGATCGACTGAAGGAATTGCCATATCACGCGCGAGATTGCTTGTATTTTTTAATAGAAAATGATGGTATCAAGCTTTCAAACAAATTTTAAATTTTCATCAAGATCAAAAATCTAGCAACTTATATGAATCGAAAAAAAAACGGGCGCGCACTTAATTTTACATCAATGTATGTACAACAGGCGAAAACATCAATTTTGCATAATGGGAGAATTTTAATAAAGAATGCCACAAATGTCGTTCGAATAATTCCTCATCTCACGTTCTTACTTTCGCCCCTCAGTCGCTCCTTAGAAATGTAAACGCATTTTTAAGTCGAAACAGCCGTGTATACGTGTATTTGTGTACCTGGTAATTTGGTCCAACAACTCTGGTACTCGTTTTAAGGGCGTCAGTGTTAAAATCTGCCAATCGCCATCGGCTCATTCATCCGCAAAACGCGCTCGGTTCGCATTCAGCTCATAACACGTTGAAACGATGACTCATGAGATATTGATACAGGCACAATGGTAAAATCGGCAAATGAACAACTTATGGTAATAAAGTGTAAAAAGGGATAATAATCTGTCTCTCTCTCTCTCTCTCTCTCTCTCTCTCTCACACACATCTCCTTCCCAAAGATTTTCTTTCCGTATCTGATACTTCTACATCTGTGATTAGATATAATTAAGAAAAAATATACATGTGTTATATCGTTTCTTTCTTTTTCTCTTCTTTTCAACGCAATTTCACGGAGTTCACACGCAAGAACGCCGATATAATTTACACTTAAGAACGCACTCCAAAGATATTGCTTGATGATACTAAAATGGATCATAATGGGGCTGTATTAGTCAATCACGTTTCAGGATATAGCGTACTGCTTGTCTCGTTGGATTGGTGCAGATTTTAATGCCTCAGCCAGATATATATATATATATATATACATATTTTATATATATATATATATATATATATATAAAATTATCTTTCCTACATATAATATATGCCATGATGTCATACATATGCAACTGCTTTTAATAGTTTGTTTTATACATTTATGTATATATATATATATATATATATATATATATATATATTTTATATTTATAATTCATTATTTTGTATTTATATTTCATTATTCCCACGCATTTATATGCACGTACATCGTGTACAATGTATCAATACTCAACATGTGAAAGTTTTTACTGGATACATATAGAGTCATTCTTCTCTCACGACTTCTATGTATAATATGTACTTTTGTATGCTTCGTATATTTTTATAACATTAATCTTGACTGATAATATATAATTATATAACAGTTTTAAAAATATTTCAAAATTAAACAAGAAATAATAGAATAATGAAAATTATGGTAAATCGCGTAGCAACTATAAGCACAGTAAAAATATATTTAACGCAAATAATAAAAAAGTAATAATAAGAGTAATGTGAAGAAGCGCTTGTGCATATCCATTTATACATTAAGGAAGAGATATAAAGAGGAAGGAAACATACAGGAAGAAAGTCTAGTAGTGAAGAAATAGTCAGTAGAATAGCCGCCACTTTTACTTTACTTCTGTTTTCCTAGATCACAGTCACATTCATGGCTGCTAAATCACGGAACGTATTTCATCACCATATGAAATAAAGGGGAAGATATATACATATATATATATATATATATATATATATATATATATATATATATATGTATGTATATATGTATGTGTGTATGTACACACACACACACGCACAGACGCGCGCACGCACGCGCGCACACACACACACACACACACACACACGCATATATTTTTATATATACATATATATCAAATGATTTTTCAAGAATCTTATAAATACTGGAAAGTAGTTCGCTAGTTTTTTTACGCAAGTACAAAATATATGTAGTATTTATTTTTTTGTATTAATTCTTTGAAGATGGGCTAGAATATGAGAGATATTCAAACCCTGTTAAGATCCTGTTTTATCTAAATCTAAGAACCTATTTTTCAAATAGCATATCGTTTTTAAAATACGAAAAATGCACGTACAGATTAAAAAAAAGTTAAACGCTTACTATATAAATAATTTCTTGATAGACAACTTTCCGTTTTACCAAATAATATAAAGAAAGTATATTGACAAATTCATTATCTAAGAGAGAAGAGTAGTATAGAATAAATCTTGCTGACATAAATATATAGTAAGACTTGAGCATTCGTATTTAAAATACTTTGATAAAATATCTTCAAAAAGTTCTACGAATCTCATATCGGACGAGGTATTTTATTAGAATATAGCAAAATTAAATAAAAACGAGCTTGCATACTTCATGACACGCAACATAAACGTACATATGCAACTCTAGAATATTCTGACAATATTTTGACAACACGATATTCTTCGAATTTTGATTGCTTGCATGAAACGTAACCATAAAAATCGTTTTAAAACTAAAATTAAAATGACTTGCAATATAAACCTGAAGCAAGTTTTCATGAGCAGAATAGTTTTAAGTAATACCGGCGATACGAAATTTTATAGGATCAATCCAGGCTTTAAGTTTCCCTCTTCCTACGTTACTATTTGCCACTAGTGCGTTTAACATTCGATAAAAAATAATAAATCAAGAGACAATAGGAGAACTATATAATTATATTATGTACAAACAATAGTATCCTAACGCTTTAGGAAAGGATTAACTTTGGAGAAGGGTGGGAGGACCGTCCCGAGCACAAGAGTCCAGATGAAAGCCCATAATCTGCAATCTAAACTTAATCCTGTCTGCACTTTTCCTCATACTTATAATTCTACAAATTACAATACCATATATATTCTACCATCTCCAGAATATATATATATATATATATATGTGTGTGTGTATGTATATATAAATTGTGTGTGTGTGTGTTATACACACATATATATACATATTTTAATTAGTATATTGTTTTCTATTTACAAAATATGTAGAATAGACATTGTTTCATATCTTAACTACGATATACGTGCCTTGACGCGAGATTTCAACCTGTCGAGGTGCGCTTTTTTAATAAACATATGTATCACTAATTACATAACCTATTTTACAGCCAAATTCAACAATCTTTGCTAAAATTCGATGCAATAATTCTGAGAGCTTTAATAATGTAAAAAGGGAGAGAACGTTGGATCAGTAAAAAGAGAATATTAAAACAGATGCGATATACTGTATCTTTTTCTCTTACATATATAATAAAGAATAAACTTATTAAAAACACGATATAACAACCACTGATCCTATTCAACATATTGTACAAATTCACTGTATACAATATATACGTTTTGGCTTTGATAAAAGTGCACGCATTTTATTTTAATACGTTACTGTTGTTAATGATTATGGTAATTGCCGATTAAAAATTGATGTCGACGTTTGAGTACCACAATGATTAAATTTTGCCTGCCTCTTCATTTATGCAGTACATATTAAGTACTTGATACATGCAATAAAGATAAGAATAAAATGTGTATTTGTCACGGCCAAAAAAAAAAAAGAAAAAAATTATGACCTTCATAAAAGCGCTTAAATCTAAGGTCAGAAAAAGAAAAGAAATATAAAATAAACAAAAAAAAACTGAAAAGACCGTTTTTAAAACACCTATAAAACATAGATTAATGCATTGAATCTTAGCAAAGCTCTAAAAACAGTAGAATAAGTACTTTCAATAATGTCAGAGAAATTTACTACATACTGTCTATATATCAGAAGTTATCTAACAATTATTCTTCCACTAATACGGGAATTATAGCGCGCATACATATTCCCTTCACTTTGTCACCGCACGATGGCACGATTTTTACCTCTGGGGGATATCGCAATCTATAAATCAAGAATACAGTTTACTTTTATAGCTCCTCAGCTAAAGAATTGCAGATATTTCAGCTCTTCAGATGTTCTTTACCTCAAAGTTATTCTATAATATTTACATACGAAATAAACATTTCTGATAAGTGTATTACATACATTTTTGTGCAGTGTAATTTTCATTTTATACTTTTTTCCGACCTTATATATATATATATATATATATATATATATGTATGTATTTATATGTGTGTATGTGAGTGTGTGTGTGTATATATATATATATATATATATATATATAAAATATAACTAAAGTATATGCTTATATATATAAACTCTGATTTAATTTCGTAATATTCTATAATTCTATGTTCTATAATATTCCCAATTACGATTCTCTCTCTCTCTCTCTCTCTCTCTCTCTCTCTCGCTTTTTTTCTGTCCCTCTTTTTCTCTATGACTTTTTTTTCAACAATATTTAACAATAGCTTAGGCCTTTTATGAACGCAGGACGTGTTGATGTACAAATATCAATTGCACAATCAAGACTGCGCAGTAAAATGCAAATTACAATTTTAAAATGTAATAAAATAATATCATATTTGAATTATCATATTAATTTTTTCAATTATCTTTGAATTTCTATAGTGCAATGTAGTATTGTCTCTTTGCTTCAAAGAAGAAAGTTTTTATCTCGTGACAGATACAATCAATATTTCAACATACAATCAAGCTTATATATTGCTTATATATTCTTACCACATACTGCATTATTATGTGGTATAGTATAATACAACGGGATTCATATAATGTAAAATTTGCACGCAAAAACATAAATTACCGTGAAGTATCGCGACTTATCTATTGAATATTCGCAATTTTCGTCATTTTTTTATTGTTCAATGACGATCGAACACAAAGATCCAAACACACACTCCAAGAGAGCATCTCCAAACTGTTAATAGCTCAATATTGTATACAAAGTCGATCATTATTGACATTTATATATCGACACGTCTCAGTATGCCCGCTAAAGTCATCCGCACTAGACTTTATCGTAATTTAAAATTGCACTAAAGCCTTTCGCAGTACTTTATAAATCTCAAAGAGAATGTACACTTTGACTTTTTTCTAGTAAACACTTCGCTCTTCAAAGAATAATGATGTATTCGTGTTGCGGAGTAAGGGGATGCACAGTATCACAGTTGGCACGTGGGTGCTAGCTACCACTACTGCTTACAGGCAGTGAATGTGGAGCTCCTATCGATGTTGGAGGAGCAGTTGGACCTGAAGAAATATTTAGTATAAATCAATTCATATTATAAATACATAAGAAAAATCTTATAAGACGCAATGAAATTTTTTATACTTACCAGTTACAACAGGAGAAGATTCAGAGACCGGTAATGGACTAACAAGACTGTTAGCACTCGGCGTCGAATTGGCTTTCAATTTTTGCCTCACCTCTCGAATCTTTAATTGCAAACTAGTCTTGGTAGGAAATATATCCACATGCTCAAGTTGAAACGAGGTAGTCGCTTGCGCAGTTGGGAAGTAACCATGCTCTTGAAACAATTGCATGACCAATTGTCTTCGTTGCTCCAGTATCTTCCTATGACCACGCTCGTTGTCACTTCGACCGATTCCCAGCACGGTATTTCCAGCACTGCTCCCAGGGGTTTTTGGTGTACGCGGAGAACTGGCATCGACATCCATTAGATCGCTGTTGGCTCTATAAGCATCGACATTGAAATCTGGGCCGAAGAACGTGGTGCCTGTCAGCTTAACATTCGAAGCAGACTTCGGAGTGGCTGATATCGGTGTATCCGACTCGATCTCTTCCTCATTTACTGTTAGAAAAAAAAAAATATGTATACATATGTGTGTGTGTGTGTGTGTGTGTGTGTGTGTGTGTGTGTGTGTGTGTGTGTGTGTGTGTGTGTGTGTGTGATATATAACATCACGAACATTATTACTCAAGCTAATTAAAATTATATATAGATTATTTAGTATAATTATTTACCTGTGGGCCTATGAGGTACTACTTGTATGGGTTTCTTTCGACTATAGGTGTGTATACGTGTTTGCGGATGCAACATAGAAGCTGCACTGTTATGGCTAGCTGAACCTGGAGTATTTATACTGATCGGAGTGTTTATGATCGCATTCGGACTTTGTAATCTTTGTATATCCTCCGGTTTGAATTCTGGCAATGATGAGAATTTTTCTTGGAAGTTCACTTGTTCGAGAACTCTGCAATTATTCAAATACATCAAGTTAGTCTAATATAAAATCTTTCATTATTGTAACAGTTATAATACAGTAAAAATTATTATATATTGATAGTACCTGTCCATACCATCCTCCACGTTTTTCTTGAAGAAGGAACCCTTCTTAGTAGAAGGAGAAGGAGAAGTATGCGATTCTGTAAAATTCTGTTGTTGCGTTTGCTCTGTCGTTTGAGATGTATTTATTTGTGGTCGATTATCACAATGTTGAGATGTTACCATTGGCCCATGGTCTCCTGCAGTTGATGCGGGAGGCACTGCTGTTCAATAGAAAGTATGGAAGAGGAATCATAAAGGAAGGAAAAAAAGGACAAACAGTTTAGTGTCAAATTAGTTCATAAAAATTCATAGACAAAGATATAAAAATTCATGTCTCTTAACTACAAATCATTTTTTAATCAATTTCAACACTTTTTAGTTTTTCATTTTAGTCGATTTTTCCTAAAGAAAATGCCTGAGCATTTATATAATTAAGACTCTTGAGTAGTCTCACTACAGTCATATTGAATTATGATATCAGAAATAAGAAATGACATTAATTTTTGTTACATAAGTAATTAGTAAATAAAGACAATTTGGATAAAACAAAATGATGAGGTTGTTTTAAAACATTTGAAAAAATGGACAAAAATTATATGCTTATCTCTCTTAACAGTAAATAAACGTAAAGTGATAAAATTTACACGTGTAAGTGAAAATAGGCACATGCGCATTGGTTTAAGTACTTTACATGCCTTTTATCTCTTTTTACAATTATTTATTGACTTATCGGGAGGGAGAAGGGGGAGGGATAAGGACAGTTTAAGTCCATTTTTACAATTGTTTTAAAGCGATCTCATCATTTCTTCGTTTTATCCAAATTGTCTTTATTTACAAATGGCACATAATAAAAATTAACTCATCATTTCTGACGTCAAAATTTAATATGGCTGTGATGATTATTCAGGAGCCTCAAATATAAGAAAAACAAAGCTTTTGCGATTCGCAAAAAGATAAATAACTAACAAAACTATTTTTTACGTAATTTCTTAAATGGATTTTGTCTTAACAAAATTTTTATTTGAGATTTAATTGTAACGAAATTCACATTTAAAATATTGAGAAATTATATTAAATAATTTCTCTCAAGAGAGAAGTTTCCATTAAGAAAAAATTAATTTTTTAAACTCCCTGTAGTTTATTTAAACTCCCTGAAATATATCCAATATATAACATATATAACATATAATATCCAATATATAACATATAATAGGCTGTGTTCTAAAAAATTCACTGTTAGTTTATGTTACGTAAACTATAAATTTTCAGCATTGATAATAAATTTTGGAACACAGCCACAGTAGTATGTACATTTATTGCTTTTGCAATAATGTCAAAATAACAAACTACCCAGACAGCATGCATGTTGAAAAATCTTTAAGACGTCTTATTGCTCCAATTCCAATTTTGGACATGCGTGTTGTTGTCTGGGTACAATTCTATGTTATCATGTACCCATTGATTGTCTCCTTTGAAGTGGCGCTCGACCAAGCTGTGCCGGAGTCGGAGCAAGCATGAATGGACCCTTGCTTGGCCCTAGGTCATTACTTTGCCCTTCATCGAATGTATATGGTTTATTCGAGGACAGATCACCGTTTCCGTGATTACTTTGAGGTGTATGCGGCGTGTGAGGCGTCGATGGTTGCTTATGTATCTCATTTGTTGCAGGAAGAGTAATATTTACTGTACCCTTTCTATCTTCAGCTTTTATATTACTGACTATAATAAATAAAAACAAAAGTTAATTAAGAACGTTCGTATATTATATAATAAATTCGCAGAAAGATTACCATAAAACTGAGTGTGATTCGTAGCCAATTGACTGTCATTATTGTTCTCGGATTCCGCGAGGCGAGCAATAGAATGGCCAATCCCTCTATAAGTCGATGTAGTGGAGATTGTCGATAACGCTGCAGGATAAGGTTTGCTCACAATTACGCTTTGAATTTCCATCTTATTATTCGAAACCAAACTCTGCACGGATATCGAATTATTGCGGCTACCAGCGTCTGTATATGGAACGTAGATATATTATTTATATTATATTACAATATAGAGGAAACTTGAGAAAAGAACAATTTTTGTACACTCACCAGTGTTGGGTATCTGGAAACCACCATACATCCTGGAGTGCGGCGGCGTCGGATTAAGGTACTGCGATCCCTGCTGCGGTTTGGAAACAGCCACCAAATCGTTATCGAGCAATGTTAGAGTGAGCGGTGGTTGATAAGGGACAGTTGAAGTAAGGGGGCGAAGAGTAGTGCCTAAAGACTGCAACGGCTGCTGTTGTTTCAACAGCGCCATCATAGGTTTTGATCCAATCTGTTAGTACCGTTAAACCTGTTACTTAATCTTCGAGTCTAGAAATCTTTTACTCAAAACTATCGGATAAAACGTGTGCACTATTTTCTTAAGCAGACAACTATGATGAAGCAATTTCGATACAGTCACTGGGAAACATGGGCTTGTCAGTACGTAGAACAATAATTATACTCCCAATAACACGGATGCGATATTTGTTCGTGCAATATTTGCGACGAATATTTTCAAACAAATCGCAAGAAATGTATGCTAAAGTGTCTACTCATCTAATACTTACAGTGTGTAATACCGGAGCTGATGTAAATTTAGGCATGTTTCGTCCATTCTCAGTATGGATGCTCACGAGATTATTTACACTGTACTGTGTGCTATACTGCTGCTCACTCTTTACCGGTTCTGGTTTAATAATTTTCGGCGATATCGGCATAGTTATGAAAGCGCCACCAGTAGGTTGGAATCCTGACACTCCTGTTGGATTGACAGGACTGTGGTAAGGATACGTACTCGGTAAAACTGATACAGTACTGCCTTTATCCATGGAAGCATGGTGATATTTTGTTGTAGATTCTATACCTGTTGAGGGTATCCGTGCTAAATAAACATCAAGATTTGTATTGTTAAAACATATTTATGTAACGTGTCAGTCAAACGTTACATTCGTTGATGGCTTAGAAGAAATACCTTTTATCGGTTTAGGCCTGCACGTTATTTCTTGTTTAACATTGATAACTTCCCTCTTTGAACCGCTTACTGTCGAGAATTGCGATTGATTATAACATATTTTTTCTGCATCCTCATCTTGCGCGTCATTATCACTATCTGTCAATTTATCTTTACATTTTAAATCTATTTCCGGCTGAGGATCTTCACAAATAACCATCTGATCGTCATCTGATCCATTTGCATCATCGTCCTGCTTGCTGTCGCTCTCTGCATTTTCGATTTGCAAAGGAATCTCCGAGATCCTATGTTGCGTGTGTGACTGGTTCATAATCTGCCAATAATTTTGTCGATGAGCCAAATATCTTTTCTTAGCAGATATTCAAAATGAATAGGAAAATCTTGAAAGATAACTTCTTTAAATGCTCTACTTATTTTTTATGTTACAACATTATTTGTGCTACGTTTATATCGCGAAATCTTTTTACCTCAACGTTAGTAGAAGTTTCATTACATGTAGTAGTAATTGGAGTAGATACTTCATCGGTAGATATAATTGTTATTGGATCCTCTGACGAAGAACCCTGCAAAAGATCTGTTTCTTCTCCTGTACTGTTCAACTTTGTCCTTCCTGTTTCGTTTCCCTTAAAGCTAGTCGTCGACGACTTCCGTCTGTCCTTACTGCACCATTTCCAGTCCGGATGTGCCTTAAAGTGTGCTTCTTTCACTTCTGAAGCAAGCTCATGGTACTTTTGTTTTTCCTCTGGTCCCAAAGCATACCACCATTCTCCCAATATTTTGGATACTGTACGATTATCTTGATTTGGGTGACGTTGATGCACAACGGCACGATGCCGTTTTGAAAAAATCATAAATGCATTCATAGGTCGACGTATTCTGTCTTTAGCCTGTAATTAATGAAAATATGTATACACACAATAAAGATTCATTCTTATTATATTAACATTATTAATTTAGTCATTATCAATATTTTAATATTCAGACATATTTTTATTAATATAATTAAATATAAACTGATTCATTTCATTGTATTTAATATCAATTAAATAGTTTAAAAAAGCACAAAACATAATAATTCATTAAGCTTACTTTCAATGGAGTCTGCGGCTGCAAAGAACTGAGCGATTGACTACGTCTTTTATTAGCGTTAGCTTCCACTTCTGCAGGTGGGGTTGGTTCTGCTTCAAAAACATCATCATCCTCTTCTTCGGCAGGTGTTATGGGATCTGAACCAGTACCAGGGCCATCTTCAGCAGGTGTGCTCATACTTATTGGTATTGGAGGTGCACTCAGGGGTGGACTCAGAGCAGAAGGAGGAGGGCTCACCTCTGAGTGTTCCAGAACTGTCGTCTGCCAGGAAAAAGCTGCAATGAAGTTAGTGGGTTAGTTGCAATGAGTGTGGTTAGTATTGATATGGGAATAGCAGCGGATAAAGTAATATTATAAACTTTTTATAGAAATGTTTTCGCTGCTATATCCAAGAGAAGCAATGTGGATTAGTGGATTAATAAAAAGAATTAAAGTGCTAGTATTTTAAACTAACTAAAGATCAGTAATAAGATCAGTAATAACGAGAAGTAAATATTACTATTTTGAAGATTATTCATTTAATTTACAATATTTAAATAGAATATAGCAATATATAGAATGTAACATAAATATATGTCTAAAATATGTCTAAAATCGTGATTTCAGGATAAAATAAATATTTGTACAAAAAAAAAATCGTGATTATCAATTAATGCCATTGGAATAAATATATTATTTATACATTCTATACAATATACTTTAAAATAATATATTATAAAATTTGGTTAAAATGAAATCTTCGAATCAAAATAAAAAATTTTAAACGATAATATGTAATTATCGTTTAAAAACATTATCTATATGTAAAAATGTCTTTACATTTAAAAATCTAAACTTTGGATTCAACATTAGTGAATAGCCTTCCCCAGCATCAAAGCTTTTGTAGAGAAATCTTATTTATGTTAAATGAAATGAAAAATTAAGAAAGGATAAAGTTTGTTAATTAATTGCGTCAGCTGCAAGGTTGGCAATGGTACACGGGAAAAAATTGCACAATTAAAAGTATCTCGTATTAAAAAGAACATCTGCAATATATAAACGTGAATAATATATATGTGCAGAATAGCAGTATTTAATTTTAAACAAAAAATTTTTTCTTATATTGATGCAATAACGTAAAAAATACGTTATTACATTAGAAAATAAATGCATAAGGGCCTAAAAAAATAAAAAAAAGAAAAGTTGCCAATTACGTAAACATATGTAAACATATGGTCATGTAAATATTTTAAAACATAATTAAGCACCTGTGCTTATAACTTGAACATAACAAACAAATGTTGTTCCGTTATGTACCATTGACAAACTGCAATCTACAGCAATTCCATAGGCTTGATACATTTCAGTTGGCAGTCAGAACTCAAACCTTTTTTCCAGTTGTGCACATTGTTCAGTAATGATGGGGGATGAGGCTGGTATGCAGGAGGAACTTCATGGCTGCCATCTGTGAAAGCCTTACCGTTTAGTCAAATTTTCTTGTATCACCGATTCGACATATTATGACATTAAGATTGTCATCACAAACAATTACGGGATAGCAAAATGAGATAAAAAAGTATAAGATGAAATAACGTAGTGTTTGAACTTTTAAACGCTTAAAACATTTTACAAAAAATTAATTATTGAATACGAAGAAAAATTTTTATAATAATGGAGATACAAAATATAAGGGCTGTTTACATTCGAATAATGCATGTATATTACAATATAAAACTTACAGAGAATTCCGTTGTTTTTTGCATTCTCTTCTCTAGAAGATTGAGTTTTTGGAATTTGCACCAAATGTCCTGGTTGAACAATTACGTGTTGGAAGACGCTTGTCGGAGTAGACAGATTAGATGCTTCTGTAGTGGATGTCATTACAGCACTTGTAGGCGGCGGCTGACTTCTTTGCATGTCCATATGCACGGTTGTATGTGTGTTCACTTTATTCACCTGCAATTGCAAACAGTAAATTGTAAAATCAACTTGTACACTTATGCGACATATGTGGGTCTTGTACTATGCTCTTGTTTTTCTTTAATATACCCAATTAACTTCTATTAATCTGGATCCCCCACCATTGCAAATCGAATTGGGACATAGTGTACAAAATTTAGTGCTATTTTATTGTTTAACTATAAATGTATTTTTTTCTAATTTACATTAATTCATTATATGTACCGTGTCAACTTACAGGTTGCTGCAAAACAGACAGTTTATCAATGTGGACGGATGAAACTGCGGGTGACTGAGGTGGTTGTTGACATTGAACTTGATGCAAAGTAGAGACCGGTAGTTGACCCGGATGGTTGATTAAATTCTGTCGATATTTGTCATCTTGATTGCTTATATGCGCACCCGTTGGCGCCGACATATCCATGCTGTTCTTTATCACAAGGTACTTTTTTTCATGCTGCATCACGTAGATGGGCTGGCCATGAGATTGTGGCGACTGCGCATAGTCGACTGGTTGTTCCAGCGATTTGTGTACAAGTGTCAAGTTCTGCGGCACCGGGATAGCGGGCAGAGGCATGTGAGGTGAGAGCGGTGGTTTTATTAACTGCGAACTCTGTTCGGACATCTCGGTCTGATTGGGAAAATCGTTGGTGGACGTTAACGCGTGTTGCAAAATTATGTTTTGCTGTTGTTGTGCGATCGATGTAACGACTGAGGGATGTCTCGTCGATGGTGGACTTTGTTCCGACCATGATAGAGTCGGATTCTGTCCGGGTTGCATACTGCGACTCACTGGAGAGATTCTTATCACACTTGTCCCTAAACTGGTGGGAATAGCACCAGTTATCGGAATCGGTCGATTTCTATCTACTCGATTCGGCTCGGGCTTTATTACTTGTTGCGGATATTGAACCAAAAAGTTCGATTGTGTAGGTGAATGCTTCCATTTTGCGCCAGGTGAGATCAGCGGAGTCGCATGATGAGCGGGACTCGAAATAGGCATAAATACATTATTCTGATTGAGCCCCAACGGCGGCACTGGTGACTGATTTATACATGGAGATATAGAAGACTGACCCGTCGGTGACGAAAAGGCTGGCGTAGCCGATCTAGAGCTCCCCAAAGACACTGTAATAATACAACACATTTAATCCATAGAAAGTTACTACTATATAAAAACATTTTACATTATTAGAATATCAAAATATAATTCAGAGTAAACAGATTAATCGATAATTAAATGTAACATACACGATCAATTCTTTTATTCAAAATAGTCTATAATAATACTTCAATAAAAAATCTAATCTTTTTTAAAATGTAAAAGAAAAAAAAATTTTTTTTATTGGAAATATAAAGGATATACCAAGCATATTAGCAGCTTCAGTTTCGTCGAATCTATCCGTTATTCTTCTGTCAACATAATTTGGCGAGGTATCGGAATCTCTTGATGTTTCTTCGCCATCCATTTTACCACTGTAAACGGAAAGAAAATAAAAAAAATTTACAACATCAATGATCGTTAAAACATCAGATAATTTAGTAAAACAATCACTTGTCAAACAAAAAAGCTGGTTTTCATTCCCTGCTTCTTCACATATAACAAAGAATTTCGAGTGAAAAAATATTAATACCGTAATTGTGACAGGAAGAAAAACCAAAAACCAAAACAAATCCCAAGGCAACTGGGTAAATAAATCGTAATGTTGTGTCCCTTAAAGAACAGAAATCCAAATAATAAAAATGAGAAGAAGCAATCGTCGATACAAGTGCAAATGGATGTTCATACCCAGGAAATGTGTTTGCTGGACCTCTAAGACCAGACCCTTTAAGGCTAAGATGACGAGAACAGTATCCTCTTCGCTGGCTTTCCTTATTACAGTCCTTTTTACTACAAAGTCGACGCCATTGTTTCCCATTATACTTTTTTCTTATTCCGCTTGGTGTAACCACTATGTCACCCTTTTTATACCTATGTGGCGTTGCCGCCTGAGATCTATTTAACAAAAAAGTAGATTCGTGTACAATTATTAATTAAGAGTTTCATTATTATTACATGCATTAATCAATTTATCTTATGAAAAATTATATTTGATAAAATTAATACCGAGGTGTGGCTGCCTGAGAGCGAGGCGTTATACTACGTTGTTCAACTAGACTACTGGTACTTCCTCGGCTCTGCATGCTGCTTCTTTTGCTGCTCCCTGACAATTTTGCATCTGTCAGTTGAATATACTTGAATTACTATATTATTGTTTTGACTAAATTGTTCTCATTAAAAGCCTCAGCTTTTCTTACAGATATAGAGGGAGTACATTTTCAGAAAAACATCAAACAATATTTAAATAATCTATTGTTAAAATACAAATAAATTTTAAGTCTTTCATGTTTGCGCGTACGCATGTAATCAGTAGCAATATATTTTTTAAACAATGTCGTACGTGATATAGTGAAAATTTTATTCTATCTAACCTGCGTCCGAGGGAAATGTAATATCTTCTCTGTCTAAATCATCCTCGCTTTCTAAATCGTCGTACGGCCGACTACCATTACTTAACGCTGTGGCAGAATGTGCAGGAGTGCCTAAAGTCATAAGAGGACTGGTACCGGTCGTTCTATAATAACTCGTATCATTGTGACTTGATATATGCGATGTATGATGAGAAGTATGCAAAATTGGCACTGCTGTCGGAGCTTCCGTGATATTGCGATATCCATGTTCTGATAAATTTCAAAAAAGCAAGCGTTACCACGCTATAATTATCTTTTTAAAAAATAACTAGTCTTATTGATTATAAAAATGATTTGTTACCAATGTTCTCTCTTGTAGGGTCACATTCTTCCAATCCTTCCTCTAATTCGTCCGCCCATGGAGGTTGTACTAGTCGTAAGTCCGCACGTTTCACAATATAACTATCACACTGATCGTCCTCCCGCGGTATTTTCACAACAAAACGAGAAGGTTTCGTTAATACTCTATTCACCGTCCCTTTTACAAACACTTTTGTCGCGTCCACATGACTACTCGAGGTCGGACATCTGATGCAAACCTTCATATCCGTAGTCACCTGTCCCAGAGACGGGCTTGCATCTCCTATCACATCGTACCGTCTTGCACCCAGAACGTCACTATAACGCATTAGCTTCCTCTCGCCGTCAAACTCAATGAATATCTCACCGTGAACAACGTTACGTATAACACCCGGGAAATAATATGAATCCCTTAAAGCTAACACTCTATGATCGCGCCACTCACTGAGATCAATAGCAAGCCGAGGACGAGAACGTGAAGGTTCCTCGCGGAGAGAATAATCCACCGCTGTGCTTTGAGGAGGTAACACTACTACCGAATGAGTTGAAGGTACCTTGAACATAAGGAAAAAATTTATGTATAATGCATACTTTCAAATAAAAGATAATTTAAAATAAATTATTGTATGTGTTAAATATAATAAATATATTTTATTTAATATTTCTGACACAGAAATGTTTCTTATAAAAATACGAAAATTATTTTAAATGCCGTAGAATTATATTTCCCCCTATAAGAAGTAGCATTCTTAATTTTGCATATAATAAAAATGGCAGGTAGAAAACTGTACATATATATGATATTAAAATGTTGTTTTATAAAAAAATCTGATATTCTGCTTAAATTGCTATATATACAAATATATGTATATTACATGTTGCTATATATATTTATTTATTTTCTATAATATTTATAATTTTTTCATAATATAGCGTTCAAATATCAGCTAAAATTACTACTAACATTACATTACTATTTCGCTAACACTAAAATTTCGGTTAGTATCGACCATTTATCAACATACTTGATAACAATCAGATTCCTGTTGTTGTGGCGACTTTCGGCTGATGCTAGTTGGTACGCTGGATTGTTGTCCTAAAATCGGTTGGCCGCTAAGCGACATAACAGGCGCGCGTATATGAACCATATTGTTGATGTTGCTAGTGACATTGCTGGTCTTGTCCATCTCCTCAAGCTCCGATGGATCAAATTTTCGTTTCTTTGGAAGCTTTTTAGCACTGATAGTGGGATCAGACGGATCTCGTTGCGGAGGTGCAGGAGGCGGGGGTGGTTGTTCTGGAATTGGTTTCTCCTCAATCGAAGTGCCACCACCCCCGCCTGCCCCATATTGCCCGCTGCCGAGGCCATCCCGCTTCTCGTGCATTTCAGGGTGAGCAGTCAGCATCTTGACCATCTCACGCTGCTCTGAAGATTTAAATTAACTGTTGTTAATATCGTTCATTATTAATAAGCCTTCAGTTAAATAAAGAGAAATTTGTTCTCGGAAGTAATATCGTAAATGTGGATTCAAATGGTAATATTACACTGTGAGAGAAAAATGTTTGGTATTTGTGATTGTCCCAAAATATAACTATAAAATTATAGTCACTTGAATCTTTTTTATGGCAATTTCAACTATTTTATGGTTATAATAACTATAATTATAGTCAGTTTAGATTGCCAACTATATACATAGTTACTGTTATATTATTATTACAGCAATAATAATCATAATTATAATAATAATATGCAATTATAGGTACAAACACAAAACATTTTTTTCTGAGTATAAAGAAAATAAAACTATAATATAATAGTAATAAAAATAGTGTATTATTTAAAAAAAAAAACAAAATAAAATAAAAGCATATATTTCAAATGGTTTTTTTCTTACATTTATAAACTTTTTTCATAGACAAAATATCATACTTTCATTTCTGATAATATTGAGGATAACTGCAAACATTCAAATTGGCTGAAATTATCGATTACCCGAAGAGGAATCGAACTAGACAAAAATAATCAGATTCGGCCTCGACTTAAATTTCGCAAGTGTTCGCGTTCCTTATTCCGACATTTTTAATTATCAGACTACAGATTTATTTAAAACCCTAAAATTAGACACAAGACAAGAATTGAGATCCGTTGATAATTTCAAGTCGCTGGCATTATATTCTTAGAAATACATATATGTAATAGTTTTTTAATTACAAAAGAGGCGACACATACAGAACGTTTCACAATTCGAGATTAAGATATTATGGAAAGAAAGTTTTCAATAAATTAAGTAAAAAGTTATTTGTACATTTTACTTTAAGCACAATCTAAAATTAGGTTTCTAAGATATAAGGATTTATAGCCAATTACAGACTAGATGGCTACCTGTGAGTATTAATGAAAGCATTGAAATGCGCATTTATCATCGCTCACTAATACTATCACACTCATGGACAGATAACCATCTACATGTAACTAGCTATTATTTACATGTAACTAGCTATTATTTACAAATCTTTATTATCTTAAAAATTTTTGTCTAAAATAACAATTACAAATAATATTTTCATTTAATTTTTCGAAAACTTTATTGCTATAATATTTTGTCACAAATTTTGGGACACTGTATAAATCCTGAAAAATAACATTTGTAAAAAAAACGTATGTACATGCTACAGTACAAAATATTTATAATTTGCAATTTAATTAATGAATTTTAATTTTATGATAATATTCGACAATATCTGACATTATCTTAAAAAAAATTTGTTTGAAAACGATGATGTGTGTATTTTTTGTACCAAAACTTTGTATGTCCCTCAAATATTATTTGACTGAATCTATGAAGTCCATGTGGTGTGTATATATCTATATATATATATACATAAAAATAATGCGTAATCTTACGATTAATGATCTTATCTTTGAATAAAAAAAACTTTTCGGTCTCCTCTCCTACCTAAAAGATAATTCGAACAATAGAAAGTAATCGAAAATGATTACTGTCGATTACTAAAGCCGATATTTCCAGAAGTGTTATCGAACTGGCGTAGTATTTCGTCGTACATATTCGTGTCGTCGGGATAGCGCGTGCGTTACGCGATAAACCTAACAATGTATACTCACAGTCCGTACAATAGAGAGAAGGCTGCGTGTTGAAAGGCGAGCTGTAGCTGGGAGGGTGGTGACACCGGCTAGGTGCATACCTCAGCACCCGACTGTCGGGGACAGGATGCGTCGAGTCTGGGCTCTCTCGTCTTTGTCTCTCTCGCGTCGGGGTTGTTGTACCCTCTCCCAACTCCAATTTTTCTTCCCAGCCCCAACTGCCGAGCATCCTCCTCCGAAAATTCTCTTTTTAGGCGAACACTCGTCGTCTCCTCTTTAATTGTTTCGCGTCTCCACTGAATATTCTGTAAAGAATGAAAGGTGCTGGCTTTAAACTTGACCATTGACGTAGCAACTGACCCTTCACTTTCTTTCCACCTTTCCCCATCCTAAGATCATCCCCATCCTTCAGTCGTTAACGTTTTTTTTTCTTCCAAAGATTTTCGGTAACTACACATAATAATTTATGGGATATGGTTTTCGCTGAATCAGGGCGTTTCGTCGGTTTCGATGAATTTAAGAGATTTTATCCGGATATATTTGAGAAATATTTTCATAATTTCTTAAATTTTAAAATAACAATATCTGTACAATGAAAGAATTTTTCGACAGAAAAATAAATTCGATTTCATTTAGAAAATAATTTTTTAATGATTTAACAACTTCATTATGATCGTTATTTTCTGACCATGCGTTATGGTCATTTAAACCAGGAGATCATGAAAGGTAAGAAAGAATAAAAGAAACAAATCCGCCAACCGCAGTCAAATATTTTCCTCACTCTTTTCCTTGAGAACCTTCGTAGGGAACCTTCGTGTTTGACTGCGATTGGTCGATTCGTTCACAGTTCAAATTTACGTCTTTGGATTTAAACTATGGCCTTGAACAAGTTCGAACACGTATAAGCACATTTACGTGGTCTTCATTTATTGGAAGAGAAACTCAGGGCAAAAAACATATGCGATGAAAGAAACGTGAGGGTATCGTCAAAATGGACACTAATAAAATATGGAAAATAAAATATGTTAAATAAAAGTAATCGTATATTTTTTCGATACGCGAGTATTTCCGAAGCGAAAGAAAAGAGAAAAAAGAGAACAGTCGCAGTGATTTCATCGCGATTCAGATAAATGAGTGACTAATAACGAATTCAATCACTTGCATTACAAGAGATTAGTGCATGTAGATTAGTGCATATAAAATCAGTGCATATTAAAAGCTATTATACATGAAATTAGCGAAGTTAAATGTAAAAGCATATAAATATATTTTAAACGATTACATATCCAATATTGATTTTGTCATGGTATTTAGCAAACGCCATTTTATGATATAAATCGCAAATGAATCGAAAGAGAATGAAATCGTTAAAGAAGACAAGTAAACGCATGAGATAAATGAAGAAGCATAGAAAGATCTAAGATGAAGTGAGACAAAATCGGATATCACGCACCTCATGTCACGATTGTCGATCGGAAATCACGCGTAACTGCGGTTAACGCACGTCCGTTTTCTACTAATACATTGTGCTCAACTACTTTTTTCAAACTTCGTTATCACTTCCATTAACTCGATTGTTCGATCACACGAAACTGTCAAATGTTGGCAAATTAATTCGCATATTTATTCATATATGGACATTAAAGAATTTTAACAAGATAATTTAAAAATTCAATCAATAATCAGTGAGATTTTTATTTATTTTATAATTATAGAAAAAGGAAAATATTGGAATGAAAATATTATATTACTTATATTAATTATACATCTTAAGTAAATTTATAAAAAATTAAAGACTTTTCGTAATGTGTATACATGTGTGTGTGAGTGTCTGTGTGTATGTGTGTGTGTCTTTTCATAATTTTGCAATTCAGATGTGTGCGGAAATATAAAAATAGACGATGTTTAATATATCCGATTTATACTGCTGATAATACACAAGGTCAGTTAAATTTCGATTAATTTTTTTAATGCTAGAAATACAAAGAAGATCTGTTATTAGTCCAGAAAGCAATTCCTTTAT
The DNA here is from genome assembly GCF_024713525.1 of Acromyrmex echinatior. Lineage (NCBI taxonomy): Eukaryota > Metazoa > Arthropoda > Insecta > Hymenoptera > Formicidae > Acromyrmex > Acromyrmex echinatior. The sequence continues at coordinate 16,276,530 of NC_141855.1, forward strand.
TCTTAATACTGTATATTAACTGAGAATTTCTTCCTTCCCCCCCTCTCTCTTTCTCTTTCTCTCTGCCTCCCTTTTTTACTTCTCCTTCTTTCCCCCGTGTCCATCCGATGTTGTGGATAAAGGGACCAGGAGAGAATGAGTTTACTACTCCCTTGAGTCTGACTCACGACTCGTCCGACTCATCCGCCTATAGCTAAAAGAGAGAATATGCTATTATGTATCGTGCCTACTCGTTCATTCCTGTTATCCTCTCCTCGCGTCTCTCCTCCCTAGATACCCTTTCTTCGCGAGAGCGGGTTGCAGACGCTTGTAGGTATGTAAGGGTAAGTGCATTACGAGCATCAAACTTTGAGAAACTTGACGGAAAGTCATAAGATAATAACACGCGTCTTCTAATCTGTAGGCAATAAGAATGTGGATGAGAAACCTGTCGATCGACTTACTGCAATCATCGTTAATTTTAGTTTTCGTCGTATCATGTATCTATTAGATAATTAGATAATTAGATATTAGATAGATAGCCATAAATTTTATATTCTTATGTCTCATAACGCAACTGTTGTTAATATTATATATATTTTATATTTTACAATATGTAGAGCTAAGAGTCATTTGAAATTCTGTATTTTTCATAATATTTATCGTAAATTTTATATTTTATATTTTGCACTTTTGCAATCGCGATATAAATTTAATATTTTACATCTCAACAGAGTTATTATTAATTATGTATCATATATTTCATATAGGTATTATTAATCTGGTCACATTTCATAATATCGCTATTAATTTTACTCATAATATAGTAGTCAATCTAAATTTTGCACGTTATGAAGGAACACAATAAAATAATTAACAAAATATGTGATAGTGTACCCAGTTTACAAAAAAATATCAAATAGATCACAACAATTTGCTAATCATTCATTAAAAAACTGGTCAAACTTTTTTGCAACCTTTAGCAAATGGCTTCTTCACAAATGCGTTACCGCCATATTGTAAAAGCAGCACAAAAGATTAGGATCCCATGTTACCAGCAGGGTTCCGCAATATTTCTAATAAAAATACAATACTCTGGGCTACGTTCGGATTCCCACCAGGGTGCTCGGATGTCATGTCATTCCTTGTTTAACGTTCGGTAAACAACAAAGATGATATGACATATCCGGGGAACATCCAAGTGAGAATCCGAACGCAGCCCAGAGTATCCTGAAATGAACGAAATTCCATCCTTTCATACAAACCAGACTTAAAAGAAATGATCTCAAGCGCAGAGAAATAGCGAAAATTATATTTTTATCGCGTCGCTTGCATCAAAATATTTTATTGAAGATATAACTTGCAGAATACTTATTATATCGCCAGTCGCCGTCAAAAATATCATACGATAAAAATATGTATTATTCTCATTCGCCAGGATGTAGTTTTCTTTTAACATCGAATGGAGAACGAGAAATATTGGGATAGTTGGCAAAGTATGTTGTAGAAAAAGAAAATGATTACGTATCACCCATTCTATTGTTCGTCATAAATGAAGAATCCAAGGAATTTTTTTTGTAACTTATGCTTTAATTTTTTCCCTCATCGAAATGTAATATATTTTATGTTAAGAAAACACCCTGTAACGGAATACACAAATTCAATTATTAAGAATAGACAGTTCTTAGCTAGAAGCGTAAATCACCTGCCAGAACTGCTTGACGTATTTCTACGCCATACTAAATCGTCAGGTAGAAGGGCGGATTTTGTGACCGTAACAAGTCCAGTTTTAGTATACAAGTACTGTCATTGTGTAGTTTCGACAGATTTTATACCTGCAGCACAGTCGAGAAAAAAAATTTGTTGATCTTTAATAGAACCTTACTAAATTTCGCATTGACATTTTAAGAGGCTATTCAATCGTATTAAAATCTGAATTTATAGTTTTCACTAGAAAATTTGTTCGACTGCGTATTGTTTTTCCTCTTTTATAACTTCTTAATATGCCACATAAATTTTCTACTCATCTTAAAACTATCTCATCTTAATAAATTGACTCAATAAATTAATTAATATTGCACTTTAGAAATTTTTGCTTCAAATTATTAGGTGTTGGAATTAATTCGTAGCGTTTTTAATGAAAGAATGTTATTTATTTCACATGAGCATTAAAAAATACATTAATGAAAGTACTTCCCATCACTTGTAAAACGCTACGAATTAATTCCAACACCTAATAAATGAATGCGCACGCGTTTCAAAGATTACGTCTACATTTACTTTTTGTTATGTATAAAGTTAGATTTATTAAAAAATTACACATACACACACACACACACATTTCGATTTAACATATATTATGATTAGACTACTGATATTTATGCAAAATACTTAATTGAATATTAACCATCGGAGGAGTTTTAGCAGTCGATCGTTATTTATTAAAGAGTTAAAAAGGTTGAGATTGCTATATATTCCATAACATATACATATACATTCTATGATTATATTAAAAATATTAATAATTCATTTTCAATAGATGACAATGTCGTTCATTTTATATAGTCTACGTTTAATGATGTGTTCTTTTTACATCGAAAATTTCGTGCAAAAATAAGAAATTGCTAATACTTTTTATTTCTGTTTGTTCATTCAGAAAATACAAACTGTATGCAAATAATAATTACTTGTTTCGAATATTTCAAAAATTCAAATATCCACAAATCTATCATAAAATTCATCACAAGCATCAAATTATTTATTCAACATATATTCTGAATCTTATAAATTCGAATTGTTTATTATTTGAAATTGCTTCTTCGATCAATTTTATAATATATGTATAATTCTTTAAATAATAATAATAATTTCTGTTTTTTAGTACATATTAATCAGTTTTTTTTAAATTTGTAATAAGTATATTTTAAAACTATTATCAAGAATATTCTTTATTAAAAATATACGTTATTTAAAAGAAAGAAACTTAAATAATCACTTTTCTTAGCAGATGATATTTAGAACTTAGGATGATATTCTGTGTGTATAGCGTGGTTCTGTTATACCTGTTTCTAAACCGTACTTTTCAAAAAAGCAAAACGGTCAACCTGTGAGTCATGCGTTAGTTCCTAGCTTGCTTTAGGACAGACCATAAAAAGATCTTACAGATCCAATGTTCTCAAAGCATCCTTATCTTTATAAAATGACACACAACTATCAGTTCGTCAAGAAAAAATTGACAGGATGTTTAATAAATTATGATTTTTCCTACATCCTATATAATTGATGTATAATAATATAAAAATTGTATATTATTATATAAAGTATAAATATAAATATTAATTACGTTTTATTGTAAATATATGAAACTTACAAAATTATGTCAGATGTAATGATTACTGCACTGAGAAAAATTTCTGGTTGAAAATAAGCAAAGATTCAAATCCTATCAATCAGAATTCTAATACTCAAAATACAAGAATTAATTTATACAATAAGCGAATCAAATGTATTTTAATAATCTCGATTCAAGTGTTAAATTTACTAGGATTCAGAATATGTTCATTGCCTTAATATATAAATCAGAATATATTTGTTATTGAACAAATGTAAATAATGCTTGTGATAAACTTATAACAGATTTGCGGATATAAACTTTTGAAATACTTGAAACAAATAATTCTTACTTGTGTACAATTATGTATTTTTCTGTGTGTATGTATATATATTCATCTCATTCGTTCATATATATGTATATATAGAGAGTTGCCACAGAAAATAAATTTAAAAATTCCCTGACTTTCCCAGGTTTTCCAGATAAAATGGGAAATTTCCATGATCAATATAAAACATATATAAATTTTAACATAATAAAAAATGTAAAAAATTTCAACATTTAAAATCAACGAGTGTAAGAAAGCCTATATTATTAAAAATAGATTAAACAAAATTACTAAATAAAATACAAATTTTAATTATTTAAAAAAAAATTTTTGTAAGTGTACGAGTTATGAATGTATTATTTAATTATAAATATCAGACATAACGTTTAAAAAATTATAAAAATTATTTGTAATAAGAGCAGTTTAAGGGAATTGTGAGCAAAGTTCAAAATTCTAGTCTCTTTTATATTTTTCTTGACTTTTTCCCCGGTTTTCCATGATCAATTCTAATTTCCCTGATTTTTCCCGGTTTTCCCAGTTTTCTCAGTTTTCCAGGTCTGTGGCAACTCTGGTATATATCTGGTACATATCTAAATACGCGAGAACGATACGAAATCCAACAATACCGTTCAGCGGTAAATGCACGATGAGGACGCGAAATGCCGCAGCGCATGTACGATTCCTTGAATCAAGCCGCAACTTTGCGGCGATGCGCGCCGTATGCATAATATCGTTCCAACGTGCCGTGACCGCGTCCGCAAGGCCGGCGTGAGCTTTCGTACGGCTGTTGTATGGCTCGTAACTCGTTGCCGCCATGCGCGAACAACGCTCGCGCCTACATAAATACGGTGCGACTTCCGGCGTGTACCATAGATAATGGTATCGCCGGAATGCACGTCTCGTTGGAAAAATTACAGACACCGTTCTCCGTGACACGCACAACGCTGCCCTGCATTCAATTACTAGCGAGACTTCTCGTAATTTTATCTGCGCGCACAATACAAATCAAAAGAAACGTACGTTAAATTCATAATGTCAAATTGTATTTAATTTTTGTTATTAATAATTTCTATAGTTATTTTTCTATAGCAATCATTTCTATAAATCGCCACTGTTTCCTATTCAATGTGTCGTTAATTTAAAACAATGGCGTTAAACAACGCCGTTGTTTTAATTAAATTAACTATTAATTACGTTAACGTAAAATAATATATTAAATTTGACTCAAATTAAAAATTTATTATTTACTTACTAAGTGCATAAGTCAATATTTACTTTCAAACTAACTAAAGAAACGGATTGATTTACATTTTGACACACATAAAGATTAAAAATAATAAAATGTTATTTAACTCAAGATAACACATGATTTTACGTTACGTTTCTTCTAGTGGAGATTTAGTTCAAATTGAATATACGGTCATCCTCTCGATTCCGAAAACAGCGTAATTTCCCAGATAAATTACGAAGATGCAAGAAGCGCACTTTTCAAATTTATAAACTTGACTTCTCGTCGACAGAAATTTATGAATTTTGCAGGAAATGCGAGAAGTTAAAATTATAAAATATGTTAAAAATCGCAGACTTTATGAAGCTATATTGAAAGTAGAACAAAGTAGGGCAAAGTATGAGAGTGGAGATGAAACGATCCTATTTTAAATATCGCGATTCTTAAATTTCTTAAAGAGTCAAGTTACGTATCACCCTACTGGCAAATGTCTCTCTCTTTGTTCACATTTTATACTTTCTCCGCAGAATAAGGGCACTTTGATGGGGTGTCGCGACAGGGAAAGTGACGTGTTGGGCGTATTAAGTGACATTTATAGTGATTTGAGCGAGGCATCGATGAATTTCCAGACTCATTACGGCGTGACATTGCCCTTTAACGTTCCGTCGTTACGTACACACTCGATTCACACATTGTATTCTTATGTGTGAGTACATATACTCACGCGTGCATTTGTGTGTACAACTTCGCGTGCTAAGACAAAGAAGTAAGAGATAAGATTCGAGCATAGTAAATATTAAGTCGTTACTCCAGGATTTTTATAATTCATATCTAGCGGATTTTTTTAAGTCTGTATAAATAAATAATTACTATGATCAATAAAAATCAAATACAAACAAAAGAGAAAGCAGAGTTTTAAAGTAATCTGCACACACACACACACACACACACACACACACATATATATATAAAATCCTTCTCTCATAAATCATTCAAAGATTTCTTGCAAATGCAATCGATGCGAAACTTATAGCAGCAAAAGTTTAGTTTATGTTTATGACATTTGCTGTAAGTTAATCAAGTTTTTATAATACTTTATACAAAGAAAGAAAAGGAATGCGCACGGTGATAGGAAACTAGTTCCAATGCCTTGAAACTGGAAATCGAGCACAACTAAACTTCGACGACGACTCGATACTTGCGATTACAAATCGCACGTGCGCGCCATTCATCGCCGATCTCGGCAGTGCTGAAAACGAAAGCGACCGTCTCCCAGAGATAATAGTCATTACTCGGAAGGGGAGTGTGCACTGTGCACTCGAGCCGTGGCCGCATGCGAAGTAGCCGCAAATTATTCACGCTTATACACACGTACGCACACACGTGTCTATGTAACATAAAAGCGGAGGCTCTTAAGGGTCGCTTTGTGGCACACAAATCGCAATCGAGTTACACGCGAGTTTCTTCCATAAACAGATTGACAAATGCCCAGCAGTAGCACATTGCACGCTCGTATCGTTGTGACGTAGCAAAGCGAGAGAGAGAGAGAGAGAGAGAGAGGAAAATAAGAAAGAAAAAGAGAGAGAGAGCACACAAAACGTTGACCGAATGTTACATATGTTGGTGAATCGTGTGTCACGTGTTGTACACAGCTGCGGTGTATATTTCTCTGCGTGATATACCGGCTGTCTGTCGAAACATATCTTTGGAACATCAAGTTACGACTGATATATCGTAAATTATAATATAAGTGCATCGAAAATAATTTTAATGTCGAATATTTCTGCCTTCTCAGAAAATTCGTGGAATAACGTAATTGAGGATTGATGAGAACTTCAACGGAAAGATAAGTGTAATTCCCTCCTTCGTGTCTTCATAGTACAAGAAAATTTGTCCTCCCTTTATATTCGCTGCTATCTCACTGGACAAATCTTTGTTAAAATAACGAGCAAATTAACGAAGAAGCGAGGGAACTTTTTAGATACATTGCAAGATCGTTTCTCGAAGACGAATAATAGCACTGTCCTAATCTTCGTGAGGTTTATCACGAAACAAGTAATTGCATGGAAAAGCAGACGTGCGTGCACGCACACCCGTAAAACAACACGCGCGATAGCGTATGAAGGATCGCATGTAACGGATTTCAAAACGACGAAATACATTGGACGCAAGTTTAGCGCCCGGAATAATGACGTCCTATGAAGAAATAAAATTCACACGCTTGCAAAACCGCAAATGCACCCAACAGTAACGCTCGCATCATTCGCAAAAGAGAAAAAAAAAGTTTTTCTCTATTATTCGATTCTTTAGAATAAATAAAAATATTTACAATACAATTGTGAAAAGTGTGTCGAAAATGTAGAATAATTTTGTATACAAAATCTTTCGATTTCGAGGTTGTCCCGTTTTGCTGTTCTCTAATCTCAATTATAATTCTATTCTTACACACTCAAAGAAAGAACACTATGAACAGACTAAAAATGATAGAAAACCTTAACTACTTATTATGAATTTATAAAAATAAATAAATAAATTATAATAAACACTAAGAAAGCAAGCATAAGTATAATGTTTTAATTGCAGCAAATATGATAACAGAAATAAGATAAAATAGTTGTATTAATTATTTATACAGATAGACTGAAAACGAAATTATTTATTTGACTAAATTAATTTAATTTGAAAATGATAGAAAACCTTGATTACTTATTATGAATTTATAAAAATAAATAAATAAATTATAATAAACACTAAGAAAGCAAGCATAAGTATAATGTTTTAATTGTTTGCAGCAAATATGATAACAGAAATAAGATAAAATAATTGTATTAATTATTTATACAGATAGATAAAAAGAAATTATTTATTTAACTAAATTAATGTAATTTGTATTTTTTTCTTTCGTTAGAGTATGTAGAGTACGTATTTAAGTCAAATACGGACCGATATTCATAGCCAGTTCCTATATGTATATAAGTCTGTTAAGTAATCTTTTAAACACAATCTTAAGATGCCATACTTAATCAAAAAGTCGCATTAGCATTATTTAAGACGTTCTTAAAATAAATTGATCGTGAATATGGCTATAATATAAGTTTGCCTTATATACATACATTCGTCATTGAAAGAAATAAAGGCGAAATTTAGTAAAGTAATTAAATCAAATGAACAAATTTTTTTTTCAATGTAATCGCTGTTTCGAACAGATCCTTCCGATCCTTCCATGTACTTTAAACTACCTATATATTTCTGTAACGTGATATACCAGCTTTATGACATTATTTCCGTCAAAGTCGTTGCGCGATTTTATGTTTATCGGCTTTTTACTATGCTAAGTTGGAATAATTAACGTTCGCCCTATTGTGACGACCTCGTTCCGTTCAGTCCATAGGCTGATCTTCGCGGTTTTACACGCTCGTGCTGACGCCGCCGCGCCGCTTACGCTATATGACCACGTGTGACGTGTGTCATAACATATACGTAACACGCACGTAACCCCGCGCCGTACGCAACGTCGAACCAATGAGCGAATGCGTGCAATCGAACGTGTGCACGCGAATGCGCACGTGCACGCCAATCGCAAGAATAGAAAATGAAGAGAAGAGGCGAAAGAAGAGAGCCGAGTACACGCGGTGTCAATATTTATTATAACGTCGCAAAGTTAGATCGCGAGAGCTGCACTAAAGAATAACGAAATCGCTCATTTTCTTCGCGGTAAAATGAAAGAAAAATAAAAAATAAAAAAATCTTATAAAAACGTTCGTTCTAAATGAATGTCGTAAGAAGTTTTTATATGTCTACTCATTCCAATCGTATTTACGAGGATCGTATTTCATCGTAATTGAAATAAAATGTACCAAAATAACTATTGATTCATAGAGAAAATTTGTTTTTCTCTTTCAAACATAATAACGTGATCCTTCAATTTTAGTTGTATTTATCTATTTTCTAGTAGATAAATGACTTTTAAGTTAAAAGGGCTTTCAGAAATTTAAAGATGTGGTTTAAGGTAACTTAGAAGTGATACTCTTATACATTTGAAGATTCGAGAAAAAAAAAAGGAAAAAGTAGAGCAAACAAAAAAGGAAACAGATCTATCTTGCATGGATTAAGTACATATAACGTAAATAAATATGGAAAAAGATTGTGAATGAAAAGTTTAAAATTAAATAAAAGAAGTCGTTTCCGTCATTTTGAATTCAATGATTAGCTAATTGTAAAACGGAGCGCAAAATTTACGCTGAATGACTTCGATAAAAAAAATGCAAGGTCTGTTTTGTTATATTTATTAAAAATGCTTGTGACATTTAATCGTCTTTTATGATATTATTGATCGACCGTGATTATGTAAGACGAATGTAACGAAATAATCTCGATACTCCATTATCTTACTCCGGCATTATTTATACATATATCTAAGTAATATATATGTACATGTGCATAATTAATAACGCCGAGTCTTATTACACGATATACGCCAACAATCTTACTGACGCAAGAAGATTCGTTGACAATCAAGACCTCAAAAATGAATCCATCCAATGCGTCTGTTTGAAACGAAAAATGAATCGACAACGAAAAAAAGAGTCTAATTAGCATCGCAAATTAGTTGCGTGAGATATAATCGTCAACGTACGTTGAAATCTTGAACGTAAATCTCGCAAATCCTCCTGATTATTATTAATCTCACCACTCGTATACGGACACATTGATCATATTTTTGAGTGTTAATCGAATGTAATCGATCGGAGACATGCATTTACACTCCGGAAGAAATAACACGCGTTCGTTACGTTTACAAGTTGCTGATAACGATGAGCAGTGTGAACTGATAACGATTATCATATACGTGAACCTTTGTAAACCACTTGGTTCATTCCGTATAGACTCAGCGAGATGAGATAGCGGAGAGGAGACAAAAAGAGGGAGAGAGGAAGAATCAAAAGAGGAATCGCTTGCAAAATTTTATAAAGTTAACATATATAATTTTGTAGAAACTACTCAAAATTGTGAATTTAGTTTTCATAGTTTTACAGTTGTTGACTTTACTTTTTCATAGTTTTACAGTTGAGGTAAAATAAATAATTCTAGCCATTAAATCAAAGAAAATATCCCAGAACAAATTGAGATTCTGTAAAAGTTTTCTTAAATATTGACAGTTCCAAAAATCTGCTTTTTAAAGGAAAAGAAAACAGCGATTGCGTAGCAACGAATTTGCTATTAATTTAGAAAAGATGAAAAAAACTCTCATACACATTTTCAATTCCCAAGCACGGACAATCCGTTAGCATTACAATGGGAATGCTGACAATAAATAATGATGAAATAGATATTTTAGACATTCCAAAGAAGTGCATCTCTAAGAATTAAGACTTTCCTGTTCCAAGTATGAACAATAGCCAAGATATGTCTGTGCACGAAACAGAGACATTCTAGAAAGTAGATGGACATATGATGACGCGATGAAACAATAAACACGCATTCCCGCTTTGAAAAATCACTTTAAAAAGAGCATCTTTTATCTACACTTTTATCATCTGTTAATCTACACTGTTAACTTCATAACGTCAAATTATACTCAATTTGAGTTATTTTTTATCATTTCTATAGATCATCACTGTTCCTATTTAACATATCATTAATTTAATTGAAACAATGGAATTATAATAATTTAACTTAAGAAAATGTTCAAATTTATTTTATTATTTACTAAAATTGCACATGTTAATATGAACATTGTTTACTTTAAAACTAACTATAGGAAAAGATTAATGTACATTGACATAGAAATTAAAAGTAACAAAATGTTATTTAATTCAAGAGGGTTAGATTCCCATTGCTCCTTTGATATCTAATGTATATACTATATATATAAAGAAAATTGATCACTTTTTGGTTGATTGTCGAAATCACTAAATAATTTCCCATTCCAAAGCGCGACGTCTTATAAATTTGCAAATATACAAAAGCTCCATAAAAAGAAAGGAATCAACTCCACGTTTCTCTTATGTATTATTACACATTACGAGACACTGATTGTTTCATCGATAGAAATGCACAACTGTCCAGAGAAACAGAGTAATTCGTCCAAACTGATGCGAAATAATTTTGTACGGCTCGTATTTTTAACTTTTCATTATTTCAACTTTCGGTAACGTAAATTGACGTTATTAAACTCAGATAGAGGATTTATTGATTATCTCTCATGCGTCATTGCAGAATTTATACAGCGAATACGGAGGTACGTCAATTTTTCCAGTAATGAAAATTAAATTTAATGAACGATTCCGCATAATTTTTCTTCAGCGAATTTTCGGTTATATTAAAAATTAGGATACGAAATAAGGTTACGCCACTGGGCGTAAAAAGATTGTATCTCACGAGACAATCCTGTACGCAATCAAATTCATATGGAATTATTCAGCGCTGTGAGATTATATTATCGGTACCTGCAGTACACGCTTCTTACGCGATACCATGTGTTCCAATATTGGCACTCCAATATTCGCAATCGTGTCACAGTTCCAGATCGCAGATTGCGATCGGTTCGCTTGGATTACACAACCGGCTTACCGTTTAACAATCGCAGCAGATAACGCAAGTTCAGTCACAAATAACACAAATCTGTATCGATACATATAACAACCGAACGTTCACGCGCGCAAAACGATCATCGTCTTCACCAATCTTTGCTACGAAATTGTATATCTCTCCCCTTCTTTCTCGCGAATTTAGATCAGCAATATCAAATTCACGACACCTCCTCTCTTTATATATTCATATAGTTAAAGTATGTCTCTCATGTGTCATGGCAAAATGTATTTCGTAATAAATCTACTGCGGTAAACGAGAACTGAATATAAAATCTAAAAGAGAAACAGAAAATCAAATCATGTGTAGGATAAGATGTATATAGAAAAATATCATTCTATTGCTAGGAAAATTAATTACTCAATTACTTTTCTTCCTTTTAAGCAACAGCTATCTTCAAATAAGCAAAGAATATTTTCTTAATAATAATTTTAAAATATACTTAATATAAAATTTAGAAATCCTTATTATATACTCAAAATCAGAATTTATTTTCTTTGAAGAATATTATAAAATTAATGGAAGAAACGATTATATAATAAGCAAATTGAATTCAATTGTAATTTAATAATCTTGATTAAACATTAGGATTCAGAATATATTTGGAATAAATTTAATGCTTGCGACGAACTTAGATATAGATTTACGGATACATTAACTTTTGAAATACTTGTTTAAAATAAATATTTCGAAAATTAATATATCCGCAAATCTATAATAAATTCGTCGCAAGCATTAAATTTATTCAAGTGCATACTATACGTAAATTACTATTTGCGTTAGAGTATGTATTGTTCTGTGTGTACTATATTCGAAATTGTATCACCTTATCCTGTTCTAGTAATTAACTCATTTCTTTAAAGAATTTTCGAACAAATCAATCTTAGTTAGACTGGCTTGCTTGTTTTAAAGATTATCATTCATTCAAAACTTTAATCTCGCTGTTAGTTTGTTAATTTTCCATGCAATCTATCTAGATCTTGCATGTTTTCACGTAAAGACTGACAACTGAAATTGAGTACTTGAGCAATAAGTCGACTGGTCGAAGTATTAAAACAGTGGATGGAATCTCTCCATTTATGCTCGTTTCCATCAATGATTTAATCTCGGTTCAACTTACTCTTTATTTTTTTCTAATTTTTAGAACTAGAAAAAGATGAAGAGTAAATTGAACCGTGATTAAAGTTAATCCATATTGGTGGAAATAAGCATTAGTGACACAAGTCGACATGGAAAAAACGATTTTGATGAAATATCTAAAAATTTAGCTAGATGCGGATTAGAAAATAACTTTATTGGACCATCAAAATATTTATGTAGAAAATTCAAGCATAATGAGCAATGCCGCAAATAATTTTGATACTCTAACAATCAGTTTTGAGCGTCTTAAATACTTGATGGTCCAACAAAATTTATTTTCAGATCTATATCTAGCTAAATTTTTAAATACTTTGACAAAATCGTGAATCGTATCGTTCTATCTTTGTTACTCACTGACGCCAAGAAAACTAGAATGATTCTTGTATCAATTTATGTCACCAAATAGAAAGCATCTATATTTCCATAATCGACCTGATCAAACAGATCAATGAACCCAAACTATGAATATTCGGACATCGCGCCATTCGGCATTCGTTGGAGAAGAAGAAGAGGAAGAATGCGCGAAAAAGATGAGCCATAGATATGCCTGCGCGCGCGTGGCGTCATAATCTTATCGTTGATCGCGAGTGATTCAACTTTGAACTTTCCAACGGCTATCGGACGAAAATACACCCGCGGATTTGGCTATCGAGGTGGCACGATTTGATTCGGGTACGCGAATAATACCATCACGACACGGTATTTTCGCGAACCCCGAAGGATGTTTTTCCAATTTCCGTTCGGTCGAGATCACCGTTGAGGAAATGGCCAACAAAGACGATAAATAATCGGTTTCATCAGCTCGATTCTATAGCTACGATTATATCTTTGACAGATAAGTTTTTTCCTCGAGAGAAAGAGAGAGAGAGAGAGAAAGATGGAAGAATCATGCGGTTAAACCGAGATTATTTACACTTGAATCACACTGAACGAAGCCATATAACAGTGTGCTTTTAATATCTTGTAGTATTACAAAGTGTAACAAAGAAACCTTTTTAATACACCATGGGCCGTCGAGGGAATTATTACTGGAAATAGCATACATAATTGTACATAGCACAAGGATGATCATCTCGTCGATTATTTCACGCGGAGAAAGGTCAACGATCAGCGAGATCTTAAACGGAGGACATGCGAATAATTTAAAATCGAGGTATTTCGTGGTGACAGTAAAGTTTTGAAAACTCACTTTCGTTCGGATAACGTCAAGGATCATCGAGCAAATCGACGACAATTCCATACCGGTGAATCCGTTCATAATTGGCAATGTGACGGAAGATAATCACCATATTTCGTTGTTTAATCGCGTTCAGCACACCGAGTGTACTTTTCATTCAAGTGGCAATGACGGTTTCGCCGCAGCGTGATCAATCGCACCGTGCAAAGGCGTTATTGGACTCATATAACACATATCCACCTACATATAAGAACAAGTACGCAAGCAAGCGCGTGAAAAAGAGAAGAGAGAAAGAGAGCGTAATCATCGACATTGAAGAGACCCGTCACACGCTGTCCCAGGCCGCAAAGATGTACTGTAGAGAAGCAGCGTAATCTCGTTATGAAAGTGGAAAAAAAAAGAGAAAGAGAAGACGAAGGAATGGAGGAAGAGAGAAATAGAGAAAAAAAACTATTGCATGTTACGGCAAGCGTAATATATATCATTGGAGAATGCGTCGAGCGTCATACAAAACGCATTTTCGACACAAACGAATTTTCAACAACAAACTTGCGCGTCACTAAGAAGCGCGTCACTAACAATTCTGACGAGATTCACAGGATAGATTTTCGTTCAACAGAAAAAGCATCTTTCCATATTGAAAGAAATACTAAAAAAAATACTAAATTTTAATACATATTTGTTTCAATAGCTTTAAGTAAATATTTACTAAATGTGAACTTATATTTATTTGATTTAACTATCATTTTTTTATCGAATAAAATAACTTACTATAAGTAAATGTTTATTTAGTTTATTAATTAAAAAAACATATGTATTAAGATTCAGTAATTTTTTTTCAATGCAATCCGTAAGATTCTTTAAAGATAATTGATTTATGCATTTAGATTCAGTGAGACACGAGAGTAAGATCAATTATTGGGTACTAAATAATTCTACAATTGCGAACCTGCTTTTTTTTACTACACGCAATTATAGATAAATAAATAAAGAGGGAGGGAATAAAATAAAAAAGAGCACTGTTAACCAATAGAAAATTCAATTGTACATTAAAGCCGTTGTATACAAATTTGATGTAAGGATGTGTGTTTAACGTAACCGTAGAACCGGGTTAAATCATGAAATTCTTAATACAACTTTATTGCGCTTTGATAAAAATGTATTTTATAAATCAAAATGTTTGCATTCAACTTTTACACTTGGATTAGATCAGGGTACAACGGCTTTAATATGTACTAATGCGCACTGACTGCGTCCAATCGAGCTCGCTGTGAAATCACAGTGCGGCTATCGTTTCGTCGGAACAAAACCACGATCGGCACTTGCACGCATACGCACTTCCGAGGAGCACAGCACTGCAAATTTCAGCGTAAAGATAGCGGAGGAAGATCGTGGAAGAGGGTGACTGTTACCATCCGAAAAATGCAGCGGGTCCGTTCCGCCGAGAGACACCGGAGATAATTCACGGAGCCGGTGAGTTCTTTCACGCACGGCGAAAACGGCGAGAACGAACGGCTGACGGTCGAGACGAGGCTGGGATGTGCGGAGGAATCGCAGCGCCGGAGGATCCGTGGAACTCGCGCGGTCCCGACGCGTCTAGCAGCTCCATCTTGACTCGCTTGAGTCGGCGGCGGTCGCACAGCGCTTTCGGAGTCGAAGTCAAGTCCTCTCTCTCTCTCCCTCTCTCTCTCTCTCTCTCTCTTTCTCGCGCGCACACACTCACACACATATGCGCAAGTAGCAACACACGCGTTCTCCGAGTCGTCCCCTCGCTCACTCACTCTCGTTCGTTGGCATAATATCCGTCCGTTCTCACTCTCTTGCGAGAGCGTGCCGGAGAAACGCGCGCGCGCGCGCGCTCGACTGCTCTCACTAACACAATAAATCCATTGTGAGGGAGAATTCCTGGCGGCGCATTCCGTATGTATGTAAGAGTACGAGGAGAGCAGAGACAAGAAATGAGTAAGTGAGGGAATGAGACAAATATATATATGTATGTGTGGAGAGAGAGAGAGAGAGGGAGAGAGAGAGAGAGAGAGAGAGAGAGAGAGAGAGAGAGAGAGAGAGAGAGAGTCACCGACTCGAGTCAGCTCGGATTCGACTAGCTCGTGTTCGCGGATGTCGTTACGGGACGAAGGAAGAAACAGAAAAGGTGGAAGAGAAAGACGTGATCTCGAAGGGGAAAGAGGGCAAGAATGAGAATGTATACGTGAGGATGTGGGTGCCTAAGTGAAGTGGGAGGTAAGTAGCAAATGAAGGGGGCGAGGAAAAAAGAAAAGGAGCCGATATACCGTAGGGGCGTTTGGTGGGGAAGGAATTAATGCATGCCAAAGGAGGGGCAGGGAGAAAGAGACGGGAGGACGGGAGGGGAACGAAAGTGGAGGAAAGAGAGTACAAGAGAGAGGCAGAGGCGAGTATATGGTCGTCGTATAAATAGACGAGAGAGGCGTCGTATAGTACACGGACTCCTAGGGCAGATAGTGTGGATGCTCGTCGTAACTCGTAACGTGCGACCGACTACTCCACGCGTGCGTTCATTCGCTTTCAGTGTGGACGGACACTACATCGGGAGTTACTGAACACACGCGCACGCACGTACACATACACACACGCACGCACGCACGCATGCACAAACTGAAGGCGCGAGAGAAGGTGGTGCGCGCCAGCGCGCACATGCATACACACGTACTTGTATATCAGCGATACCATTCGAATTCACTCATACATCCACGTATAATGACCACACACACGCGCGCGCACGCGCGCACACACGCACCACACACAAACACACATGTATGGCTTTACACTTTACACGTTCCTCGTCGCTTGTAGCTATTAAACATCTATCCCCGGTGCTTCGCCATCCGCGTTTTCACTCGTACACTCGCGATACGCGACGAATGAATGAAATGGAGATGTCGCCCGGAAGATGGTGAAGAGCGGGCTTTTTTTTTTACCTACCTACCTACCCTCGACGTAGCTTCCCGTCCGAGTTTCCAGCGCGACGGCCTCGGGAGAGTGCCTCTCGAAGCGCATCCGCGTGCACCAGCAGCGCGCGTCACGTCACGTCACCAAGTACGGTCGCGGTAGTCTTTACCGACCGGGAGAGCAGAGCGGCCGAGACAACGGCGACGACGACGACGGCAACGGCAACGACGACGACGACGACGACGACGGCAACGTCGTCACCGCTGCTGCTCGGGGACGCGAGCGAGGCTTGTGCCGGCCGCGGCGGCACCGAATTATTGACATCGCCGTCGCTGCGTACGCGTTTTTGATTTCAATATCTATCGCGACGATTCCCTTCGTAGGTGCAGCAGCCTCTATCACTGTCGATGAATCTTCCTCACTCGCGCGCCTGTACCGGTTACTCTCCGATTCGATTGCTCAACTGAACCGCCTGCGACGAGCCGGAGTCGTATAACCGAGGCGGCCGACCACGCGCGCGCATACGCACACATACACACATACACACAGAGCGAGAGAGAGAGATTGGTATACGTCGCGTACGGCACCACTACTCCCGACGTCCCGCTGGGTGCCTCCCTCCTCCCTCCCTCTCCTCCCCCACCTCTTCCTGCGCCTCCTCCTTCACCTTCACCTTTTCCGACCGCTGCCTCCTCCTATGATTCCACTTCTACTCTACGCTCGTGTATCTCGGCGGACGTGTACGCATACGCTTCACCGAGTCACTCGGACGAGCCGAAACGAAACGACGCGCTCGCTCGTTCACTTCTATTCAGACAGTCCCTGGACTCACGCTGTATTTACACGTGCATGTACACGCAGCTGAGAGAAACACACGCTTGCTCTCACTGACAGTTGTTATATCTTGACAGCGTGCGTGAGTTTATGCGTGTGTATGCATACCTACACGCGTCGCCGGCCTCCACACACACACACATACACGTGTATGATACCCAATCCCCACTAGTCCCCAGCAGACCGCACTCACATGGACAAATGCACTTGTACGCTAAGCGTATGCAGCGCGAGTCCGAGTCTTTTACACTCCGCGAGCGGTGACTCGTCGTCGCGCGCGACTGTAGTCAGTAGTGTATATGCGTGTACGCGTCCGAAAGCTTCTAACCCGGAGCAACACATACACCTACGCGAATACACGCACACACACACACACATGCCCAACCACCAGCGGTCCGCCGCCACGAACTTGTAAGCCTCCCAGGAGCGTAGTCCGAACATTGTTGGATATCAAATCAAAGGAGTAATGATAATCTAATATCTTCAATTAAATAATATTTTGTTAAATTTACTTCCATATGTATCAAAATGTAAATCAATCTATTTCTGTAATTAGTTTTAAAGTAAATTACGTTCATTTAATATATATACATCTAGTACATTGAAAAAAAATGTGAAACTTAATACATATTTCTTTGAATAATACTAACATTTACTGACATTATTAAATAAATATTTACTCAATAAAAAATGATAGTTGAATTAATGGTTTTTGTATCAAATAAATATATGTTTACATTCAGAAAGAGGAGTAAATATTTACTTAGAGAGAGGATTATTTAAAAAAATACTTACTATTTAGTATTTTTTTTTTCATTTGAGAAATTAATTAATGTTACTACTGAAAAGAATCAGATTTACTCGTAGGTTAATTATTGTCAGTTTTCAAACAAGTATATGTTTATTAATTTTTTTCAAAATATTGTCTCTAAAATTATTTATTTCTTTAAAATTCTGAATGTCCAAAATTAAATATACTGATTAATTTCCAGGATTTCTTGAAAGAAGTTTAATTATTTTTGTTTAATATCAACTGAAAATATAAAGTAGTTCAATTTCTTCCTTTAAAAATTGACAGTTGAAATATTAAGTTTTAAATTAATTTTCTCAAATCTTCATGGAAATCACTATTATACAAAAGCTTTCAATTAATATGGGCATAGCGGTGTCCGCAACGATATTCGTTCTTGGAAACGGAAATGATATTTCCGCAACAAAAATATATTGAGACATGAATATTTTGAAGGATTGAAAAAATATAGTTTTAGTAAAATATATATTCGTTTCATTGAAAAAAATGGTAACAAAGTCTTATTATCTACTAATTCAATTTTAAGAAAATTTGACGTAAAAAAATTTAATTCAAAATAATTAAGATATTTAACATTACGCTTCTAAAAAATGCCCAAAAATATAGTGTCCAATTAAAAATATTTAATATAGCTACAAAACATATACAAATATAGGTATTAAAATAAAGATTAAGCAATATTAAATAATATTATCTGCGTAATTAAGAAACCGTCACGTAACAAAATAAAAGAAAAATAAAAAATTATTCGTCTAATTCGCACATATATCAATTTAATCAGTCATTACATAGAAACGAGATTTTCAAGAAAACATGACATAAATTTACTGTTGTTTGACTTACTCATCGTTACATCAATAATTACATTATAATAGATTACAGCGAATAGAAAACGGACAAGTTCTTGCAGACTGCGTTACGTTATGCATGTATTTTTAGCGAGACGATTATGAATCTCATATCTTTTCGCTTCGTCTTCGCTTGTCTCTTTTTCTTTTCTTGTTTCTCTCTCCTTCTCTTCGCGAGCTGATTACACACAGCTGATAGCTTCACATCAGCAACTGCTAGTTGGATCGCGACAGACTATGAATCACATCGGTAGATCAGGTCATACTATTTCGGAATCTCAAGTTGCTTCCGAGTAGTCAAAAGAATAAGAAATCGAATCCAATTCCGCTTCTACTTATTACCGTTGTCATACACACAACAGGGATCAGCACCTTTGACATTCCGCCTCAATTCTTTGTAACACTGAATCTTATTGTCCATGCCTCTCATTTCAGTATTTTAACTTATTACGTTTTTATTCCTCCGTATAGTATATTTCACTTAAACTTTTTACAATTTCTTTTCTTCCGTACTTATCTATCTTTTATCATTCTGTAGAAAATTTGATTTTTAAAATAGCATAAATATTTTTCTGACGCGCGAGATTTTTGCACGAAAGAAAAGCATAACTTTATGTTCTATTATTCTACAAATATCTCAAACAAATTCTTTCCTTGACAAATCACACTATTGAAAAAATTGTTAATAATCATTTCACATAATAGCCATGAGTTTTGTACAATACTTATTTTTTTATTTATTCCTTCAGCAAAAGTTTTGATTTTCAATTTGTTTAGGAAGTGGAAAACGTAGCTACGTTATTTCATTATGTATATAAAAGCGTCTGTCTTTTTCTTTCTAAAAATCTATGTTTTTTTGTTCTTTCTCAAGTGTTGCAGAATGCGACATTAAGACTCATAGACAAAGTAGACACATCTGGCGTAATAGCGGCCTCTAGTACGCTGTGCGTAAATGCTTGAGACGCATTACGCACACTTGCATGTCTACACACGCTTGCTATCTGCATAGCCAAGCAGGGGCGGTCATTACACGCAGAACAGATAGAGCGTCGTAACAGATGCAACGAATGTACTAAGAGGAAATTTAATATCACAACAAAAAATATATACCGAGAAAAGTGATACGTAACGAAACGTAACTTCTTATCATTGTTTCATGTCACTTTTCTCGGTATATATTTTTTATTGTGAAATTAAATTTTCTCATGTACATTACATACTGTTTAAAATAAAAATTTACAAATAATCTTTTTATTTAATTTTTTCGAAAACTATCTTGCTATAATATCTTGAATCGCGAATTTTGACATCCTGTATAATGTACGTGTGTGTGTGTGTGTGTGTGTGTGTAGCATGTAAGTAATATATACAGTAGCAAGATACCAAGATACTATAGCAAAATAATTTTCAAAATATTAAGTAAAAAGATTATTTGTAAATTTTTATTTTAAACAGTAATTTTTGAGAGTTTAAATATAGCTAAATTACAGAATACATTTAGACGGCCACCAGTCCATAAGTCGCGCGTGCAATAGCATTAGTGAACACGCACTTAACTCACAAGTGACCGTCTAAAACTTAGTCTATAATTGGCTATATTTAAACATCTTATTATCTCACAAGTTACTGCTTAAAATATAATAAAATTTTACAAATAATTTTTTCATTTAATTTTTTAAGAATTTCCGAGAACTTCTTGCTATATATTGTATAGTATTTTAAGTTGCGAATTTTGAAATACTCTGACATATCTATATATAGGATATTAAAGGGTGGAGCAAGATGAAAACACATAATTAAAATGAGATATGTATTAAGAGATACGATAAATATTTCGGAGGAATTAAAATTGTAATAATTATGTTAATCCAAAGGTGCGTACAGACCTAGACGTGAGTGAGCATTTTTGCGCGCACGAATGTTCACGCGTGGAAACTTTTTTCGACGTCCATTCGTATTATTCGTGGGCGTAAAATTGTGCTCCAGTCATTTATCGCAGTTCGCCAAAATAAGTAGCGAAATATCAAGAGACATCATCGTAGCAGCTACAGCATACATTATAATACATACTATTTTGCAAAAAATAAATACCTTTTCCTGTTCCAATACTTTTTCTCTGCGAAAGGATCCTAGTAAATTGCCTAGTAAATTTTTTTCGCTGCTAATACTATCTATTTTCATATTTTTCGCAATTACTTCCCAAGCATCGACCTTTTTATTACGATGGGAAGTGGAATAGATGTTTAGAATCCCGGTAACTTTTCATACTCGTCTATTAATTGCTCTTTCATTAGATCATTCCACGGTTTTGTTCGCACACGACGTTTTCGTTCCTCGGACACGTCCAAACTGAGCATTCGAAAATTGTTTGCTGTACGATAAGCGACGGATCGCGTTCATGCGTGCTCACAGTGTGCGTCAAAACAAACTCGACACCTTCAAATGCGAGCATTCGTGCGCGCAAAAATGCCCACGTCTGTACGCACCTTTAATTAATAATCGATGTGAACCTGGCGCTCAACTTTATCAAAAATAAAAATTAATATCGTAGGCCGTTTGTACCGATTATTATTTCGTTTGTACCTCAAACAGTTAAACAAAAAGTGAAAAATAAAAAATGGCCAGCGCGAAATTTTAAGATTTTTTAATTTCATTTATGCCATTCGAAAGAGAATCGTTATGTGATATTAAAATCAAATATATGTATAATTAAATAATTTCAAAAATTAAAATTAGAGAAAAATTAAATTAAATTTATGATAAAAAAATTCATTTCTTTAATTTCTTCACTTTTTTTTTACAACATTTCATTCGTGATTCATTAGATGTAATAAAGCTTCTGAATAATTCATTTATAAACTGGAAAAGAATATGTTCGATTGCTCTTTAAATTGCTCCTCACAGAGAACAACTGTCTTTTTCTTTTTGCCTGACCAAATGATATTGGTTAAGGACACGTGCGACCCTGCGGGCGTACATACGCATGTGTAGACGGAATAAGAAACGGAAAAAGAGAGATGGCGAAGAGAAAGATAATATGTGCGGAAAACATATACGTGTAAATATATAACCAGCTAGCGTCGTGTATACCAACGCACAACAATGTGCGTATATTGTCAAACGGATTCTCAGAATTTTCGACGTCGGTCCAAGAATTATCGCGCACCGATACTCACCGATAGTATCGAAACGCAAACAAATACTGAAGTAGTAGATAAACATAGAATGCGATTGTACTATTGCGCCAGAGTCGGTCGAGAAATGCATCTCCTCTTCCGCGAAATTATTACGGGACCGATTTATCGATTCTGTAACACGTTCCAGTTTATACGGGCACAAGGTGAGTCTCATGAGAATCCACTTTAGAACTGAAAATCGATCGATAAGATCGAAGCAATGACAAAAAGATTACGCCAGATAAAAAAGAAGCGTTCCGAAATAAGAAGCGCTGAAAAATATCACACGAGTATCCCTTAAAAACGAAAGGATTATCAGGGATAAAATAAAGTGCCGTGCTACTCGCTACGGCACTGGTCGGTGAGATGCTGTTGAATGGGCCGCGGCCTATTGGTTGGTCTCAGGTCACGTGCACACCGCTAGACATTCATTCTCCCCTCGCAACTGGTCCGCGTATAATTCGCACACGCATGCCTCGACTGCGCTCGACTACGCGCGACCGCCGCGACCGCCGCGACCGATATGACAAGCCCGTTCTACACAGTCACCGAGTAGGTGTACTACACGCGAGTACCTGAACACGTTAAAGCGGATTCAGATCAAATCCGCATGAACGAATGCGAACGAACAAGCCTCAACGAACGCGAATGGCATCGCGAGCACAAGCTAGTTTCGAAAGAATCCCGTACACTTTTTTTTATGAAGAAACTAGTTTCTGTGAAAAAAATTGTTTTTATGATGCTGATGAAGTTTCGATAGGTATGATCTCAAAAAAGTCTACTTTTACGGATACAGAGTCCCTAAATTGTTTTTTTCTACATAAAATCATTCTTTTTTTGTATTTTTTTAAATCTTTCCTGCAACCTTCCAGCCTTCTTCTTAATAAAACAAAATCTATGAGCCTAGTCTAAGAGATAGACTAGTTTTAATGCTTCTTATTATTATATCCAGGTTATTAATTAATAAAAAGTAAACGTAATTAATTAAAAGTTAATCGTACAAGCTGAATTTTTCTGAGGTCATACCTATTGAGACTTTTCATCAGCATTATAAAACAACCACATGTCAAAAATTCAATCAATTTAACAAAAGCCGGTTTCTTCATAAGAAATGTATGTGCGATTCTTTACATCACAAATACATTTTATATTCCTCGCCAATGCATCAAGAGTTTGAAGTGAATTGTTCATATTTGTTCGCGATCATCCTTACCACCTTTACTACGACAAGCTGGATAAAGGGCGAATGCAAGAAACCGCATCGCTTTTACGACATTACGAGAACGCGCAAGGAAATCGTCCGTAAATAGCACGTGGCCTTTTAACCCTTATCCTTACAAGGGACAAGAATTTATACGAGATTATTACTGCTTATATACAATATAATACTATAAGAAAAGTATATAAAATTATGAGCAATATATACTGTTAGGTATCAAAAGATGGCATGGCAGGAAATCTAATTTCTTGAATTAAATAACATTTTGTTATTTTTAACTTTCTGTGTGTCAAAATGTAAATCAATTTCTGTAGTTATTTTTTTTAATTAATCAATATTAATGTACGCATTTAGTAAATTAAATCTAATTCAAATTTAATAATTTTTTTTTAGTTAAATTGTTTAACTTTATTATTTTAGTAAAATTAACGATATATTGTGCTGTAGCAACTTAGGTTACTACAGAAATGATAAAATTAATTCAAATTGGATATAATTTGACATTATGGCCCGTATTCATAGTCGATTCTTATTTTAAGATCGTCTTTAGTAACGTCTTAAATCGCTCGGCCCTCTGATTGGTTCATAATTCATTTTCAGACTGTACTTAAGATGGTCTTAAATATAAGATCTAACTATGAATATCGGCCTATGAATGTTAAACAGTAAGTACGAACACTTTTTTTTTCAAAAATACACACATTTTCCACCATAGTGTTTACATGGTGTTTACTTGTGATATAATTTTATATTGTATTATAACATGATATACTATAACGTGTATAATTTTATAGCGTAAACAAATGTCTATTTTCACGCGATTACGTGTATGGCTAGAATCCTAGGTTAATTTAGGTAAATTTGAAAATTCGAGTTCTTTGAAAACGACGCATATGTTGGAAATCGAATTACCATTCCGAGTTATTCGCGCGATCATCGTACCTCCCGCGGAATCTATCAATATGAATTTGAGACGATTTGCGGAGTCACGATCAGCTTACCGAAGATTACGAAGCGAGCGGCCAATAGCAAATTATATTACGTTGTGCGCGCCTCGCTTATTCCGTATATTACGTGCGTAGGACGATTACGAGTGTCCGTGACGTGTCGGTTCTCTTTTCCCCTTCGGCCCTCTCTTCCTTATTTTTTTTCTTTCATTGCTCGTTGCACACCGCGAGCGCGCGTGTATCGATCGCTATTTAAGTCGCATGGATAACCAGTCGTGGCCGCAGGTCGCAAAAGGATTCCAGAGTCACCGCCGCATATCGACGGGGCGATTCGTTAAGAAACTCGAAGCGCGTAAAGGGTCCTCTACGTAGAAGTCGTAGATGGTCGTGGAGTCTTAAGTCGTAGGAAACTAACCAATCATAATCAAATATAAGGAGAACACTCTTTAGAATTGATCAGTCTATCAGTTTTCTGACTTAAGACTCCACGACCATCTACGACTTCTATGTAGAGGACCCTTGACAGAACGCTTGTTCGTCGCTATCGTTGCAACAGCAACGGATGAATGAAAAGTTGCAAAACAAACAGCGAGAGACAAAGCGAATGAGAAAGAGAGAGAGAGAGAGAGAGGAAGCAGAATTGAACTATGCGTGGCAATATAGTGTACAATCGCCGATGGTAGTATTAATTTTTTTTTCCGAGAGACAAAGATAAACATTAAAGAAAGAGAAGCGAGGAAAGTAAAAAAAATTGAAATTATAGAACAGAATAAATAAATTCGACACTTTTATTCAGTCTAATATTAATATTACAAGTTAATATTTATAAAGACAATGCATGTTGCATTTCGGGGCAAAGGGAAAGAGAAGAATACTGGTTTAGTCTTCTCTTTCCCTTTGCCTGGAAATTGTCAGTTTTTTGCTATTATATCTGATAAAACCATGTCTCATGTTATTAAATCGCAACATTTAAATCGCATATTAAATCGTTAACTTGTAACGCAATCATAATGAATAATTTCGGAATTTCAGAAATTATGAATAAAATAACAGTTTGGAATAAATATGATTTCATACTTATATAGTATGTCTCTCGCTTATAAGATCGAATAAAATGAATTCACAATAAGTTCAGTTTTAAATTAGAATAAAATTATAATTAAATGAACCTTGAACAAATTATGAGCTCACTTCATTTAAAAATTGTAAGCTTAAAATCTTAACTGAATCCAACTCGCATTTGTTCAAATAATTTTCAAGTCTATTAAGATTCAATCTTTCTATAATAGAAGCAGAAGAAAAAAAAAAGAAAGTCGTTATAAACGCAAATGTGTCGTTAACGGCAACAGACATTCCGGCTGCCACTTAAAACCAACGTACTCACGTGTTGCGATGACAAACGCCGAAAAAACGAGATCAAAGAAAACAGAGAAAGAGGTAACTGACAACAGCCGGTGTTTACGGTTGCCGTCTTTTCGAGTGATATTTATGGCGGACCTCACGCGGATTCCGTTAACTTATCTTAACAGTCGTCGTTCCGCGCGAGAGCGTGATTACGTTCACGTTTATCTTGATATCGCAAGAAAGATGATATCAGGGTCTTTAATGCTACTGCTTTTTCATCGTCTTATGTTTCGCGCTTTCCCAGTAACGATACGACTTCTCATTTGTTTTCCGCAAAACATGACTGAAGTCGTAATCTACATTTGATCTGTCGCGTTACTTGTACTTTTAAGGGCATTCTACAATGCGTTGCAAACACCCGTTGCCAGTTAAAACGTTTGTTGCGACAATCAATTAGAAGCGTTAATGGTATTATTTATGCTTCTGATTGGTTGTCATGACAAACATTTCAACTGGCAACGGTTGTTTGCAACGCATCGTAGAATGCCCTTTAATGCTCAGCATTTTTGCTCTCTCTCTCTCTCTTTCTCTCTTTTGAACGTCCAAGTAAATATTTATTGTACTTCATTTTAAGCACAAAAATTTTTGAAAATCCTATATTATATCGAAATTATTCTTATCATATATTATATAAATTATATTATATTAAAATTTTCTTCGAAGAGGACATTTTGGAATGCCTTAAGCATTGCTGCAGCGCAGATCTCTGCATAATACATAATCCATAAAGCATAAGAGAATCCAATCAAAGTTCTTCCTTGAAAAGGTAGGAAATAAAAAACTTTGATTGGTTCATTTTCTTATGGATTATCATGTCATGTGTTGTTTTTACGTTCTTTATGTTTCCGTTCTTATTAACAAAAGTCTCGTATATTGTTAAGGAGGGAAACACTGTAAAGATTGGAAAATTAATGGTACTTTATGAATTTTTTAAAAGAAAACAATACACGTAAATGAAATTTAGTTTTATTTATACAAAAACGCATGTTTTAATATATATGTAAAAAAAATGTGCGGTATTTTCATTTTTATGCCTTTTAGAGCGCTAGTAGGCTTAAAAAAAAGAGATGAGCTGGTTGATGCAATTCCTGCAAAATAGTTTATCAGAAATAAAGAAATCAAAATTATTCTTAAAGTATGGATCACTCATTTCTGTCTCATCGTATGGAATTTAAAATTTTACAAAAGCTATTGAACTTTAAAAAAAAAACACATTTTGACCCTCTTTCATTCTATTTTTTAACGTCTAAAGAATCTAATTTTGAATTTAAAAAACTCTACTGTAAAACAGAAATGAGTGATCTATATTTTAAGAATAATTTTGATTTTTTTATTTCTCAACTGTTTTGCAGAAATCGTCAGTCATCCCTCTTTTTTTTAAAAAGGTAAAAGAATGGAAATATGGAAATATCGGGCTCATTTTTTTACATACATATTAAAACATGTATTTTTGTGCAAATAAAACCAAATTTCATTTACGTATATTATTACGTTTTCTTTTAAAAAATTCATAAAGTACCGTTAATTTTTCGGTCTCTATAGTGCCCCCCTCCCCTTTAATTCATATAATGTGAAATTATATTCAGTTTTGTTATTTTTAATCATTTCTATAAGTCGCCACTGCCCCTATTCAATGGATGCATTCTACTGACTAGTATAGAGTACTACGACTGCTCACTTAGTGAGCTCTTTAATCTATAGTTTTAGTTCTAATGGAATATGTCATTCAAATGCAAGAGCCTCTTATTCTTCTCCTCTTATTCTTTATAGATATTCTTCATAGATACGATTTACTTTTTATCTTATCGCTAGGTTAATATTTCCCTATTTTATCTTTATTTCGAAATCGAAAATTTCTTTTCTCTTTTATAAGAGGATATACAAGGTGCGTCCCAAAATTTTCCGAACTTTTGAAATAAAACAACAACGGTTTACTTTTTTTTTCAAATTCAAATTGTTTATTCAAAGTAGTCCCCGTCGGACTCAATACAACGTTTGGCACGATCTAAAAGCATTTCAAATGAGTGTTTTATGTCGTTCAAAGGCACGTCCTTCAGAATAGTGGTACAAGCCCTTTGGATGTCTTCTACGTCCACATACCGCTTTCCTTTCATGGACAAATGCATTTTGCCGAATAGGTAGAAGTCACAAGGTGCCATATCAGGCGAATACGGGGAATGGTTGATTGTTAAAATGTGATTTTTAGTCAAAAAATCAGTGACAAGTGTCGAACAGTGAGATGGCGCATTATCGTGTAACAAGCGCCAACTTCCTCCTTCGCGATATTCTGGCCGAATACGACGAATGCGGTGCACCAAACGCTTCAAAACGCTTACATAGAATACAGCATTAACTGTTTGGCCTGCTGGAACGAATTCTTTGTGCACAATACCCTTGGAATCATAAAAACAAATGAGCATTGTCTTCACTTTTGACTTCTCTAAACGCGATTTTTTGGGTTTTGGGTCGTTTCGCGCCTTCCATTCCGCGCTTTGACGCTTGGTTTCTGGATCGTATTGAAAACACCACGTCTCGTCACCATAAACTTGTTTCATCAAATTATGGGTTTCGGTAAATGTTTTACCAAGTTTAAAACAAAACTTAATATTGGCTCTTTGTTCGAAGTTCATTCTCGTACCGATGTATACAACATACTGACACTTGAGACGCCATAACTTCGTTTCCACTGAACCAAATGTCATGAAATTTTTACTGGAAGTCAGCTAGGGATGTACCTTTCAAACGCGCAATTAAACACACGGATGGCGCTACCCGACCTATCCCTATTGAAAAAGTTCGGAAAATTTTGGGACGCACCTTGTATTCAGTTTCTTTATTTAAACATTCAAAGTCTAACAGATAAATCACGTTATATTTTTATCATACAAATTATCTACAGATTATTCTAAAGAATGTCTAAGAATATCACACGATCTTTCTCAAAGAAGCCCTCCTATAAAATAACATAATATAAAAGCGTACATTAATAATAATGTATATTATATTAGCGTTTAACGATTAAGTAATTAGCAGTAAAATAGAAATCTTCCTGAATGCGAGAACGAATATCTTTTTTTTCCCTTTTTCTTTTTCTAATAAAGTTAAATTAATTTTAAACATATGAATGTAGTGAATTCGCCTCGCATAAAGGATATTAAGGAAAACCGAATTTTTATTATTACAAATTGTTAAAACTCAACTATTACTTATTAAGAATAAACTTGTAGAGTGGGGAGTAGGGCTTACGCAGAGCCTTGCTGCCTTATCTCAAGGAAAGCGCGAATATAAGTTCTACCAAATTTTGAGGAGTGTCGAAAGGACACTCCCACACTCATTTTCAGAATATAAAAGGATCTGTCAAAGACAGAAACAGTCGGTGTGTGTGTTATTCAGATAGTCAGTCAGTTAGTTACTTAGTTACAGTTACAGCTACAGTTACAATTATACAATCAAGTGAACCGCATTCTTAACCGCACAACTTAATCTCCGGTCTCCGAGTAAATTGTTTAAATACATTGACTCAAAAACGGAGAAAATCTCAACAACATTAGACGTAACAGTTAATATATGGACATTAATATACGTTAATATATAGACATTTATTTTAAAATTACAGAAAAATGAATTGCAATGCGTCATTTTGGCACACATGGAAGTTAACTTAAACAGTTTGTTAATTTTAAAAATGACAAATTGTTATTTAACTCAGGGGAAGCAACTGAGTTGCATATTGATATCTATATAACAGTAATTAACAAAATCATCTCGATTGCAGTTTTATACCGCTATCTGCATGCATTCGGTGAAAGAGAGAGAGAGAGAGAGAGAGAGAGAGAGAGAGAGAGAGAGAGAGAGACAGGGAGTGTTAAGATAGAAGTACCATTCGAGAAGGTACTGGTCGATGAGTGGGGCTCCTATTCTTG
The DNA here is from genome assembly GCF_024713525.1 of Acromyrmex echinatior. Lineage (NCBI taxonomy): Eukaryota > Metazoa > Arthropoda > Insecta > Hymenoptera > Formicidae > Acromyrmex > Acromyrmex echinatior. The sequence continues at coordinate 16,306,394 of NC_141855.1, forward strand.
AAAAGTATCGCATACTTTGATTTTTATATAAAAACGCGTATATAAAAACTAGGGAAATATTACAGTATGCGTTAAATATACTATAGCATTTCTCTAGTTTTTCGTACGCAATACTTTTCAATAATAAGACCCCGGAACAATTGGTGGACGACAGTCGATCGTTTTATTTGCGATATGTCGTCTTCATACCCTTCCGTAATCAATCGCATGGAAGCTCAGACTGCCCGGCAGCGACACCCCACCACCTCATCTTGCACGCTATTATTATAACCGACGCAAAATCAATCGAAAGTTACCGTACACACTTGCGTCATCCACGTATCTCCCTCGTTTTCGCATGTTACTCTTGGTAACTCTGCTGGTACTCGCACCAGTTAACACGTTCATAATTCCCGTGCATTTTCCGAGCGTGCTATATGGCTTCAAAGCATTTCCAACACTCCTAGATGCCAAAGTTGAGTACATTATGAGAATACACTTTGTAAGTAGTAAAGTTATACTTTCTTCTATATCAGAAATCTAATTGTGTATCTAATTAAATCGAAAAACTGATTTCTTTCTTCGATAAATGTATTACAAATTCTTAAGTATTAGTTTAATTAAATAACAGGATATCATTTTTGTCGTGTAACAACTTATGGACTTGTATACTTAATTATGGATTCATACAATAATAAAAGAACTTTTTCGAGAGAATGACCAACACAACATGTCATTTGTTTAATCACCCATTGAGGTGGGAGAAAAATACATATGGCGACACACCTCCATTGAAACGCGTGATCGAAGCGTACTATAACGTTAGATGTACATACAACGAGGAAAAACTATTTTCATTTCTCGCCATAGCACTACAGATAAAAATTACAGAAAAAAACCTAAAAACTTGGAGAAAAAAAACAATAAAAACTAGTTTCTTTCCAATCCTAATAGGTTTTTTACTCGAATTTTCTATGATCAAGAAAATCTTTGCATCTTTAACACCATATTATTGTTCTAGAATTCAGATTTTGTACTTATTCAAAAGATTTTTTGTGTAAAAATTATTGTAATCGATCGAAGTGTAGTATAATAACTGTAGTATAATAAAGTGGTGACCATGGATATAATTAGATCCAGTTTCGAAAAGGCGTAATCAACTCATTAAGCACCGCAATAATTCAGAAATGTTTCCGCCACAATATTTTAAAGTTATAAATACAAAATACATTAAATAATATCAAAATAATATAAATATTACAAACATTTTAACGATAAATATAAAAAAAAGTAATTCAAGATTTTTTTTAAGATTTTGATAAAAAATAGCTTTTTACTACAAAAAACTCAGTTTATTACTCGATTTCTATTCCGAAATAAAACTATTTTTTTTCCTCATCTGTATATATATATATATATATATATATATATAAAACGAACAAAATGAATGAGCGAGCTTTGAAATGAAAAAGTTCATATGTTCATCTTTAATAAATAATGCACAAAATATTCCTATTTCGAAAATAAAAAAATATTTATATATGTGAAGAACCTTCTATGTCTGAATAATAGAATGTACAATTAACAAAATCTTCGAATATCTATATATAATAATAAAGATTCAAATAATATACATTCTATTTTGTTTTGTTTGCAATCTTTGCTGAGTGTCGACGAACGATAACAAATTCTGTAAACTGAATGAAATAAACCATTTAAAATGCTTTTATCAATTATGTTCTTCATTTCTAAATTATCGTTTATCAGAAATCGTTTAAACTTTTTCATCAATCGATGCTTTCATTAATCTGTGTCCGAAATTATATTACTTATTTCAGAAAAAAATCGAGATTTAAAAAACAACTATATCATACATTTTACAATCACAGAATATTTTTCTTAATTATATCACGTAAAAATGAACATGGAGCAAAAGTGTAGCAAGTATAGTTTCGTGGAAAAGACGATTTTGCTGAAATATCTAAAAATTAGGTATACACAAATTTGAAGATAATTTTGTTGGGTCAAAATAATTATGTAGGACACTCAAACTGATTGCTAGAATGTCAAAATTTTTTGCAGTATTATGATTGAGATTCCTACATAATTATTTTGATAGTTCAAGAAAATTATTTTCAGATCTAGCTGTATCCAGTTAAATTTTTAAATACCTTAGCAAAATCAATTCTTTCCCTGTAATTTAGGTTTCTTTGGCAATAATATTTGCTTTATATAAGTAAATATCTTTATATTTCGAATATCATTATAAATGATAAATAATCACCTCAGTTATTTAATAATTATAATTCAGTTCTCAGACATTTATTTTAATTAGATAAAACGGATCAAAAAGTCCAGGAATGCGATATCATAATACTTATACTGTCATAATTATATATTATTTTTTTTATCTTTTTACACGATCACAAAATTGATTAAGGACGTATATCGTCGGTTTATAATTGCAGAATAAAAAAAAAGTCATTGTCGTTTTATCGATCTCAAAAAATTATATACACGGACTATTCTAGATAAAAGTGCACTGGAACGAAAGCAGAAGACAAGATTAAACGATACAGCAAACGGTATTTTTAAGTATGACATTTCATTCGAAATAATAGATCAAGCGTGATGAAGCTTATGTTTCACGATAATATAGAGTTAACTATTCAAATATTTTAAGATAAACGATATAGCGATATGCATTGTATAATTATGTTTTTTTGTTCAAAATTATATTGAAATTTGTTTAAATCGCCACGTCGTTCGGCTTAAAATGTTTGAATAGTTAATTCTACATTATCGTGAAATATAAACTTCACCACGCTTGATCTATTATTTCGAATGAAATGTCATACTTAAAAATATCGTTTATTGTATCGTTTAATGCTTGTTTTATGCTTTCGTTCCAGTGCACTATTTGCTGACGTACAGATGTTCTCAATTATTGACATATCATTTAAATACTACTACACTAATACAGCTGACGTTCAATCGTAGTTTTTCACGAATAATAATAAAAAATGAGTCATAAGAAGATAGGTATACAGTACAGCAGTTAACGAGTTATGACTACTTTTTATGGAATTTCCACTTCCCTCATTGCGCGAATCATCCATTGATAAGAATATTGTTATGCAAATTTAATTCATAGTGTGTAATGTATTTACACTAAAAATACCGGCAAGTCTTCCAATATATTAAAAATTTTGCACGAATCCGCGTTTGGCATCGCATTCCAAGATTTTTTGCCGATATCTAATTTTGTAATACGAGAATCTTCTAAACAATATCACCAATACAATTCCGTTATCGCAAATAATTTTTGTTAGTTAGTTTATAACGTAAAATCGTGTAATAAGATAAGATACTTTAGTAAAAAAAATATAAAGATGATTACTGCAGTTTCGCATTTCAAGCTCAATAATTTTATCTCATCGATTGATCTTTTTTATGAAAAAAAATAGATATGCATATTACAATTACAAACAAAATTAAAAAAAAAATAATTTTACTTTATTTCGTCGATTCATCTCATAACTAGTATCGTAATTATAGAATACAGATATCGAAATTGAATCGAAATTGAACAGAAAACCATGCAAATTATTTTATCACACAAAAATTTACCGTCCACACATAAAAATATAAAGTTCGAATTTATCGATATCAAGACTTTGTTTTCGACAAATCAAATTTTCATCCTAAAGATGATACGAATCCAGATGAAGCGAAGAACGTGAGAGAATGAACTAACTTAATTCAATGAGTATGAACAATGTTGCAAATACAATCGAGTTACAAATTGATATCAACGAATATATATGGTGTCTTGTCTATATCTTCTCGGTGTGTCAAAGAAAAAGCATTCGTTGCATACATTAAACTGATTAAACCGTAATCATATCAGCGATTGCGTGATTGTAATTAGCAATTGGCGATTATTTTTCAACTAACTCATAAAATTAGAACTAAGCACCGATTGTTTTGCTCTAATTGAAAAGCAATCGTCAATCATCAATTATAATCGCACAATCACACTAGCGTGATTACGGCTTTATACGTTCGCGAATGTTCGTTCGTGATCGTTCGTCCTTGCTAGCGTGTGGTCGGATCCGCCTTGACACGCAGACAATATTCACGTACCTCGCGGACATACGCTCGTATCTGAAAATATTTCATTCAATGTACCTTATGTATGGCATGTGCCAAGCATTGACCGTGGACGACGTCTAGCGCGCGTCTATAAGCCTAGTCTGTCGTCTATTAAAAGAGTGCTCGGCTGCAATCTTGCGATTATACGCGTATCTACCGTGCACTTGCGACGCACCACCCGTACGACATATGTACGTACGTGTATGTATGTATGCGTGTGTATTGTGTGTACGCGCTTGCGCGCGCGTACGTATGTTGTGTGTGTGTACGCGCAAGCCACGACGGTTGCGTGTTGCGGGCGTCTCGACGCGCTTCCTCGTGGCCTTTGTGAAGCGTCGCCACCCGCCCGGTTAGCAACAGATTTCACCAGGATCGGACGAGCCGTCGAATAAGAAGGACCCTGATACCCCGTGACCTAGACAAGAGAGAGCTCTCTTGCTCTCTCCGTTTTGTTCCGAACGAAGATGTGGGCAATATGAATTGATCCGCGAATACGGAACGAAGAAGACGAACGGGAGCGCGTCGCTTGACAATTCCTATTTAATTCTCTTTTTGATGAAACGACATTTTGCAAGTCGATCATTAAGGAATATAAACATGAGAAACATATCAGCTTTCATGAGGAATGTAATATTATATTTCGCTTTATTTTCACATTGAAAATGTAAAGGACTGACGATTTGTCGAAGAGACAATTTTACACGTAAATAAAAAAAGTTGTGTGTGTAAATATTTTTTAGATCTGTAATTATTGAATATTAATAATTTGTGAATATCATAATGTAAACTTGACAAAGTGATTTTTGAATAGGTAAAAAAATAATATTATAGAAAATTTAATTATTCGATAAAACATACTGTCTCAATTTATTTAGGTTACCTATTTTAATATCAAATAAAAAATTTCATTACTATTATTCGAAATCTTTTAATGTCTTCCCAGCAAATATATGTAATGCAAATTTGACGAAGTAAATTTTGAGAAGATAAAAAGAATAAAATTGTAAAAAAATTTAATTATTTACATTAAAAAGTATTATCCCTGTTTATTTAGTTTACTATCTATTTTAATATCGAATAGAAGGTTTCATTACAATTAAGATATTATTAGAATAATATCTTACATTTCTCTCCATTATTCAAAATCTTTCAATCTCTTAGCAAAAATATATAATATATATATATAAAATCAATATTTCACATTCATGAAAGAATGATGCAATATCTGAACATATACACATATACAATATCAAATAAAATTATATAAACTGATTATCTTAAATCTAATATTCAATAAAATAAAATAAATAAATATAATTAAGGCCATTAAAAATAAATTATATATTAAATAAAATTTCTCTTTCTCAGCGAAATATTTCCAATTTAAAGATTTCTCTTAAATTTTAATCAATTATTCATTTTATTTCATCTGCACGCTAAGTAGATGTAAAACATTTGCTCGTTTATCTTCACAACATAAAATGACATTGATTGTTTTAGCTCGGCACTAGAGGTATAATACTTTTCTGAGAAACCGAGAGACGTCATCTCGAGTGACGAGAGGTGTCTTGCATAGATTTGGTCCGATCTCATAGAGATCCTGCGGAAGAAGATACATCTCGCTTCTCGATGCGTCAATGTCGTCAGTATCATCGCATATGGAGGAGATTACGATCACCTAGTTCGTCGCTCGTGCGTGCTGCATCGGTGACCCATGCACAGCGAAAGTTCTTTTGTTCGCTGATGAATCAAGATTTCATGCGCTTACGCGATTCGCATTTACGAAACGTTCCACAAAAGGGCAATAAGTGTAATATATAGCGTGTATAATACTCGTTTGTGCGTAAAACAGAACCATCATTCATTCCTGACGATTCTCACACTTTTAATATCATTTACCAAAATATTTTTCGTCAGAACAAGATTGTATTAATAAATGTTACTAAATAATGATTAAAAACAACAGCAAAATTAAATATTTAAAACATTTTAAATAAGATATACAATATATGTACATACAAAATAAATTATATACGTATATGTATATACATTAAATACACCATCCATTAACTTCAATATTCGAATTAAACAGAAATATTTTTGTTTATATAAAATATTGTTCTATTAAAGTTTATCTGATACGCTTTCAACGACTGTAGATCTTTGCTTATTATATAGTATTATATAGTACAATATGAATACTTGGTGGTACCTATAGAACTGATACTGGTGTTTAATGTAAAAAGTACGGGCTTGACTGTCGTGCCCAGCGCACACTCCGTATATACGTCAGTCTCTCTTTCTCCCTCTGATTCATCCGCGATGCCGGGGCCGGGCTCTCATAAACGCGTTCGATCCCGTGGAGCTCACGTGCCGTAAATTATTCGGTGAGAATAGGAGAGGAGCTGTGTCGTGACGCATGCGCCAGCACGCTCGGTGCAGAAATTAAACCTGCTACGAGGATCGTCCGCGATCCAAATAACTTGTCACGGAGAAACAGGTTTCTACGGGCGTCTCTCGCACGTGCGCTCGCGCGCGCACAAATAGACGATCGTGTATATTGTACAGATAGATATAGATATTCTCAAATAGACACGACGCGACGCTCGCGACGCTCTCGATTCCTCACTACTATCGTACTACGAATTTTCTTGCTAAGAAGAATAATAATAATCGATCTCTCTCTTCTAATAAATTCGATTATAATGAAATATTTAAAATACGATTAAATCATTAGCGTGAGATAACATAATTTTATTATATAATCCATACGAAAATAAAACATATCAAATATTAAAAATGCGAGAAATTTTAATTCTTCGCTATAGTATCACAATTAATCTCTTAATTTATATGTAATTAAAATAAAATTAATTTAATCTTCAAATATGAATTATTCGTGAGATTATATAAATTGAGATATTCAAATCAGTTTGCCTGCGGTTTATAGTTGCGGAATCGAAATGTTAAGTCTTTTCCTGCGGTTCACACAAGCGAAAGTCTCAAAGTAATCTAATCCACGGCGTTTACGCGCAATTAGCGAACGTTAAGTTGGGCAGCGATATGAGGCGATCCGCCGTCACAGAAACGGATAACGATCCGCGAGTATTTACGTCGCCGGTTGATTAAAACGACTCCGACGGTCATCTACCTTCTGCGCTGATGTCTATTTTCACGTAGATTCCGTATAACTCGCGCGGTCGATGCATTTATATTTCGAATTTACAATTCACGCACGCACGCACGCACGCACGCACGCACATACGCACGCACATACGCACGCACACACGCATGCCACGCCACGTCATGTCACGTCACGCATGCGGTTTCGCGTCAGCCGCGCATAACACGGAACCTAATTGTATTTTCACCTACGCCTTCAATCGGCGAGCGATCGTTCGTTTCTAACGCTTTTCCCTTTTTCCTTTTCCTATCTTTTCCCTTTCCTCTCTCCCCTTGTCGACGATATGATGAAATCGAGCAGCCAATACGCTTTGTAAAAGAAAGAAAAAGGAATTGCTCGCTCAATCGTACTGATTATGAGCGTGAATATATGTTAAATCTGTTCTGACAACTTTTTTTATTTTACTAACAAAGATTATATTAAAATTATTTATTTATTTATTTATTTATTTATAATAAAACGAAATCGTTTCAAATGTACAATCAAGAAGAGCTTTTACATCTTAAATTATTTACAGTTAAACTATTGGAATTTTCATTTAAAGTTTCTTAGGTTTTTTTTTTTAAAGTCTTTAATAATCTTAATAAATCAGACAAGTTTTCAAGCGTCAGAAATTTCAAATATGTATATCCAAGATTATGTATACAGCGTGTCTCAAAATTCACGAGTAACTTTTTTACATTATAGCTAAAATGTTTTGGAAAAATGAAGTAAAAAAGTTACTTATAAATTTTTATTTTAAATTTACAATAGTTTCTAAAATATAAATTTAAATATAGCCAAACCAGGACTACGTCTGGTTATCTGTGAATATTACTGAACACGCTGAAATGTGCACTCAACAGCGCTGACTAATACTCATATAGTCTGTAATTAGCTATTTTTAAGTTCTTGTTGTCTCAACTACTATTATCTTAATTGCTTAAAGTAAAAATTTACAAATAACTTTTCACTCAATTGTTCGAGAACTTTCTTCTTGCAGTATTTTGAGTCATAAATTTTGGATCCTGTATATAAAATTGTTTTACATTTCATGAATATACATATATTTACAGTATTATTGTTTACGCTGTAGTATTATTGTGCACGTAATCGCTTAAAAATTATATAATAAATAAAAATTATATAAATAGTAACTTATTTATCAAGATTGTGATAATGTGATATACTTAATTTTTTTAATCTATCAATCTTTGGTCTATCAAATAAAAAAAAATTGTTTTCTAATACAGATAGATAGATAAATGCGTTCGATCAACGGCTTGTTTAACAAAAAATGGATAATTAGATATCTATACTGTTAAATTGATAACATCAAATTTTACTCAATTTGAGTTAATTTTAATCATTATATGACCGATATTCGGTCATATAATCGATTCTTAATATTTAAGACTGTTTTAACTTTTTAAGTATAATCTTAAGACTTCACGAACCAATCAGAGGACCGTATTAGCATCTTAAGACGTTTTTCAAAACGCTAATTGAAATAAAAACGCATGATATATATATATATATATATATATATATATATATATATCGTTAATTTAACTTAAACAATAAAATTAAACAATTTAATTAAAGAAAAAATATTAAATTTGGCTCTCAATTTTGTTTATTATTTGTTAAATGAATATGTTAATGTAAAACGTTATTCACTTTGAAACTGCAGAAAAGGACTGATTCACAATGTATGTAAATCATATAATACATTACAATAAATGAATGTTACATTTTTATTCAGGATCATCGCACGTCGCGTTATCAGCGGCAATGATACAATCGCCGACGACGCAACGAGACACGATCCGCAAGAGTGAACTTTTCCCATTGTGTTACGCGAAAGCGACTCTCGCACGCAATAATTCTTGATACGAAAGAGGGGAATCGGCCGAGGCTTACGCGGTTTACGTCGCTTACGCCGCAACGCGTGCAACGCGATCGACGTAACGACTAATAACGCGCGCTTCCCTTTCCCTCTCGAACTTATCCGCGATTCAACGACGAGCGGAGCACATGTTCGCTGTCTCTCGAACAATCGTTGATTCTCTCGGCTGATCGATCGGCCGAACGACCGACTGACGAACAGACGATAAGACGCGTTTCACGACGACAACCAACGCGACCCGATTGTCGTGACTTGGCCGTGGGGATCATCGTCTCCTGATCTCTCTCCTAAACAAAGAACTCTGACTGACAACACGCAACGACCCTGACTCCGTTCCTTATTACGATTTACGGTGCGTGCGAATGTAGGAAGACGAACGTATCTCACTTGGTTGCACGTGAATATATATGTTTAATTTTAAATGTTAGCTCATAATTAACTCGTAATAGAATCATTGTTATTCCTAGAACCTATCTATATTGCTTAATTATTAAAATCATCATTATTATTATTATTATTATATTATTAACCCTCACTTACCGCGCGTCTTTTGTCATCAACATTCCCGTGAAAGTATATTTATTTCGACAAGTAAAATTGCACGATTCTTTTTCAAACGCTGCGCGATTTTCAGACACTCTGATGAGCACGTCATATTCTTGTATTGTAAGTAGTTAAGAAATTCGTTTCGCATTTAATGATCAACATTTGAATCCTTCCTCTGTGAAAATCCAACGATTTATAATTCAACAAATAATAATAAAAATAAACACAAAGAAACACACGGTGGAAAGAGTAGATTCACGCTGAGCTAATTAGCGTTAAAAGGATCTTAAAGTCGTCTATTTTATCGAATCAATAGTACCTAAACACATACAATTTACGTGTGATATGTCAATGATATGTCACTACACACTACTACAATGTCGTGTACATACACATATACATATATAAATTTCCTAACTAATTTTTCATATTAAATTTATCTAATTCCAAAAACTCAAAATTGATCATGTAATTCATAGTCCGAAGAATAAAAAATCAAACGCCAGAAACTCTCCCCCCCCCCCGATAAAAAAAATTGTAATTTCCGTTTTTGACATAAAAACCGGTTTGGACTGCATTATTTATAATTTTAATTGTGCATTTTAAATCTGTGTATGATGTGGTAAAGGTAGTTCATAGAAAAATATTTGAAAAATAATCGGACTCTCTCTCTTTCTTTCTTTCTCGTTTCTTTCCACCCTCCTTCTACAAGGAAATTTCACCCTGGGCGACGAAGCAACACAAAGACGCCAGGTCGCGAAACATTATAGTACACGAGACGGCTCGCGCCGCGCATTCACGCGATAATAATGCCTCCGGGGGCCTCTTATCGATGCACCACGTTAAAGAGTCAGCAGCGTGCAACTGGCCGAAGTAGCGTATCGATTCGCAAAAGCGTCGCCGTGCCGCTCGTGATTCCCGAGGGATGTACTCGCGCGCGCGAAACAAGCCAAGGTGTATCCGCGCGAGAAGAAAATCCACTCCGTGATTTTCTCCGCAAGATCGCTTTCGGCGACCAACATTGCATTCCACTCGGTTTCGCAACGCTCGCGAGCATCACTTCATCTTTGTTGTTTATCAAATGTTAAATAAGAATGACGCACTGTTAAATTTGTTAAGTCAAATTATACCTATACTAATTTGAATCACATTTTCAGTAATTTTTATAGATCGTCATTATTCCTACTCAATATATCGTTAATTTAACTAAAATGATAGAATCAAATAATTCAACGAAATTGATTCAAATTTATTATTTACTAAATGCAGAAAATGCAAATGTTAATATGGACTGATTAATTGAAAAAATAATTATAAAAATAGATTAATTTATATTTTGACACACATGGGAAACGTTAAAAATAACAAAATGTTATTTAACTCAAGAGATCGAGTTGTTACCTAATAACGCGAGCGTTGCAAATGCCAAATAGAATGCAGATTAGTAATACGAAATGGGTGAGAAATTTATTTAAATCAAATATATATATATATATATATATAAAACGAAGGTAAGTATTGAACCGAGCACAGACGTAATAAAAATAGTGTTTGTCTATAAAGTTTTCACTCTTCTCTGTTACATAAATATTAACAATGGTAATCCAATCCTTGGAATTTTAACATTTTGTTAATTTTTAATTTCTATATATACATTGAACAAAAATCTAATTGAAAATAGACGAATTAAAACATTCTAATTATTTCGAAACAATTTTAATTCGCCCATTTTATCAATCAGAATTCCAATTAATCCAACCAAACATTTTTCTCAGTGTATCAAAATGTGAATCAATTCATTTCTATTGGTTGTTTTAAAGTAAACAAATTTAATATTACATTTTCTTGAGTTAAATTGTTCAATTCCATTGTTTTAGTTAAATTAATGACATATTGAGTAAAAGCAATGGCGATCAGTAGAAATAATTAAACATACACTGAGAGAAATGTTTTGTATGAATAACCATAATTTAGTTGTGATACGTGACAAAGTTTTCTTTTTTTTTTATTTAAAAAATGTGTTGTTCTAATTAATCTTTGATCCAAATTACAAATATGAATTACAAAACAAGGAAAGTTTTTCTGAATCACACAAAACATTTCAAAACAAATCTATATCTCTCAGTCTAACTCAAATTGGATATAATTTAACATTATAAATTTAACAGTGTTTAAGAATGAAGTAGTTTGAAATATACGCTCTCTCTCTCTCTCTCTCTCTCATTTAAGCTTCGAGTTGAAAAGAGATAATAACAGAGTTAAAAAAAGTTGCTATATGTTCAGTTTTTTTCCTAAAGGAGCACAAGTGCTAAAATTAGGAAACGTATAGTCTATTTTTCTATAAAACTGAGTAAAAAAAAAGCAAAGATCGATTCATTCCGAGACATAAAAATCAATTGACTCTTCGGGAAGTTTTCACATGATTTTCCAAGTATCGAGGAACGTTAGCTTGACAATCTCATTTGATTGACTTTCATGACACTAACGTTCAACATCGGTGGAATAACCTTTAGTCGTTTTGTAAGCGTTCTTTATCCGTCATAATCCTCTAACAAGTCCTGTGACTTCAAGGTAACATAACGTATTTATTTGTCATTATTAACTTGGAATACACGTTGCTACATGTATGTATATCGTTAGGTGCCATAGTGACCTATTTTTGAAAACGCGCCAGTTAAACAAGTGCGAGACAAACACACGGGAGGCGGGTAAACGTATCCAAAATCTAATGATCGTTTCTCCTTGTATTTTTAAAAACATGCATCCTAATTCTACGTAATAACAAGAAAGAGAGAAAAGAGCAGTATCATTTAATTAAATGCCAAACGATTAGCCGCGCGCGCGCGCCCACACACACACACACACACACACACACACACACACAAGGATCGTCCTCGCAAATATTCCCTCTTTCGACCCAGATAAACAGACCTAGTTCTCCGGAGAGGGAAGGACATTTTTGGCGAGGAAAGAACAAAAAGAGAATCGTTCGAATCTCATTCTTCGACATTCATAAAAACAGTTCATAGAAGGTTAAAATCGCGTCTCTTTCGCGCAATGATAAGAAGGGTAACAACTCCCTCATTACGAGCATAAACATTTCCATCACGATTCGCAATGGTCGAGTCCTGTAACAAGAAGCTTGGAGAAGGGAGGAAGAGAGGGAGGAGGGAGGAGAAAGAAGGGAGGTGGAGAAGGAAGTAAGATGCATTTCGTACCTGGTAACGTGGTGAGAAGAGGGGCGGAAGAATCGTAAAATGTTGGATACATTTTTTTTTTTTACCTGTAGGCTCCGCGGCGACGCGGTGATCGCCGGTCCGAACAAAGGCGAGGAAACCGGCGCTTTGACTCGTTGCTGTTGCTGTTGCTGTCGCCACCGCCACCGCCGCCGTTATCGTCGTCGTCGTCGTCGTCGTCGCCGTAGTCGCCAAGGAAGGAGGAAGAAGCGGAGGAAAAAAAGGAGGAAGAAGAGGTGAGCAAGGAAGTGACGGAGAAGGAGAAGGAGGAAACGGAGGAAACGACGGGCAAGGAGGTGGAGGAGGAAGTTGCGAAGGAGTAGCAGCAGACGATAGGAGCTGATACACTCGTCGCCGTTTCGGACAGCACGACGGCGCTGCTGTCGTTGCGTAGCACTCTCCTCGCTTGGAAACCACTATCGTAGCACCACCGCACCTTCCTCCATGTTGTCTGCACGCGAATTCGATCAAGGGCGCCACTAAGCATTGACGCGCACACACCAGGAAAAGATCCACGATTGTGCCTCGAACCGCGGTGGAGTGGAAAACGCGCGCGCGGAGAATCGGGGATGACGATGACGGCAGGCACGTCGTTGACGGCAAGCGAGAGAAAGGGAGGGGGAAGAGACAGGTAGCGAACCTGCGAACGTAGCGAACGATGGGCCGGAGGATGAAGAAGAGGCGGGATAAAGGGAGGGAGAAAAGAGAGGGAACAGGAGCGGCAGGGAGAAAAAGGGAGAGAGAGAGAGAGAGAGAAGGAGAGAGAAAGATTGTAAATGATGCACGCACTCGCGATCGCACGACGACACCACAGGCACAGGTTCCGATGATTATTATTTCGTATCGGTAAAAAAAAAAAGGGAAACGAGAAGCAAGCCGCGTTTACGTCGTTTCACCGCGGACAAAGCGCAACTACGCGCGCGGAAAGCCCGCTCTCACCGCCACGAACGAGGGAGAAAAGGAAAGAGAGAGAGAGAAAAAGGAGTCTGTGACGTGCCGACGCTCGCGCTCGCGCTCGCGGCTAGGCGCCATTTACAGCCATTTACAGATACCCGACCTGATCAGACTCGACGTAGCAGTCGTAGCACCACTAGCACCACCGGCGCGCGGACTCACTCCCCCACTGCATTCGTATTTCATACGAATCGGAGTCTTGCTTCTCGCTCGCCCTTTCCTCCTCTCCTTCCTGCTCCTTCCTACTCCTTTCCTACGCTCGGTCACTCTCCTTCTCCTTCTCTACTGTTCACGCTTGACGTTCCCTTCTTCGTCCCTCCCTCGTTCTCCTCGCGTCGTCGCGTCTCTCTTCCTCGCGCGTGCGCGCGCGTTTCTTTCCTCCGCTCACCCTCCTCGCCCAAGTCGATCATTCCGTGCTCTCTTTCTCTTTTCCACGCGTTCTTCCACTAATATACGTTGGTTTCTACTATACATTGAAGTGCACGACCGTCTTTCTTTCTCTCTCTCTCTCTCTCTCTCTCTCGCTCGCGCGCGCGCACCCGCGCGTACGCGTAACGTTCTTTCTTCGTTGCACCAACGGTTCCGTCCGACCTATCCCAATTACAACAAACGTCCTTGAGGTGACTAACACTGCTGGCGAGAACAGTGACGTATGTAGACTACGACGTTCCGCGAATACAGTTTTCGTTAGAGCATATGTAAATTTACGCAGCGAAAGAAAGAGAGGACAGGTGGACGCCACAATATTCACAACTTATTGTTTATTACAACTTAGTATTTTTATCCTTCATGTGGTATCATTGTTTCCACTTTTATCATGCCTATATGTACGGTGAACATATTTTTTTAGAGAAAATAAGGGACACGTACTTGACAAATTTTGAGGATTTTATTCTTAAATATTTCCAAACTATTGATGACTGTCAGAAGATTTTTGAAATTTTTTTGTAGTATATATACTTGAGATAACTCCCAAATAACACATAAGTCGTTATAACATCAAAATGACGTCAAATATATAACTGCAAGTTTGATTATTAAAACTCACTTTTCAATCAATCATGACGTGTATATTAATTGTTATTGTGTTATTGTGACTTTGTTGTTCTAGTGCCCTTGCAGAAAAAATCCGTAAAATTGGATCATTAGTATTTTAGACATTATGGAGATGCTAATTAAGAAGGACAAAATTGAACTTTGAGAAAAAGCAAATAAATTTAAAAGGACAGCTACCTGATGAAGAGCTGTACTCTATGGATTTTCTACAATAAGCCATTACCCAGTCGAATATGAGAAGAATAATCGACTATGATTAGTCAATTTCTTACAGCTTGACTTAAAGCTTAGGTAACAGTTTATTATAGAAAGTCCATTACAATAAAGATGATCACCGTAATCATACTAAGTATTCTCTTGCTACGTTTGGTACCTGCACATATGTGAATATCTTCCGTTACTTTTGTATAGCGATGAGAGAAGAAAATCTCATAAACGATTTTTATAAAAATCGATGTTATATCTCAAGTATTTTTTAAGATGCTAATACAGTCCTTTGATTAAGCCTGTACTTAAAAACAATTTTAAATATAAGAATCAACACACTTCGTATACCGGCCATAATCAATTCTTATTTTAAGATCTTAAGTAATACCTTGAGATACTGGTAATACAACTTTGTGATTTGCTTAGGAATATTGCCGTATTACCTCCGCATACTTTATAGAGGCAGGAGCCATCAACCAAGAAGAAGCTTAGAAATATCGACCTAAAATATGACAGCAGCATAACAGTATCATTATTTTAATATCGAAACTGAACAAGAGAACCGCTGTACCGCAAAAAATCCTCTCGAGAACAAGCATCCGTAGTCACGTTCCTGAACACACGAATGCATTGTGACCATTGTGGGAGAGACGAAGGGTGAGTGAACAGTGAACAGGAGAAGAAGGCGGGCGAGAGTCATCGTCGAAGAAGGGGAAGCACACGCGGACTCTCGTACTTCGTAGTCTCGTTGCCGAGGCGAACCACGCGACGATGGAGTCCAAGTCGCGTCGTGCGAAGCCGGGAGGAGGAGGGATGACGACGGCAGGACGACAGAAAGGAACTGTACAGTGTATAGCTTTCTTGAAATCGTCGGAGAAAACAGGCAGCGGGGCGCGACGGCGACGGCGGGAGCGATGGAAGGGAGCGAGGTGGGAACGGCCGTCGACCGTCGACAGCCGAGAGGGAAGGGGTTAAAGTCTGATTTCCGAGCGCGCTCATTTAATGCATATGTACGCACGCGCGCGCGCGCGCGCGCGCGTACGTGAGAATTGCTGGGAGAGGTTATTCACTGTTCCGCGGAAACAAATGCGTGCGCGCGCGTATACATGCGTTTACGAACGTGCGGCCGCGCGCTTTCGAGCAAGATCCGCTTGCGCGAAGGGAACGGAGTCATGACGTAAGAACGGGCAAGGATCGCATTCGCGCGGCAAAAGTGAGGGCAAAAGACGTGGGATGCGTGTGCGTGTGTGTGTGTGTGTGTATGTGTGTATGCGCGCGCGCGCGTTCCTTGGCGCACTAGTCGTCGCGTAATTTCGACGGTTCCGACTATCGGTTGCCAGATTTAGAAAAAGATAAATAGCTAAATGAATAGAGAGAGGGAGAGAAAGATCGAGGAAGCTGCAGACGTACCGAGAATTCGCAGACCCATGAATTTAATGATTTATCGTATAATAGACGTTTAACTATTAATCAAATTGTTTAAAATGGTATTGAACGTTAATGGTTCAACAATCCGTCTATTTCTCTTCTATTGCATCAGGCTGAAGATCCTTTTCACATTAGCTTTCACATTAGAATTGCAAAAAAGGGAATATATTTTTAAAAACTCGGAGTTTGAATTTAATTTGAAATAGAGATAATAATGGAAAAATTTAAAAGAGAAATTCGTGTACAATTTTGAAAGCTCGTGTACAATTTTGTACGGGCAACTATTATTCAGAGGTATACATGAGATGATTCTTACCTTTTTCTATTCTTATCTGTCTCACAAAGCTTCAGGAGATAAATCTAGAACTCCACACACACACACACACACACACAAACACACACACACACACACACACACAAACACACCTAAATAAATGTCATGTATGTGAATGTAGATTCCTTTGGACTTATTTTCTCAATAAATATGTCGTAATAAATTGTAACGAATATTTCAAAATATCAGTTTTTCGTTAAAACGTGCGAATATCTTCTGGTATGACCTGATGTTTACTAATATATTTCGGTTTTAAAACACGCTGCAGTGCGTACAAATACTGCACGCAATTTTAGACGGCATTTATATTTAACAAATATATGTTAAAACAGCGCATGCACCGTTTGCTCATAATACATTTCTTTAACATAAATCAGTGATAATATAAATATATTGTATTTATATTTCTAATAATATCCCTTACGGTACAGCACTGGATGTTTTATGTCCGACCATTTCTGTTCGTGCAAGTTACTCGTATAAGTATTCAATCCTTCGTTTCTTCATTTATTTTATTACTTTTTAAAATAAAAGTCAGGTATTTATTCTAGATGCTTGAAATGATATCCATAAATTTTTTAAGATTTTTTAAACCACTTTAAATAGGTGAAAAAAATGAATGGCTCTAAAAGAAACTCACATTTGTATCAATAGGATACCGTTTTGTGTATATATTGTACCGTAAAGGACATAATATATTTTTTAGATTAGAAATTTTCTATTGTTTTTTATGAAATAAGCTTATAATAGCTTACAATATATTTTCATTGATTTTATAATAATTTCATTCAAATAGTATATTTTTGTCTGAAACATTTTTCTCAAAAATGCTTTCAAGATATTCGACCGTTTCCAAACTTTTGACACACCCTATATGCATATCTACATACATTGATTACTTTTTTCTTACTGATTTTGTCAACTCAGTTAACACTGACTTTTCATTGCAGTCCATTAATTGTAATTATTTTTAACTTGCTGCCCATAAATTATAAATTATTATAAATATTCAACACATTGACAATAGATATATTTGTATTGAATTCGCAGATTAATATTGGATCAACGGTCTGCTTAATAATTGAAAATGTCAATTTTTAAAATTTCTGTAGTCTACGCACAATTGCCTTTTCTTTTTTTATTTTTAAGATTTACCAAATTTCCTCTCCTCGATCAAATATAATTCTTCCTTCATTCTTGTCGCACGCGCGCACGCGTGTTGCTTGATGGCTATTTCTGATCTGCTTCACGTCGAGATGCGTAAAGCGCGTACGATCTTTAGAGTAAATCACGCCTGAATGCAGAACATCCCGTCGAACGTGGCGCATCAAATCTGCATTTGTTTTAACGGGCGTTCCATTGAATCCGTCATGATGGTGAGTTATGTCGACCGTGCGGTAAGCAAAGCAAATTTGCGTGTAAACAAATGCAGAATGTTCTACTATACGTCGCGTCGCTGCACGTCAAAATGCTGCGCCGTTGTTACCTGAAAATTGAAACAACTGCATGACTTGAACACGTTGTCTGACGTACAGATGAAAAAGAAAATTAATCGTCGAGATTGCAATCAAGTAAATAAATTAACATTTAAATAAATTAACATTCCACGTAGGTTGATTCTTTGGCTTGCAACGAGAGAAGAAATAATTTTTATTTTTTAAGTATGTAAATTTATAAATTTTATGTATTCATAAATGTCATAGTGAAAGGTTTTGCATGTGTATTTTCTGATTAATTTTTTTTTTCTTTTATATTTTTAACTTGATAAATGAGTTGTTTATATATGTATAATATAGGAAAATTTTTATCTTTTTAGTGAAGAATTAAACAATTCAAAAAGATACTTTTCAATCCAATGATATTGAAAATAGTCATTTAAATTTACGGAACACACTAAGTCGAGAAAAAGTCAAAATGATCTTATTTTGACGTTATGAAAGTCAAAATGATTTTTTAATAAAATTTAATTTATTAACGTTAAGAGTTAAAACAAAGTCATTTTGATTTTTGTTGACTTTTGTGTATTCCTTGGAAAGACATAAAATAACATGGATCACATCCGTAAATAGCACATCTAATATACTATTTAGTGATCAATAAAAATAAGAGAAAGGGAGCGTAAAGACAGTCGATCTTCCTCTCTTTCTAACAACATCACATCGTTGAATAGGAAGAGACAAAGACCAGCTGTCTTCTCGCGTCCTATCATTTTTCTCTATCATTTTTATCGATCAATTATTATAGTATTTTTTTCTAAATGTATACATTTACTAAAGTTAACACTTTGATTGTGACGTAAAAAAATACATTGCTCTATGTCTTTGATTGAACCGTACGAAAGTATGAGAATTGTTATTTTCGATCAAATTTTTTTCCGAACAGAACGATTTTGATCAATTTTACACACGCTGCACGTGTCGAATTAAACGAAACGCGTATCCAATAGAATGTCCCTTTGATCGTGTGCGTTTATTTGCTTGCTCGATGAGTAATATACGCGGCGGCGTCGACGTATCGCGCGTAAATGCGCTGCGTATTTCCTCAGAGAAGTGCAGCCGGTCGTGACGCATTGCCGTGGCCGTTTACGCGTGTACGTAATTGTACCTACGTATCGACATGTGCAAGGCGAAAAATTTTCACACGCATAAAACGCGACCTACAACGACAGTGCGTTCCCGCGCCGCTCATCGCCCATCGCTCATCGCTCGTGAGAATGAGACAAAGCGAGATAAGATTGACCGATATTTCATAGTCGATTCTTATATTTAAGATCGTTTCAAGTACAATCTTAAGGTGTTGTGAACCAATCCAGAGGGCTGTATTAGCATCTTAAGACGTTACTTAAGACGTCTTAAAATCTTATAAATGTATACACTGATTACAGCAAGCTACAGTAAATGTATATATTTACTGAGTTAACACTTTGACTGTGCACGGAAAAAAATACAATTGATCGATAAAAATGATAGAGATAGGATGCGAGAAAACAGCTGGCCTCTGTCTCTTCCTATTCAATTTCTTAAAATCAGAATGGACTATGAATACCATTTGTTAACTGTGTGCGCCCGGCGATATTTGACAATGATTTACTGGTTTTTATTGAAGTCCACAATTCGGTTATGCTGTTTCCAATGGAAATAGAGACCTTCGGATTGAAGTGGGAATAAATTGAAAACAATCAAACGCAATCTCTGTACACTTTTTATGAAGAAACCGATTTCTGTCAAATTAAATTTTTGATACGTGGTTACTTTTATTATGCTGATCAAAATAAGCATGATCTCAGAAAAACTCAACTTTTACGATTCGGAGCTCTAAATTGCACAAAATTATATATTTTACAGAATCGTTTTCTTTTTCTATAATTTTTTTCATATATTATATATATATATATATTTTTTTTAGTCTTTTCTGCAGCTTCCAACTTTGCAACTTTCCTGATAAAGAAAAACCTAAAAAAGCCTAGTCCATAAAAAAGATAGATTAACGATTTTTACCATGATTCTTATCAGTAATTGTAAAGTTGAGACCACGTCCATTAAGATTTTTTTATCAACATCAAAAGCAACCACATATAAAAAATTTAGCCAAGTTGATAGAGGAATCGGTCTCTTTATAATTAAGAAGCGTATGGAATCCTTTTGGTTTTTCATTAGATTGATTTGGGTTTCGCATTAGATGTAAAGTAATGTTTCTGTAGAAACTAGACCGATGAGATTAACGAGATCTGGCGAGTTCCCTCCAGGCGTGCATGCGATTTCGTTGAAGATTTGCCGCAATAATCAGGAAAGATGATGAAGAAAATGCGTCCATCTCGCACGCGAAAGAGACGCTCCTTGGTAGCAATCCGCGGATTGCACACGTTCCTGTAATTATATGAGACGGTGTAGCACGCGTTTCTATTATTACTCGTTCCGCTGCGTGTCTTGCCGTACAAAAGGTTCAATCTTCAAGTCTTTTGTAAAATAAACGTTGACAGACAGAATTGTCTTCCTATGTCATTTGCTTTTGTTACACAGAAGTCTTCCGGATCACTGACCTCTTTTGTTACGATTATATTTAATTATCCGAATTCCAATATATTTTTTGATAATTTCACTTTTAATTTCAAGAGTTCCAATCAAAGCACAAATTAGAGAGTTATGTAAAATAATTTTTTTAAATATACATATATGCATACATTAAAAGAAACGTGTACAATGAAAAACTTTGCCACAATGTGAATACCAAGAAGCCTCAATATAATAAATTAAGACTCGAGTGACTCTAACTATAATACATACAATTTTCCTCGATTTGAGTTGAATTCTGAGAATAAAATTAAGACCTCTACATTAAAGAGAAATTGACATTTCGCATGATGCATGTTTTTATGTTCTTTTAATTTATGCGAACTTGGTATTTGAGAACGATATCAAGGCATCAGTTCATAATCTTGCAGTACACACGATATCGATCTACTACAACATAGACACACACAAATTACTATACACAAAAGAGAGGAATACATCGCGTATGGTAAAATGTAAGTACAACACACACATGTTTCTCTCATATTTCCACTTCTGTTTTTATTTTGTTAATTTTCTCGTATAATATATACTAACAAAACATTTAATTACAAAACATGGGCATATCTGTGTGTTTTGTGTGTGTGTATGTACGAGTACGTGTCTTGTGATGAAAGCAGCTATGTGTTCTTTTTCTATGCGGTACGCGTACCTTTTCTGGTTAATGTAGATATTACGATTAAACTTCATAAGTTTTCTACGATAAGTAGATGGATTGATAACGACAATTTACACGCAAAAAACGTGTGGCAAATGCCCCCTGTCCGTCCCGTTATCGTCATTCCCCATTCCTTCATTTTTATAATATCGTTCCTCGTTCGTTCATTTAATCGCGAGTCAGGTTTCCATGGTCGGGCCTCATTTACCAAAATTCTTCTCACTCTCTCTCTCTCTACAACCTATATCCGTCATAAATATGCAAACGCAAGAAGGGATAAAAACGCTACTGTAATATGCGATATAATAATATTATCGTACTTCGATATTAGTTATAAATAGTTTTTTAATAATTATTTGTCCAAACACTGAATATTTTACAACAGCCATCGAATCTCAACTATTTGTAACTCTATTTAAACAGTTTGCAACTTTTACACTTTATCATTCATTTTTTTTTCAATTTCACTTTTAATATTATTATGCGTATAGCACATGATCTGATCCAATATCATATCAATAATAGGGATATATCATAAATTTTGTAATTTCCTAAAAAATATTCTCTAAAAAATATGTCGACCTAAAGATTATTATGACTGATAATCACAGACAATTTTTTCAATTTTTCTTTTTCTCTTTCATACCATCGTCGAGTTTGTCAGTAATTGTTATTTATCTTCCCTCTTACTTTTCTTTTAAACAAGTATAATATTTCAAAATTCTACACTTTGTTTAAACGTTAGAATAGTAGGTTTATACACGTCTTAAGAAGCGTTTTATATTTCAATTTTTCTCCCGTTTCCTCTTCTGCTTAAATTGTAATATTTTAATATTCTCAGCTTAATCCTTTTCTCAAGAAGAAAAAAAAAAAAAAATCTAAAGGGCTCAATGAGACCAAATTTCCGATTGTGAAAGATCGCAATTAGCATGACGATGCGCCGAAACCGTCGCGTCGCGAGAACACGGTAATACACACCGCGTGCTCGTCACGTTTCCGCGAAATCACTTAATCACTCGCAATTTTAAACGCAACGCTGAAATGCGACGTCCGTTCGGATTCGAATCGTTCGAACTTCGAAGCGAATCTGTCTGTCGAGAGGTAAAACATGCGTAAAAGTCGGAGAGAAACAATCTACCTATTACATCTATACATTAGTATCATTTTTTTTCCTTTAATTATTGGTAAACTACTTAAACAGTTTATTCATCGTACCGTTTCTTCGGATGTTCGTCATTTTTTTTACACGCAGCGTTACTTTTGAAAGGTGCTGATGGGTGTAGTAAACAAACGGTGCTTAATATGCCCAAATACGAGTGACTTGAGTAGTGATGTATTATGCTTTCTCTTTCTCGTTTTTTGTGTGTGTATAGATTATAATTAATAGCGATAATAATAATAATAATAATAATCATAATCATAGTGAAGGCTGTATGCGTAATACTCTCTAAGGAGGGTCGTACACCCTTTTTACGCAGTTTAAAGAGTAGTTTAAAAAGACACAGAGTATGTTCCAGAAAGCACCTGATAGATATTCGTCCGAATCTCCATCAGGTAAGGATTATTAGCAGACAAGTAAATCTCTCTCTCTTTCTCTCTCTCACACACACACACATACGCTTTTAATCTTCCGCTACAAGCATACGTTTAAACTGTTCCATACTTTTTGCTGAAGTACTCGCGTGGGTACATTACAGAAGTCGTCGATGATACAAATAATGAAAAGGGAACGCTGTACTGAAAAATTTAAATCTATTCGCGAACGTAGAAATAAAATCGGACAATGATGGATAGCTTACAGCTTACAATCATAATATAGAGCAATGTAAAAATCGAGTTACATGGTATGTATGCCTACAGAGAATACACCTTGTAAAGCCCAAATGAATTCTGACCGATTATTCTAGCGTAACAATCAGGAGACTATAATCGAATTAAAGATACACGATTGCTTGTTTGTTAGGAAAAAAAAAAAAAAAGGATTTGATCCTTGTATCCGCGTTAATCAATGTGACTACCATATATGTGCACCGGTCCTAAATCGTTCAGTTTACATTAGTACTTTTTCGTCAACCCTAATACCATATCGTTTATAATCAATAAATATCAATAAAATATCTAACATTGTTATATTTTCAAGTAAGTTACCATCCTTACTAGTCGTATTACTTTTCATGTACAGATTAAAATTAATTATCATTATATTAACAATATTCATCTCCTCGAATATAATAGTCATTAATTATCGATAATTATAATATTAAAAAAAAAAAAAAGATTCACAAAATATCTAAAAGATGGCAATTTCACGTGACCAGAACAGGTTTCCGTTTTCCCGCGATTTTATAACTTTTTACAACTCAGCATATGCGCTTTGTACCAAACCAGGCCGATTAAAATCGCAGCACGTCTGACATTATTCGTGTGCTCAAATAATGCGCTCCTATGTGTGTGCCACCATTTCACCCCTTTATATTATCTCTTTAAATAATTCACGATCAATATTCTTCGTATAACGCATTTCTTATTATTATCAAACACTTCCGCACTGCAACCTTACTATCTCTTACTCTAGGCCATTTTTTCATGAAAAGTGCACTTAACGGTGTCCATGGAGCACCAAAATTTAAGGGACTACCACCTCGGCAGAAATTGATTAATCGCGCTAAAATACGATGTAGTTGTATCGGAGGGCGCCGTGCCATGCGCCGTTGCGGTTGTGTTAGTTTCGAATATAAAATATCATTTGCGTAAATATATATATCTAAATCTATCACCGGGTGAAAGCGTAGGTACATGTAAAAGTAAGGCAAAACTGGACTTCACAGAAGGGTATTGGTACGGAATACATGGTATATATGTATCCGTAAAAATGTAAAATATATATTCCTATAAAAGCATCTCTAATATATTTCCCATTATGGGAAAATATCACAAACGTTCGCCGGAGAAACGTATCCGGAGACGTTTATCCCAAACAATGCATAAATCTTCGTCGATTTGACCGACGAACAAACCGATTTTTCGATTAAAAAAATTCTTTTAAAAAGATTATTTAAAACCGTTAAACGCTTCTATTCAATACTCGTCAAACAAAATGTCGTGTCTCGTATAATTCAGACAATAGAATTCGGATAATAAACTCGATGAATATGATCTTGGCAAGGTGGAAGCACAAATATAGACGCGATATTTAAAAAAATATACAAAAAGGAAAAGAGAGGGCAAATAATATCGAACTCGCGCCATTCATTTTTACATTGAATAAATAGTTCTGGAAAGCAAATATCCTCTAGTCAATGATGCCACGTGAACAATAAAACAAAATCGTATCAATGTCTGCCAAAGTAGGTATACCTTCGAACAATATCCTGCTATAGGAGACTGTTCTCACTTGCCATTCTCTATCTCTCTCCTTAATACCTACATTCCTAACTTAAGTTAAAACTGATTTGCTGTACTTACATCAAAGACGATATATCTAGTCTAACAATTACATATTTTACAAAAACATTTGAAATCTGGCCCTACAGCAGACATGAAATGTCACGAAGTTAGTCATACACTGTACACTAAATTTAAAATTTACAAATCATCTAAATATACAATTATCGCGCATTTTATGCGCATTTTCACGCGCTTGACAAGATCTTTTGTACACTATGTTTACGTTATTTTTATATTGTGATATTTGAAAGAAATGTAAATGACTTTCAGAAAGCTACGATCATTGTCGAAAATCCGCTAGTTTCTCGTAGTACTCTTGCGGCATCATTTTCCATTTTCATCCTTATGATACAAAATGATTTCGTTTAAGGGAAAGAGTTTATTTTCAAATCCGATTTAAAGCATCGAGAGATCCATATCATGCAAGAATTATGCGCTCTCGTATAAGGAGCTCTCGCATTTAGTGTAAAGTGTAAGATAACTTGTACACTTAAGCCTCAACAGTAGATAATACGTAGAGTCTAAAAGTCGTGCGAGAAAGCACAGGCGTGAATAAAATAACACTTTCACAAGTCTGAAGCGCGTTAGTAAAACGCACGACTTTGTCGGATACAAAAGCAGGAGATACTCGAATGGTTTATTGCTATAGGTATATGTGTAAATATACCCCCCGTTAAATCAACTACAGGAACGTAGCTGTCTAAAGTAACATCATCGTAACCGCTGTGCTTCGCGTATTACGTCTGGCCTTCTAATCTTTAAAATGTATAATCTATGTTCTTTTATAGTAATAAAAAGCTGCAATCTCTGAAAATAGTTTGATGATGAGTAAAATGAATAACATTCAATAAAACGAATCCTATTCGAAAGCGCGCGCGCAATTATAGCACATATTTTATTTCTTTGTCTTCGGTCGGCTGCTTAAGATAAGCTGTATATACGCAGTCTCAGTTGAGGTATTTCCGACATTTGCGAGAACCGCAAGTACACGGGATCTTAATATCCTCGAATGGGAATTTGTAGTCATATGTCAACTCCTCTCCTTGAATGATGCGACGAAGAGCAAAAATCAGTATGTGTTTCTTACCTAGTATGTCCACCACTCGCGAGTAGCAATTTGGCTATAACATACATATTTTCGTATAATACATATTTATCAAATATTTCAACGTGATGATTATAACAACATTAACGTAATGTTTAATTATATATATTATATATTACATAATCAAATTATGGAAAGTGCAATTTAAAATAATTAGATTTTTATGTATTTAAAAACATTTATACAAATAAAACAATGTTATTAGTAATAAAAGCTTTTATCAATTTGTAGTATTAGGTAAATTTTTGTTTTAAAAATAAAGAAAAAGAAATCTCCCGTACCTCGCACGAATGATTGATAAATCTAGCTGCATTTCCCTTCATAGTAGCATCAACAACTAGATGATCGTCGATTTTAAACATATAACAGCCTATATTCTTGCTGTCATAATACTTTTCTCTTTTGTCGGTCAAGGAAGATCGAATAACCTAATGATAATCAATAATTTTAATGATTATAACAATAATAATAATAATAATAATAATAGCGATATTAGAGACCCTATATGTAACAGCATTCGCAAAGTGTCACGTGATCAATACAATATATTTCTCTGATTGGCTGGAGTAATTTGTAGTAGCTGTCATATTGAATTTACTATCAACATACTCAACTCCTGTCGACTGCTCTACGAATCTCTGTTATATTACATCGGTCTCTAAGCGATACCGATTACAAGTATCGTGACATAATCTTCCAATATGTGAATATGAATAGTTTGCTACTTACTTCACCGGCGTATTCAATGACCATCTCACCAGGCTCAATATCTCTCAAACAAAACAGTCCTCTACCATGTATATGGGAATAATATACACCAACAGATGCTTTTGATGTTTCCTTAAGTATTCTAAAGCGCATTGCCATAGGCAAATTGGTACTCACGGCTCGCCTGTAACAGTATTCATCACAATGCTTTATTAAATAAATTATTAATAATAGCACTTGTTTATTTTTCATATTACAGATTTTATTTATAGTCTAAAGTATAACTTATACTCGATATATAATGTGTATCAAAAGATGATGTGTGATTATTAAAATAAAAAATGTAAATATATCACATCAATGATATACAAGACCATTAAAATGAAAGCGTTAAAACTCACATTGATAATTAAATATCAGAAATCACATGAATTAATTTACAAGAAACAATTATAAAATAGCATGCAATTTTGTCTTTACGTTGTATAAGCGTGATGGCGAATTTTACCTAGACTCTGTTTCCGATATTGTAATTATATTAGGATGCGGTCTATGCTGCGACGCCAACCAGCTGAACATGTCGTGTACTTTCCTGCCTTTAAAAGGCTCTGCTCGTGCCGCTCCGTTGGCACACGCTGCCGGCAACTCATTTTCCATCTCGTCGGGTTTTGGCGGTTCCAACGTATGGAATTTGGGCTTATACTTGCTGCATCTGTTGACGCCCGGCAATTGTTCGATAAGGTAGATAGCCGCATTATTCTCCAAACCGAGACCCTCGGACAACGGATTGTGAGGCAGAGGAGACAAGTTGTGAGCCTTGCGCGCATTTTGTACCGCCTGATACACCGTCTCCCAAACTTCGGTCATAGACGAGGCAGTATGGGTAAAGCCATCTTGCGACTTGATCTCATACATTAAGATCGGTCCTTTCGAGCAATTGTGCATTTGCGGCGGATTCTGCTGCGGATTGTTTCGCAGCGGTCTGATTGATTTCGTCACTATTCTGGGTTTCTTGACAGCTACGGGCGGCGCTTTTGCCTTAAGTATGTTCACTTTCGCGTCTATAGGTTTCACCTTGTCCTCGAGTTTATTCGCTTTGAGCGTAAACGTTTTAATCGGTAACAGTTGTAATGACGCAATCTGAGGCACCTGTTTTGACGGTAATATTTCCACAGATGTTACTTGTGGTGTCTTTTTGCTCTGAGTGACCGCCTTCATATTGCGCGTGATCTTGTAAGAACCGTCCTGTAACTGTTTCTGCAACACTATCTTCAACGATGTGTTTTGTAGCTTCTCCTTATCAAGTTCCAGTTTGAGATTCTCCTTTACCTTCTCTATAGTTTCTGTATTTAATTTGATATTGTCACTGATATTGCTGAGTGCGGTTTCAGGTTTTTTTATTTGCACGATCTGCTCGATGATTTCCTTCTTTGACTCTACAATTTCCGGTTCGGCTGGCTTGATCACCGGTTTCGTCGGCTCTTCAATCGCCAAATCATCTTTCTTTGCTGGATCCTGTTTAAGCGTCACCGCCTGCATTGGTAGCACTCTGTTCATCGGTCTACTGGTCGGCATGTTATTCGTCGGCATCGTAATTTTATTTTGCATAGAGTTGGAATTAGAGACGACGATTGGGCTGTTATTGTTGATGCATGTGTTCACCGAGTTCGGATTCAACACGGTACCGCTAGTGTAGCTCTTATGTACGCTATTTACATCGTGATTTGACTTATGATTTAAAACTAGATTCCGTTGCGTAACATAATGATTCGATAGAGGTGGTATCTTAGATGATGATATGCTAGACTTGATCATGCTAGTGTTCTCCGATACATGTTTCGAATCGAAGTATGGTCGCACACTGTTATTCATTGGTTGCTCCGCGCCGAACAACGGCTCAGTAATCTTCCAAGCGGCTCCATGATTCGCCTGAATCAGATGTGTGATTGGACTGGGTCTCACAGCGACACGAGGTATCGTTGGCATTGCATGAGGTGGTAGAGCCGATGATGGCGGCGATGGTAGCGGCGATGGAGGTGTTGATGGCGGTGGTGGTGGCGGTGGCGGTGGCGGTGGCGGTGGTGGCGGTGGCGGTGGTGGTGGTGGTGGTGGTGGTGATGGTGGTGATGATGATGGTGGTGGTGGCGGTGGTGGTGGTGATGATGGTGGTGGCGGCGGCGGCGGTGGTGGCGGTGGCGGTGGTGGTGGCGGTGGCGGTGGCGGTGGTGGTGGCGCCGACGATGATAGCTTTGGCGTTATCACGCTTATCGACGTCGCGTTCGATGAGCACACATCTGCCACTTGAATCGATGCCATTGGATGCTCTATGGTCGCATTTTGACACGGTACCGGTGTCACGACGTTACACGCGATGCCACCATAAGCTCGTTCCGGAGGTGTAGCGGAAATGTTGATTTGTGGTGGCGTTACAATTGGATCCACTGCTAGCGTTGATGCTGATATTGATATTGGTGCTGGTATTGATACTGGTGTCGGTATTGAGACTGGTGTTGGTATTGATACTGGTGTCGGTATTGACATTGGTGTCGGTAATGACACTGGTGTCGATATTGACACTGGTGTTGGTATTGACACTGGTGTAGGTATTGATGCCGATGCTGGCATCGGTGCCGCTGCCAATGTTGGTGCTGGTGATGGTACTGGAGCTGCTGCTGATGGTAGTGGCGGCGCCGATTGGTTCACCACCACGTAAGGCACTCCGGAAATGTTGGACATGCCACTTACATTCTGCATACTCGCTATGTTAGGTACACCAGTTATGTTGGGCATACCAGATATGTTCGGCATGCTCGATACATTTTGCATCGTTGTTACAGTAGGTACGCCCGGCATAGCTTGTACATCCACGATAGGCTCCATCAACTTAGACGCTTGAAATACCTGTGTTGTTGTTTGGTAACTACTGGCCAATACTTGTGGCACTGTGCCCGCCATGAATTGGCTAGACGACATCACGGTATTGCTAACGATTGTCTCCAGACCATAGTACATCGGTTGATTCGATACGAACATACCGCCGGTTGGATCAGTGAACATTTCCAGAGTAGGCGTAGAACTCAATAGCAGTTGCTCCGATGATATAACGCCACATTGAATTGCATTGGGTTGTTGTTGTATGATGGTACCTAATACAGTAGGCTGTGTCTGCGCAATCTGCACGCTCGGCAATATCGATATACCACCGTTTTGTAACAGCAGATTGTCGGTGGACGGTGCTTGTATATAGGTGCCTGGCACCAAAGAATTTGCGGCGATCAGCTGCGGCTTGAAACCAGTCTCTTGCCCGTCACCTATCGTCGTGATGTATTGTAAATTTTGACCGGATTGTTGCTGCAGGGCTTCCACATAAGCAGATACAATTCCTGGTGACGCCACTTGCTGAAGGATCACTGTGGGCGGTCTCGGAGTGGTCTGATGTAATTGGATTACCGGTGGACCGTTCGATATTGCTGTTGGTTGAAATTTGACATTGTGCGCGACATTTTGCGGCGACTGCATTACGTTTTTTAAAACATGCTGCTGCGGCTTGATGTTCTTGGTCTTAGGCTTGGCTACCCGTAAATTCTTCTTGGAAGAGGTCCGGGTGATCTGTGCGTTCGTCTGCATAGACTCGTGCGCGGTTTGTACGCCCATGGACGAAAAACTGGGCGACATTTCCGGACTTGGGACGGTCTGCGAGCTCGTGCTGTCCGGCGAACTCATCGGTGTATTCACGATACCATGCGCCGTAACGTTAGAGTCGCTGGAGATGGACGGCGAATCTGTGATTTCCGTTATCTGCACTGTGCTTTCCTGAGGAGGTAATACTGCTGGGTTCGGCAGAGTGGTGGTTCTACGAGTGTATTGAGTCTGTACGATCACGTCGTTGGACGTTAATACTGTCTGGTGTACGGTCTCGACGGTGGCATGTGTCGCATGAATTTGTGGCGTGATGATTGCTTGGGCGATCGGTTCAATCTGGATACTCGGATGAGGCGACGCCACGGATGCTTCGATAGGTGACGTCGCTTGAATATCCGAGTAATCGGTCGTTAGAGTGTGGCCCTCGGACGGTGAAAGCGTGATGAATTGCGATGACACCGAACCCATGTTTGGGGAAAACCCCGACTCTGGCGACGCCAGCTTGTTGTCCATGGTCTCCGAATCGCTATCACTGGTGATCATAGTATCGCAGTTGTCCAGATGACGATTATAACTCTCCTCGTTGCGATACGTGAGGCCACATCTCTTGCAAGTGACATCGATATCCTCGAACGGTGACGATTCGTATGAGGCATGAAGTAATCTTTCATGCGTCATCATGTGTTGCGACGAGACGCACTCGTCGTCGCTCGAAATATCGCCTGCACCATCGACCTGTGGGATCTGCAGATTCATTTTGAGATTCTTCTCCTTGAACAAGACTTCCGCTTTGTGCGAGGTACACCTAATGGTTGGTGCAGTTATGAAGTTGCTATTGCCACTTTTTATTTTTTTATCACAGTTACTTGACACGTGTGATCTAATGAAACCAAAGATACGCTTTGAATGTAAAAGATTTGAAGGCCGCGCGTACAAGCCAAGTTCCATTTCTAAGCTTGACTCGCTCGCGTCAGACGAATGCTCGTCGTTAATGCCGTCTAATTGCGGGATCGATAATGATTCGGACGTTTGAAGATTCGCGTTTTTCTCCTCGGCATTGTATTCTGGTGAACTGCACTCGCTGGCACTATTAGCGTCAACCGACCCGTCGACCTGCACTATTCGCGGTTGCTGCTGTCTCGGATGCCAGAGCAGCCTTTTGTGTTCCTTTACGTCGTCCCTAGCTGGCAACACGCGGCGATTTAATCCAGCAGAGTCCTCAATACAGTACTTCAATTCGCGCACGGAATCGGATAGTATGTTAGGCGTGTTTCCTCTTCCCACAGTGACCATAATACTCTCGGGGATTCTCAATTCATGAAACATCGACGTACGTTCGTTTTGCGCATCAAGAACAATAAGACCGGTTTCGCTGGACTTGGTACTGGATGGATTTCGAGGCAACTTTCGTCTTTTTAAATTAGAACCGTAAGTGTTGTCTAGCTTGCAGCTCCATGTGAGGCTACAGGAACGCTGATGATGCCTCTGACCGCCGACGATCAGCGGATTGTTCGACATCACCTCAGATTTGGATCGTTTTAGTTCTCTACCGCCGCGTTTCTGGCTTTTTGAATTAAATAAGTCGTCCATGAGGTCCTGCATCGCAGTCTTTGTTTCCAATCGTACCCAGAGATCATTGTGCGCTCCTAATTCCAACAGAGACGAATCTATTTTGGAGATCTTACTTTCCGACGGTTTTATCGTCTCTTCGACTTCTGATGACAACATATCATCCTTAAATAAATCCGTGCTGAAAGAGCCATCATTCTTTAAATCCATGGCTAAAAAATCCTCGTATGACATCTTTGGAAAAATGTCTTGCATAGAAATTCCATCTAACAGGTCGTGTGGCAAATCCTCAAATATAGCCTCCTTCAATTCCGGCGGTAAAAGATCTGTATTGTTCTGCTCCGCTAAATTCTCATCAACTTCTTTGTTGCACACGAAATCGATGAGCGCATCTAGAGTTTGTTTGATGGCCAAATAGTCTGTCGGTACTTCATCTTTTTCCTGCTCCTTGCTATGATCGATGGTGATGTTATTCTCCATGTCGGACGAGACGTCCGGCATATGTACCTGCACATAAGTTCTAATGTAATATCTCACGATCTTGTAAGGATTCACTGTGGACCAGTAAAGTCTTGAACATTTGTAATCGCATGGTATTATCTTCTCAGCCGTATCAGAGAATTCCGGAATGACGGTGCCCAAACAGTCGACCATTAAAGAACCTATCATTAACTTAACTTTGTTGGGTTCGGCAAATTTCTTTTTCTTACGATCCAACTCTACATACACCGGTCGTTTCAAACTAAACTCGTTCTCGTTCTGTAGAGACTTATAGACGTGACTTGTATTCGAATGTGAGATGCAAAATACAGTTTTGTCGTCGTTGAAAGCGAGTCCGATATTCCTCGCGCATGGAAAATGAAAAGTATTGCTGCAATTCTTCGCGCAACATCCGATGCTCGCGCCCTTCTTACCGCACTCGGAGCAGCGAATCAAACGACCCCTCGAAATGGCACTATGAACATTCTGCAGTGAGCCATCAATTTCCTCAAACACCTCGTTTGACCATAGCGCGCAATTCGCGTGTACCCATTCATTCTGGCCACAATACAATAATCTTCCCTCTTTTGTCTCGTGCCCATCGCCCAAACCCTTGCATAAACAACACGATCTGCTGTCCTCGACGTGAATATTATATAGATTCGCCGTTTTTGCTGCGATTGCTTTCGGTGCTTTCATCACTTCCTCCTTCCACGCCTCCAGAATAGGATCGTCAAACTTTGTTGTCAGAGCAATGTCTTCGCCAACGTCTTTAATAGGCGTTAACGTATCATCGTTATTGTCGCTGCTCTTAAAATTCTTCGGAGTAAACCATGGAAAAACCTCTTGTAGAATATCGTGATACGTTTCTATCAGATCTTTTGAACCGACACGGTTGATTACATGCATCATATCACAATGAAATTGTAATAACGATTTGTACTCGTTACTGTTTACCTTACGTTTCACAGACATTAAAGTGGGCGAGGGCCTTGCGATGATTTGCTGCTCGGAACAGTGGCATTCTGTGATATCGGTTGAAGAAACTAATGAATCTTGATTTGTCAAGTCTTTTCTCTCGTTATCTTGAGAGTCCTTCGGAACGCAGTTTTTCACCCTAACCGAGCATTCTTTTAGATGGAATTTTTGTCGTAGTCGTCGCAGACCTTTTCTAATGGAACTATCTATTGAATGTTCTTCTAAATCAGGCTTATTCCCATCCTTGTAATTGGCACCCGAACTCGAGTCGATATCTATGGACTTGTCACCATTACACTCTTCCGATTCTTCATTTTCTTTCGTACAGTTCGTTTCGTTTTTATCTTCTTCAGGAAACTCAAGTTTTCTCACACTCAAAACGGGCCTGCAAAGGCACTCCTTTCTAGGACTCCACTTGAGAGCCGTGCAAATCTTGCGGTTTTTACTTAGAGATTTTATCACCCCGATGAAACCCGCCTTCAATTCCGCTTCTATGGCATTCCTCCAGATAGAGGAACTCGAATTGGAAGAGCATTGGCTACACGTAAATTCGATCGAATCGGGCAGGTAACTAAGTATCTGGTAACGCTCATCGGAAAGGCCTTCACAACGGGCATGTACCCAGCAGGAACACTCGCTACATTCCATCATCTAAAAGAACATGTGTGATCATAATATATAAGTAAATATGAAACAAATTTTGCGATTGTGAACTTATTTTATATCAAGATTACATGTACATACTCACCTTTGTGTCAAAATCGTTCTCGTTGTAACATCTCTGACACAAAGGACAATAGTTTCCTTGTTGTCTTAACTTAAAGCACATAGAGCAGAGAGGTAAGTTACCAACGTGAACGTTGACGCCCTCGCTACCACAGCTTTTACATTTAATACAGCTCTGACAAACATAAGGTCGATCGGGACTGTACAATCTGGAGCTAACACCGGACTTAGACAAACATGAATGATGAAACGACTGACGACAACGAATGCAGGATAATTTCGGACCGGATCTGAGATGGCAGGACTGACATATCGTACACCGGGGACAACACCAGTTTGGCTGTGCACAAGCATTCCATTCACTGGGTTCCAAACAGAAGGCATGGTACGGCTCGCAACAGCATTGACAGTGGATCAGCTGTAAAGAAGGATCATTATGTTGATAACGAGTTCTCGAAAAGAAGGCGTGTTACTATTACATGTTCATTCGCTATCCTTCTATAACCTGTATTTCATACGTTACTTACCGGCTCTTTACCAGCGCTCCCGCACAGATAGCAAATAGCAGGTATATGAAATAGCTCAGAACCGATAAGAGCGAAACCCTTAGCTCCGACCTCAGAAGGATCGTATTGCTCCCAGAAATCTATGGAAACTGTATATACAGTATCCACAACTGCCTTAGACACCTACAATAAATATATTATTCACATCACTTTACTTTCTATCTTACTTCACATTAACATTCACTAAATTTTACATTAACTATAAAAAATTTAAGATTGTAGCAAGTTTTATAAACGGAATACTAACTTACTAACCTACAGTATACAAAAAAGCAACTTATAGATGTCGTACAA
The DNA here is from genome assembly GCF_024713525.1 of Acromyrmex echinatior. NCBI lineage: Eukaryota > Metazoa > Arthropoda > Insecta > Hymenoptera > Formicidae > Acromyrmex > Acromyrmex echinatior. The sequence goes on from NC_141855.1 coordinate 16,341,604, forward strand.
GAAAAATAGAACCTCTCATCCATATGTCAAAATAAATATTGATATGGCTATACTTAGATCATTCATTTCTTTTCGATTATGCTTGAAAGATATCTTACCACTGGAAAATGCGTTGATACACTCTGTTGCGGTTTTCCTCTTCTTGAATGAGACTGTTGTGTCGTGTTAACGTTAAGATTTAAATTATTATCTTCATTATGCTTTTGTATTTCCTTTTCTTTTATATCATCTCTCTTTTCTATTCTCTCATTTTCTTTCACTGTCTTTGGAATGTTTTTACCATGTTCGTTGTCTTCTTTCGCGTCTATAGTAGGAAAAGTTGCAATGGGTTGCCCAAGTGCGACACTGGCGCTTCGACAAACATGCTTAACTCTCGGCCCTTTCAATTCAAGTCTCTGTCTAAGAGGTTGCGACTGTTGGCTGCCAGACGAAGAAGCGATCACTGGATTTTTAATTTTCTTTCTTACTTTAATCCTGTTATTTTTCCTTCGTTTCTTATTAGGCGATATATTCATCGAAGAATCAACTGTAATAAAACACATCATAAGTACAAATAAACGCGATTTCAAAAAAAACATTTATAAAATAATTTGTCTTACACTTATCTATTTTTGTATAGAGAAAACCTCCTGTACCCTGATAACTCGTCTTATGTCCCATTTCAAAATTTCTCCAACTCATAGCAGACTTAAATAAATTTCTTTCCGAGCTATCTTCCGCGGGCCAACTGAGTTTAGACGAGCACAACTTTTGTCCTTGACCATCCTCATCTTGACCAAGTGGCAGAGAAATACTTAAAGGGTCTCTCATTAATGGCGGTAACAATGCGTTTAAGCCTGTTCTCAAAGGAGGTGGAATGTTATAACAGTTCAAACACATTTTCAACCAACACGCCGGGCATCTAGCTTTATAAACGCATCTCATGAGATTCCATTGTTGACTCCTCACAACAGGTGGGACTAAACACAAACCGTCCCCTTTATGACACTGAAGAATGGGAAGAACATTGTTTGAGGATTTAGCACAAGCCTGACGTTTGATCATTTTGCTTATAAACTTTCGGCAAGATTCGCAACTGTGAATACCAAATTTGCGTGCCTGTTTCACGAATCGATAAAATCGCACTGCTCCGCAAACACCACATTTTATAGTACCTGTTAATCCTAAAACGAAAAATAATGAATAATATTTAAAAATAGGATAGTTTTACGTGTTAAAAGTATATGTATAACAAATAGATACAAAATTGCCACAAAGTGTAAAATATCTAACCTAAATTAGTGCTTCCTCCCATAGTGTTACTGGTACTCGTTGTTGAAAATGGTCCTTCTGTTCCAGCTAGACACTTATTGTCCAACTTTAATCTTGCTTTCCTTAATATAACTTTTCCACCATTGAGTTTCATTCCGCTGAAATCCGATGGCTCGCCTTCCGAGTGATTGTTGTGCTCGCTTTCATTTTCAGATAAATTGTTTTCCGTCTCAAAATTGTTCAATGTATTAACTGCAGTCTTATTACCATGTCCAAGGTGATTCTCAGTTTCTGCACAGCCACCTTCTGTCAATCTTGCACCACTGTTAAAGCTTACCTGATTATTACTTAAATCGCTTGCTATTTCATTTTGAGTTCCTGATCTCGTCTGAACTCTGGAAGACTCGAAGTGTGGAACATTGGAATCGGGAAGAACTTTTGTAGGAATAGAAATCTGTTTCTGATTTCTGGAAATTGTTGATTTCACAGTTTGTGTCATCCTGCTCGAGTTTTGTGAGCATTCTTGATTACTATTAGAATTGTCAGATGTGCTGTTTGATACTTTATTCTTACACGATGTAGTATGAGATTTCTTTACTTCTCTATGAGCTGATTTTGATATTTGTGCGTTTTGTACAGAATTCGCTGATTTCTCTATATTTTTTACTGATTGAGTTATAATCTCGGCATTGGAGTCTACACTTTGAATCACCCTTTTTGGCTTGCTTCTTGCTTCTTTAAATTTTTTACACAATTTACTAACAGTATCCTCTTTCAATTTTGATTCCAAGTTGCTAAGTTTATCTGGATTTAATTTAGTCTTTTTTACATGTACACCAATTTCATTCTCACTATACTCCGTAGTAGAAATTTGTTCCAATTCCTCGATAAATCTTTTATTTGGTTTTATAACTCTTGACGAATGCACGCTGCGAACGGGTAAAACAAATTTTCTCACTGTGCTAGGCTTCTCTCCTGATTGCACTACCAAATTACGTGTATTATTTCCAGATTTCGCCCTTTGAAGCAATCTTTTTGCAGTACTGTTGCGTAACTGTCTGGTTCTTTGATGCTGATCTAAGATGTTGTTCACTGATTTTAACACCGGGTTTTTCAAATAATTCGAAAATTTAATGTTTTTACAATTCTTACGACTTTTTGCTCGGTGAATCTTTGAATGCTTAGTATTTGGATTTGTAACTGGTTGTAACCGGGTGACGTCTTTAACTGGTTTTGGATTGGTAAACTTTTCCGTGCTATTTTCGATGTCTGTAGGAGAATTTTTAACATCATCCTTCTTCGTGCTAGACTGTGGTGCAAGATTTTCGACTGTGACAGATGGCAATTTATCACTTGTCTTCTCTGCATCATGTTGCTGAGTTTTTATATAAGATGCAGAAAGATTAGCCTCTTTAGTGCTAAATCCGTGAAATGGTGGATGTTCCTAAAGAAAAATCACCTAGATGAGTATTAGAAATAATAAATTATTCGACAATGATAATTTATCATAGTATAATTATATCTAAGTATGTATATTTTGTATATGCATGTATGTATGTACATATGTATGTTGTACAGTGAACAAACACAAATTGTCAAACCATGAAAGTAAACAAATGACTAATAAAGTAGATTTACTTTGTCTACACGGCAATCTGCCTTCTGCAAAGTTTTATTCGTAATAAAAAAAAAACTGACAATCCTACATTCTTCTCAGCTGATAAGAAGTTACGGAGCAAGAATTGCAGAAGGCATATCTCACTGACATACTCCGTACCAAAAGCAGCTAGGATAAAATGTATAGAAATGAGTATAGCTCGATCGACATACGGAAGGGGAGGCAATGGTAAATTGAGAAACGAATCATTGAACGGCAAGTAAAGGCCGCAAAGCGAACGCGTCGCGCACCTGCCGTTGGACAATCACTTATCACCGCGGTTGATCACCGCCGATAGGTTAACCCGCGCGCTACGCCGCGCCAAAGTTCGTCGTCGGCCTGTGTATCGCAAGTGTGTCCACCGAGTGCGTGTCCTCGTGACGCTTGCCGGAGCCGGACAATACGCGCGACTTGCGAGCGGCGAGACGCGGTGCGACGCGCGACGCGACGCTCGTCGATCTCACGCGACCTCGGCCTCGCCGAGCAACACGGCGGCGACATGGTAGCGGCTACGAAAACGACGGCAACGGTGGACGATGACGGTACGGTGACGCCGATGACGAAAACGACGGCGACGGCGACGGCGACGGTGACGGCGACAACGGATAGCAACGGCGAACGCCTCAACGCGACGACCTTTTTCCCCCTCACCTTCTCGTTGTCGCCGAATGTTTCGTTGAACAGGGAAAGTCCGTAGTAGATGTTTTCGGCGACAGTTACCGGATCGTTCTGCGCTGCCTCAGGCTGGCCCAGCACCTTGATCCGTTTCCTGGTGGCCGTCTTCGGCGGCTTCCCGGGAAACTTGGACCTTCCCATGTTCACCTGTTTTCAACGACGGACCTCAACCTCGCAGCGAAATTCCGCTTCCATTTTACTCGCGATTTGTGCCCACGGCCGAGAGGCGCACCGACTCTCTCGCGTACACTACTATACACCAACGTATGCTTTCCGATATACCGTCATATACGCGCGCGCGCGCACGCGCACACACACATACATACACAGCAAAGTACGCACTGTTAGTATCACTAGTACTCCGCTATACTCTCTGCTACGCGCATGAGCACGGCCACCGCAGCCGCCGTGTTGCTCTCTCGCTCACAGTCTCTCGCGGCCCGCTGGCTCTTCGGCCGACATCGGCCCTCGTCGGACGCGCTCGGACGTGGCCACAAAATACGCGCGTACTTGTCAAACAGAGAACCTGGACTACCAAGGCGGAATACGCCGTGTTGAAATACGATTGCCAGGCTGCCACCGTGCCGTTCGTCGCTGGTCGTTGGTCGCGCCGTCACGCTCTTTCTCGCTTTATGACAAATCCTTTAATAGTCGGACCGCAACGTTTCGCTCGTCCAAAATTTACACAGTTTCCTATTAACGCTTCAGTTTGCAATTTAATGTTCGCCGACTGCTTATAAATGATCTCTACGTTTGTCCGTGTCAATGGAAACGCGGCAAATGGCGTAAGGTATATTTCTCTTCTGCAACTGCAACTTTGAAAATTAAATTCATTTTGAGAAATATTCATAAAATTACATCATATTTTTAAATTGATATCTATCTGGTCGTATATACTTGAAATCATGGCATGCGATATTATTATTATGCAATATTATTATTATTAATATTATTGTTAGAATATTCCGATTTTAACATATTTATTTTTAATTGTATTGTTTCTTTACGGATCACATCTCGCGTGAATATTTGGCGACAAGAAAAAAGCAGTAAGGACGGTACGCAAGGAACGACGCACTCGAATGAGGGAGGGTCACGTGACTGCTAGTGAACATCGAGCATTGAAAAGCGCGACTAGTTTGAACGCGCTCAACGTTCACATTTCGCGCGTTAACGCTTATTTTGATGAATATTTTATTCATGAGTTATTGCCTGTCAATAACTTGCCGACTTGAATATCGATTTTATAATCGTTTCCCTTGGATAAATCAAAGAACGCACAGGATGGAGAATAATAACTCAAGGTATTATTAAACGGAACAATTCGCGCTTGTTGAGCGTGATCTTAAATTTGTTTATTAAGATCGCGACTTATATCGTAATTATCATAATAATACATAAAAATATCCGCCTATTTTCACCTTTCGCATATGCAATTACGAAAGTAACTTCTAACACGCACAACCATACTTCACGCAACGTTCGGTGCACTGAGACCAATTACGCCTTACTTCGTGCATAGTTCATTAAGTTACTTTCGTACGTGCTCTATTAAGAGGTTAACGTACGAAAAGTACTAAAACAATTGCTCAGGAAAAATACATCGCGAGATAACAAAGATTGCAAATATACACATAGAAAAGTATATGTACTACACAAGTATGTAAATAATAATTACTTGTTTCAAATATTTCAAAAATTCATAAAACCTCGGATCTATACTGAAGGGAAACGAAATAGTTCTGGCAACTATAAATTTGGCAATTTTTGCAATTGAAATACCTGTACTAGTTTTACAAAGTAATAGAAAGTAGTGCTGAATGTTATAAAAATATAATCACGGTAACAAATTATATCCACTATTAATTGAAACAGTGATTCAACTACATTGAGTAGTTACTTGGACTTCATGCACATAGATATAATTACATTTTTCTAGTTTAGACAAAAACTTTTTTTTAATAAATATTTTCTATATCATGTAACTAATTAATCATTGTTGAGATAACTTTAAGGAATATATTGAAAACCTTTCCTCTAAAGTCGCTCAGCACGAACAGTATGCGACTTTAGAAAAAGAAGATTGTCACCAAAGGGACGTAGCGAAGTTCAGTTTCTCTCATAAAGGAAACCACAATAAAAACGTAGGATTGGTTTCGAATTTGAAAGACAAAAATGAATAAGAAATGCACACACAAATTTGTAACTATATATTATAAAACTTTAATAAGAACAATAAGTAAATTTAAAAAATATAATATTAACTATTTATAATTGATTATTTGGTTAATGTTACTATATTTTCTTAGCTCACTTAATCTAGTATTTTTAATAGAATTTAATAATATGTATAATATAGTTGAGATGCTATTTCACTACAAATTTATAGTTATTGATACTTTTTTCTCTAAGTGTATCATAAGTACATCACAAGTATCAAATTTATTTAAAGTATATTTTAAAAATCCTAGTAAGCTTAAGTGAAGCACTTCAGTGAAGATTAAATTAAATTAAACAAATTAATTCAATTTACTTACTATATAATGTCACTTCTTCGATCAATTTTATAATGAAAATAAATTTATGTTTCACATACATAATAATGAGCTTTCCTAAAATTTGTAATAAGTTTATAATAACGTTTTAAAATTATTATTAAGAAAAGATTTTTTGTTAAAGATAACCGTTATTTAAAAAGAAGAAAATAAATTGAGTAATTGTTTTTCTGACCAATGATATTTTTCTGCACGATCGTACCAATGTACATACATATGTTCGATCACTTACACGAGCGCGCAATTATTTGCTTATCTGTTTCATTGTGCCCTTCCACATCTTCATTGAAATTAAGCCAGTTGCCTCGTATTCAGGCTCAGATCAGCCTTTACGGAAGATTTATCGGCGATTCGTTTACTCCTTAGCGCATTCCCAGGTTGTCGGTTCATTATTTCCGGCGAAGCTATCGCACGGGAATAAAGATCGTTTTCGCGGCGGTTCGTTCTAATTGCTTCCGGTATATTCTATCAAACGTATACACACATTCCAACTGTGCGTTTCTCAAACAGTAATTAAGATCACACCGTAATACATCGCTTTTGTCGACGCCGTTATTGCGCTTACCTCTCTGAAAGCAAGGAACTAATGTCCATTTCTACGAATGTAGATTAACTTTAAGGTTTAATTTATTTTTTATTTGTTTCTAATTCTTAAAACTAGAAAAAGATAAATTAAAGCAAGATTAAAGTTAATCTATATTGGCAGAAACGGACATAAAACGGTCGAAGAACCGCGGGCTGTCGATAGATCGATTTCTTGTACGTATTCTTGTACCTATGTATTTCCGTATACGCATATAGGACTTCTTGAACTGAATGCGCAAAGCGGAACATCTGCGCCCATCCAGCGATATGTAATATTTAAAGCAGGCTTGATATGTTCTAACGCGAGAACGAGATTAAAATTCGTCATTTAAATTATATATTTAAATATAATATTCTTATCGGGTTCATCTAAAAACAAGTAGCATTTAAGTAAAATGTATATAGAAAGATATTTCAGGATTGAGAAGATATTATCGTAGGGAAATATTTAGGATATATCTCTTGTAGACACTCGTGGAAAATTATAGCAAGATAATCCTTTGTTTACGCGCTGCGTGTAATAAATAGGAACGAGTAAATTGCCCGTACCACTAAAATTGCCGTATCGCTAAAACTGAAAATCATTTCTCTCCGGAAAGGTCAGTTCTGTTTGTGCGACTAAATATTTTTCCTTTAATTTACATACCATATTGTAGATTATTTTTAACACTCTATATATATATATATATATATATATATATATAATACATAATATTTTATTTAAAACTTAAAACTCATTAAAAATTAACATATTCATACAATTTACATTATAGTGCACATAATAATCACAGCATGTATCTCTCGAAATAACCGGCAACAACGCATTCGTATCGGAAATTATAATCTGTTGAAATAAAGTTTAGCGTAACCAAAAATAAGATATTTATTGATTATCAATACTTTACTATATAGAAGAAACTGTAACATTTTTTAAAAATAATTTGCAACATGTAACTGGAACTTTCAGTAGTTCTGATATTTTCGTCGGCAATCTTATATATACAGTAAAAATAAATAAGTACTGAATATTATTTGTGAAATGTCCTGCATGCTTTTTATCTCATACAATGAAAATTGACTTAATGATACTTGTTGTGTAACACATTTTATTTTTTGATCGAACAAAAACCAAAATATTCGGTATCTTCTTTTAAATACTCTATTTCTTTTTTTTTATACGTACTTTATAGATATAATTAACAATGTATGTCAAGACACATCAGTGATTTTAACAAATTCTTGACATTCTTGTTAAATTATATAAAAATTCAAACAAGATATTGTCAGTTTGTCAATATCGTTTTGAAAAGATTTTTTTAAACACATTAAAATTTTCTTGTTAAAAATTTATTCATGTCTATTAATGCTGTTAAAGTAACATTCGCAATATTTATAAGATATCATAAATTGACGTATCTTTTGATTTTTCTGAGGGAAATGAAAAATATTGCTTCTAAAACGTTTCTTTTATTATTCAAGAATTTATTGCATAAACATCGTTTTTAGAAGTGCTTTCTTAAGTTTTCCTCGATTCTCACAAAAATTTGATTTTACGAAAGAAAATCAAAATATTTATCCATTTCCATGGGTGAAAAAAAAATTGTCCCCTAAAACGTTTCTCCGAAAACTTTGTTCGGTGTGTGAAATTGCGCGCGATTTTAACTGCGAGCGATTCGTTTATTGGGTCGCGCGCTGGCCGGCCGGCCAGAAAATCACCACCTGCCGTGGCCGTGGCTGCCGAGTTAAATATCGGACCGGCGCGTGTCGTCGCGTCGAATTGCGGTGCGAGAACAGGCATCTGGTTCGAGGGCGCGTCGTCTACGAGCTCGTTACCAGCGAGCGTCTCACCAGCGAGCTCGCTCACTCGCTAACTCGCTCGTTCGCTTATCTCTCCATCATTCCGCTCGAAATACTCGAGCGGGTGTGGTACCACCGGTCGTACTCGTTGGGATCGGTCAACTAGCCGGTTGTAACGGAGCTATAAGATCTGCTGTTCCGTTTCGTTGCTTTGCATCGCGTACCTCTCTTCCGAGGCTGCATCGTCCTGACTTGCTAGAACTTTGCATAGAAATACTCGTATCATCCTCCTCAACGATTTCAATCTTTTTCACTCACACAAGTTGAAAAAGTTATTATAATCGATAAGTATTTCATCGTACATAATTATAACGCTCGTGATGAATTAGGTGTAAAAGAAATGAATGCAGATAAGAAAGTTTTATAATCTTAAGTTCGAGTTATCGCGTTGGAAGTTCAAAAGCTGGAAGAAAGTAAGAATTTAAAATCGATCTTTGAGTTGCGTAATATTTATAAACAGAGATACAATTATAAAGTTATTTAACATTAGAAATTAATAAACGGATAACGGGATCTTATCGATATAACAATTTAATGACTTTATTTAAAGTAAACTCGAAACTTGGCCGCTAAGGATATGTTCATATCGTTGAACATCTCACAGTTATGTATATAAGATGAGAATCTCGAATCGATATCTTTACAACAATTTGAATCGAACCGCGAAGTTATTTAATAACAAATGGATATCGCGTTTTCTTACAAATTGTCGAAAGAATCAACTTTTCTCGTCTACTTGTCTCGCAGTTTGCTACACGAATCTTGCAAAATACGTACCGTATTTTCTCACCGAACAAGTGCACGATCCTAGAATGATAACGCCTTATACACTCAGAATTGCCGGTCCATTCGTGAAGCGTGTGAGCAAGTGAGAAAGAAAGAGAAAGAGATAGGAAGAAAAAGAGGAGAAGAGAGAGAGAGAGAGAGAGAGAGGAGGAGAGAAGAAGAGAGGGGGAGAGAAAGGAAGAAAGAGATCAAGAAGGATGAAGAAAGAAGCTGATAATACATATTAATACAGTCATACGTGCGGGCGCGCTCGAGAGCATCGAAACCGGGACCGGTTCAGGTTTTATGACGGTGTCGAACGTTGCGGGAGAACCGGCAACGATGCGATTTATACATTCACGGAGCGATCCGTTTTCGAATCCGCCCACGTGGTCGAGGCATTACGCTCTCTCGACATCGCGAGCCGTTGTATTCGCACTTTTTATTGTATCGCTTCATTGTGTTTCATATTCCCCTTCTCTTTCTCCCTCTCCCCCCCCCCTCTCTCTTTCTTTTTCTCTTTCTCACTCTCTCACCCTCTTCATTGACTTCTCTGGCCGATTTTGAATTTATTGCACCTAAGCGCCAACTCGGCCAACTCGGCGTGATGTATTATTCGTTCGTTCATTATGCTCCGATTTCATTACGCGGCATGCGCGCCGACCATATATATATACACGTATGCGTGCGTACGCAACGTAACATACATCGCCGCGTCGGTCGATTTTTAATTTGGAATTTATTATATTCTAGGAGAGAGAGATCCATAGTGAGTCCCCGGGGCGCCTGGCCATAGTGGCCATTATTCGATCATTTTCATTGTGTTGCCGCTTATATTACTATGCGGCCATTATTGTCCGCACCGGCGTTTTCAACTCGAGATATTTTATGCGACCCGTTATACATATACCCGCGACACCTGGCGATTCCGACTTTTTCACGCGGCACACGCCCGCATTTAAAATCCTTAATATGATATAATGCTATATACGATATAGCAACCCCAACCGCAATTAGTCACCAGATCCGTTGCATTTCAATTCGGACAAAGATGTTCAGTTATATTACTATATCCTTCATCTTTATTTTCCTCACCTCATCCTTTCTCCAATAGAAACCAATTGCTTTAAACTTTAAACACAAAAATAATTAAAGTAACATTGAAAAGAATGTAACATTCTGATATTTATTAAATGAATAGTTATAGTTTCTGACAATATTATAACTCTACCATTTATCATTAAGAAAGATATTTCAAATTTTTATTTTATTGCGAATAATAGTATTTCCCCAATTTTAAACATGAATGTACCAATTAGTGAACAGTTAGTGAACATGAGTCAATTATTGAATGAAATAATAAAAATTTTTATATTATGCTTTTAACATGTACAACTCTAAATAAATTTGTTGTTTATAAAAATTTAATAGGATGAATTTATTTTGAGTCGTATGTACTATTAAAAGCTTAATATTTGAAATTTTTATATCTCTTTGTCCAGTAATTGGGTCATGTCCATTAACTGATACATTACCTTATTTATATTTTATTCTTTTTTTACAATTTTAAAAAGGAACAGAATATATCAGTGCAGCTCTCCTATGTTCGTTTCTATTAATGTAGTTTAATTTTAATCTTAACTCAATCTACTTTTATTTAATTTTTTCTGATTCATAGACTGGCATTCATAGTCTGGCATTCATAATTCGATTTTTATATTAAAGACTAGAGTAACTGTCCCAATTACTGTGTCTGTCCCTATTAGTGTGCTTTTGTGTTTCGATAAATCATAAAGAAAACTAGCACGGATAAATAAGAAAAAATATTTTTTTTATTAAATTAAATTATTAATGCATACGATACTCCGAAGTTAATATTTTATTTTTTGAATATTAAAGTATTTTAAATATTTTTCGAAAGATATGGGGAATTTATAGTATGTGAATCCAGTAATACGTACCGCAAGATTTTAAGCTCCCTATTAATATGCCCTGTATTAGAGCTGAGAACGTTGTGTTATGAGTGTACTTTGAAATAAATATAATTGAAATAATGATTTATGTAATATATTAACATAAACAATTAGTTTAAATTTATTATCTGTTTTAGTAACTATAAGTTAAAATGAGTCAAATGTGGATAGGCACGCAAATTGAGGGCACATTAATAGGGCCATCGTCGCTTAGAGGACTCACTAATAGGGACAAAAACATGTTTTCTATTTTTATCAAAAGCATTATAAAATATTAACATTTTTTAGATTAAAGAAATATTATAAGAAAAAGAAGTAGTTGAAAAATCAATATTGATTGCAAATAGATAAAATTAAAGCTACAATATTTAATAATTAATTCAGTAATAAGCAAATTGGCACATTAATAGAGACAATTACCTTATATTAAATATAAAAGTACAGTCCTAAGACTTTATGAACTAATCAGAAAATCGTTTATTAAATTAGTATTTTAAGATATTTATACTTAAAACGGTTTTAAAATAAGAATCGATTGTCAATACTTTATATCCATTTCTATCAAATTTTTAATTCTTAAAACTATAATAGAAAAAATGAAAAATCATTATATAATAATTAAACCAAGGTTAAAATTAAATTACGTTAAAAACAGACATTAGAGCTAGAAAATTTAAGAGCTAAAATTTAAGTATCAGACTATAAGAAATTGAGATTAAATATAACCAGAAGAGAGAAAACCAATGAACTTTGCTTTGATTGATCAAATTCAATCTGAATTTGAATCTCTAGTCTGATATGGGCTTTATTAGTCACAATGAATCGGGGAAAAGTATGTAGACCTATCAGTAATAAATATTTTTATCGCGTTTCTGTGTTACTCTGATAAACGCGGGATATGTCATGCAATTAAAGAGAAATTTACTTAATATATTTAATTGGAACTGGAATCGCCGAACGTTAAATTTCCATCGATACGGTGAGTCAGATCGGTTCTCGCGCGCAATCTCAGCGGCATATGTTGGACGATTATATCGTACTTGGCGTGATCGGCCGCGATGTGACACCGGCTGGATCCAAGCTTGGAGACCGGTTCGCGTTTTACGAGCACCGTCTACATCCACCACGGATGGCGATGGGCGTTCGATACTTTTCGAAGTTTTCAAACAATTCGATCGTATAAACTTTCAAATTGCCTCAAATATCACCTGAAAATTTTTGAAAGTCCTGAAAAACCTTGAAGGTCTTATATCCTGAAACTTTCAAAAAAATCCTGAATATCTAAAAAAATCTTTCTCTGAAATAATTTTTCGAAAATATTCGCAATAAATGTAAAATTGGTATTTATTACATCTATGTATTAAGACGTAAAGAATTATGAAAGAACAAAATATATCCAATTTAAGACTTTCAATATATTTGAGATATTCACGATTAAAAATTCTGTTATCTTGCATGTTTCAAATAACTCAAGATATTTGTTGTATTATTGAATTAATTCGATGTGTTTTAAACTCATTACTAGCGGAAAGTTCACATGAAGAATGATTGATTCATACCTATACATCATCAGATTACACATTATTCAAATCACTTTGAGATATTATTAGGGCCCGGAAATTTGAAAATCGAATTAAAGAAATGAGAGCAAGTACGAGATAATGACAATCGGCGATGCATACGTGATCTATTCAAATGTGAATTCAAACGAATTTGCATTAGGTAGCGGGACGTTCCGATCAGTATTCACGTAATTATTTAAATTGTACGATTCGTATTTACCCTCATCACAATCTTCATTGTACATTCTTGGACAATTATTTATTTTAATCAATTATTCACTTAGCACGATCAAACATTTTCGTTTCAGAGAATGTTCGCCTTTTTTTTACTTCTGATTGTTCTTTCATCACGAGCAATGTATGAATTTGTTCTAATTTAGCATTTATAAAATATACTAATGTATTTGTTTCCGCTTTAAGTAATATAATTCAAATTTCGAGAAAAGAATTCTATTTATTTATATTCTGTAAATTTTATGTGTATTTTAATATGTATGTTTTTTATATGTATATAAACTAATTTATTTAAAAAAATGCGAAATCGATTAGAAAAAAATAATCATACATATTAAAATCAATATTTTACAAGAAATAAAGTGAACTTGTATTACATTTTATATAAATGACTCAAATGTGCATGTTCGGATTCTTAACAAAGATGTTTTTATATGGTATATATAATTATGTTTTATATGATTCATTTTATTTATTAAATTTTTAAGAATTAAATTAAAAATAGAGAGAGCTATTAAAAATTTATGTTTTAAATGTTAGTCGATGAAAATAAGTAGTTTTAATATAACGAAAACTGATTGCTATCATTATGAAACAAATCCTCAACTTTCCTAGTAATTAACGAAAAGTGTCATATATTTAATAATATCATAAATAAATGAAATTTTCTATATATATAGATTATTATTACACCGTTTAATTATTTTTCTATTCACGATATATATAACTTTTTGAATATAAATGGTATTTTATACATAAATCAATGAGACACATTGGTGTCATAGTGCCAGTTACCGATGACTATAGTGACACATTCAACGTGTTAACGCTTCAAAGCCCCAAGCGAACATTAATAATGCTATTAATAATACAATGTTTGATGAGATGACATCTTTCATTATAATTCATTTAGTGATATATATGTATATGTATCAGAAAACACTTAAACTCATTGAATAATTGATAATGAGATATTTAAAAAAAATATAATTTTAGAAAAAAAAAATTGAAAAATCCAACTGTACTAAATTCATTTTCAAATATTAAAGCATATATTCCCATTTATTTTCTAGTTTATTTCGTATCTCGAGAACGTCTGGTCACCTATTTCTGTCGCTTCGTTGTACAATATATTGTGTATAAATCAATCGGGCCGCCAATGCATGCCGCAGCCTCGAGAAGCGAGAACCAGAGGAGCAAATAGGTGTTACACGTCAATGGCTTCGCGTATACATATATAGGCAGCCATTAAGAGACAAGGATCGCTTCGCGCTTTATAACAATGTCGAGCTATTAATGGACTTCAATAGGAGCAATCTATACGTCCGCTGCGTGTACAAATCGTATCGTGCTATTTTTGCCGATTTTTTATCGTTATCTTATTATTCGCATTCTCTATTTCGAAGATTTGCCCAGATTTTTCAATCTGTCATTTCTATCGTGCGAGGACGCAGAGAATTATCTCTCGTTTGCCTTATCTATTTCTACAATGAATTTTCTAATCATTTTACAATAGAGATTTAACTTTGGCGTTGTATCGTATTATATGAAATTTCTCAACTGTTTCATAATAGAAATTTTATACATTCTTTTAGTAGTCACTCTCATTAACTCTGTTTAGTAACTGAGAAGTAAAACTACTTAGGATTCCAATCAAGATGTAACGCATTAATTGCCTGCAGTTAATGCGCACAAACGATATTTAAAATCTGAACTCTTTTACTAAACAACACTTGTCATTTCCTAAGCATTAATGTTATAACTAATGAGAACACAGTGATATTAGGTGTTGGAATTAATTCGTAGCGTTTTTAATGAAAGAATGTTATTTATTTCACATGAGCATTAAAAAATACATTAATGAAAGTACTTCCCATCACTTGTAAAACGCTACGAATTAATTTCAACACCTAATAACATTTCTATGTATACATATATTTCTATGTATACATATATTTCTATTAGGGTGTACATGCATGATATACAGCAAAAATTCAAGAAAAAGAAATATAGATTGAGATATCTCGATAAGATGTCTCGAAACATTTCTCGTACAAATGCTGCATTTTCAACGGCTACTGATACAGCAGATTATACCTAAACAACATTTTTTCGACACTGCCCCGGAAGCCTCCTATATCGCACAAGAATATTATATGTATATTCCACGCTTCAGAGATTGCAGTACTGCAAAACGACCCGACTATATTTCGTGCTGCGAGACAGAGTTCGTTTTATTTCCGGGAAATGAATAGCCGGCGTACATTTTCATTGTCGGCAACGGTTTTCGACAAATTACTTTTAATTGCGGCCTGCCGGAATTCGTTAGCACGCTTCTATGGCACACACACACGGAGAGAGGAAGAAAGAACGGAGAGAAAGAGAGAAAGAGGAGAAAGAGAGAGAGAGAGAGAGAGAGAGAGAAAGAGAGAGAAAAGATGTACATACGTATCATTGATGGCAGGTATACATAACGCGCACGGCAATGAGAAACAGAGAGATCAGTTCACGCTTTATAACAACGGCAGCCGAGCCATTCACAGGACTCAATAGATACAATCTGCACAATCGAGAAGCGAACACCACCGCGGCCGGTTCACGTGGTCGCCATTATTCAATCCTGCGCCGGCTGTCCTTCCGTACACAACGTAAGTCTAATCTAATAACACACCATAGGATAGTGCATTTGCTGGAGCAAATGAGAAAACAAGAGTCTCCTTTGATAAATTTATTTATGACCCTGGCACGGAGAAAACATGAAAAATTTCAAGTACTTTGTATAGATCCTTTCAACAACGTATGGAAAAATAATTGATTCTATTTCTTCAGGTATGTATTTATGTTGTATATCTGGATTAAACAAGAATTACGAGACTAATAAACAAAAGCTTTTCTTAATAAATTTATATACAGTCTTGTATAGATAAATATGAAAAATCTTCTTAACGTTCTTTAAACATATTTTTATAAAAATAGATACTCCTTTATATTAATAGATACTCCATATTTATACTATTTTATTTAATCTTTATATCTGAATTAATCAAAATCGATTTGCTGGACAAATAAGAGAATATAAGTTATCTTTGATAAATATTTGTAATCCTGATGTGGAACAAATGAAAACTTCATTGAAGTTTTTCAATGTATGAAAAACTTCAGACATTTTCGGATCACTATATTCAGCAACATGATGTAAATATAATTGAAAATAAACATGAAAAATAACTGACTTGTTTTTAATGTTTATTTTATTTTGACTTTTAGTCGCGCAAAAATATACACGTGGTTAAATGAAATGACTTGAGGTTGCACAATAAATTCACATGAATAATTATAAATTAATTACTTCTTATATTTAGATTGATCAAAACAGGTTTATTTCAATCTCTTCAATTAAACCAAATTTAACTTTTCTTTGTATAAAAAGTACAAAAATTAAGCAAAATTTTTCAAAAATCTCAATAGAGATATCAATATTTTTAAATTTATTGTAATAAGTTGAATATATTATTGTGTTATTATTTGTACAAGTAATAATAGTTGATTTTATAAATACGCTTAATAAAAATTAAATGTAAAGATAAAAAAATTACGTGTAAAATAGACCAAAAAACCAGAACATTTAATATTGCAATAATAAGGTATATAATATGCTACCTGTATAATTACAGTATACAAATACATTAATAAAAAAGCTGACGTAAATGTTAAAAAATTAAATATCTAGGCATGATAGAGATTATATTTTCAAAGACATTTTCTGAAAAATTATTATAAGAACGCCTGCCGTAACTTTTATAAATCGCATTGAATAATTTAAATTCAAACATAATAAATACACAATAATTCTCGCGCGGACAATTTCTGATCGCTCAAAGTGCGGTCGTGTTTATACCTCTCTTCTTGATTTATTCCTCTTTTTAATGGTTGAAAAAAGCACGTACAGATCGCTCGTCAACGACGATACCATTTGGGGTCGAGGCAAGGGATCATGCCTATCGATTAGCTACACGAACGTTTATACGTTTGGTATGTATATAGATTATGCGTACAATTTAATGCGGTTATCCATTATCGGGATAACGATGCGCCGTTTAACAATATACGCGTCGTGTTTCACGTATACGAATGTATAGACCTGCATAATGGGCCACGGTGTTCCTCTGCGAGTCTGTTTATGACGCGAGATCATATCCGTCGGATTTGCGGGGAATTCGGCCAGTTCCAATTATATGTAAAATTCATATTGACATATTTCGTACATCCCTTGTGGTATAAGTAAATAATTGACAAAAAAAAAAGAAGCCTTGAACTGCCTCGAGTTATAACTGAAAAATATTAATCGCAAAAGGCACGTTAATTTAATTAAATTGGTCCGCCAGAACGTACATTTTGACTTTGTGTGCGCCAGAATCCCACTAGACCGGTTAATCCACCACTTGAGGAAAGTCGCTCGAAAAACATTAATATTCAAACAGGGTGATTAATCTTACCTGCGGATAACCATCGTACGTGTCAGTATTCAACAAGGCAAGTAAGCGGTTACTAACACTAGATCCGCCCTTAATTAACATTTCTTAAGCCATTGCAAGACGCGGTCGTGCCAACGACTTAAGAATTAACCCTACATTTCGAAATTTCTAACTCTTTTTTATATATGCAAAGGACATTTTATTTTAATATTTCATTTTTAACCATAAAGAAGTTTCTTTTCGAAATGCGGCAAGTTTTTTTTACAGTAAATCTTTTTATGCATAAAATTTTTACTGCAAATAATTTTTTGCGATTTATTGAGATCAATCATAAAGATGGATGGTCCGGGAAAAAAATGTCTAATTATAGAATACTTCATTTTAAATGAAAAAAAATTGTAATCGTCTTCAAGACTCGAAGATACATTCAGAAAAAAAGTTATATTTAAATTGAAGCAATCATTTCTTTCGTTGATTTTTTTTAATTTGAAGTGGAAATACTTTTAAGGAAAATAAAAATTTATTTGATTTCCGGAAGTAACGTTCAAAATTAAAGAAACTTTTCTTTAACCGCAATTCAGCGATATACAAATTTCTATGGTTCAAACAAATTTTTTTTTTTAATCGAAGAAACTTTTCTCTGGATGTAGTTTGTTTTATTTGATCTTTTATATATTTGTCATTCGTTTGTGTTTGGGAAAATGCGTTTACAATCTTGAAGAAATCATTCTGACAACCGACTCTCGGAAGAGGACTTAGGCAAGGCAGGACTTCGCAGGACCGACTCGGCCAGTCGTAGAGCGTTGCTTGGCACGATCGTCGATGTCCGCATTCTTCTTAGTTTCGTTTTGGGGACGTGTACTTATCGATTAGCCTTGCCGCGTCTCTCTTTCCACGATTGTACCGCTCTTGTAACCCCGGTGTCGCATTGGTGGACGCGCGGCCCAGAAATGTGCCGCGCCGCGCGCCGGTATGCGAGACACGGTAATTGCGTGGAAGCTGGAAACGACTCCGTTCGTACGAACTACGAACCGAACGCTCGAAGAGAAGCGAATGGACGTTAAAGGGACGTCGAAGGGACGGATACCCGAGCTTTCTCATCCTCCTACCGCCCCTCCTTCTCTTTCGTTGCCCAAACGTGCCGCTCGCGCAACGTGCCGATTTTCCGCAAGTCGGAGTGAACCTTAAAATATTTCATGACCCGGCAAGTCGTATTTCTTTACGCCAATAACTTCCGTCCTATCGGAGTTCGAGGCACCTCGTCTATTCTAGGAATGATTGAAAATAAATCGCTTTAATAAGACGAGCGTTTTCGTGATAGGTCGTGACGAGCGAATCGTTTCTCCCCGGATCGGCCACGTTACGTTAGATCGTTGTACACGAATACTCGCGGAAAGAGAATGGTAAATGAGTATTTTTATTTAATAACACGCTGTTTTCTTTTCAAATACATTTTAACGAAAATTATACTCGAAAGGCTGAGGCAATACTTTTCACAATAAATTGTTCGCAGATTTAAGCAGATTTTTCAGTAACATCAGTTTATTTATAAATATATTTATAAAGATGCTGATTAGCATCAAAAATTATTACATTACTGGTATAATTTAATAAGCGATGTTAATACTGATTCTGCTCATTGCATTTCAAAGTTGAAAACGATTTCAGCAGACGGTATGTGGAATCAGATACATATATAAATTTACATAGAAATATTTAAGTACTAAGATTTGTTTTGACTATTACAAATATAGAATTTCTCTTATTTAATTAGATTTAGACCTTATCGGTCCAAATTCGTATCATAATTATTTGTACTCGGAAAGTTTAAAGCGATGTATGAAATGAAAACTCTTCCGTATAAATGAAAACTCCGTGAGATCGATATTCGTTATTTACTGTTAAAAAAAACAATGTTACATCTTTTTTACAATATAAATTTTAAGAAAATAACAAAATCTCTCTTTTAATCATTTGTAGTGTAAAAAAAAATTGTTCTCATCATAATTTTAAGAACTTGAAGAAATCTCGTAAAAAAAGGTAAAACTGGAAAAATTGTACTAAAGCTTGTTTGGCATATCTTTTATTTATTGACATGTTTATGATGAGGCTTAGCCTCTCCCCCGAGCACCATCACCCGTCACCGCCACCCGCCCTTTACTTTAAATCCGTCTATGATTTATAGTATTTTTCAGTTGTTCTATACAGTTAGGTATATCGTTACTCCGGTTTACACGCTTCGTTTACTGACGAGCGACAATGCAAAACCGCAGAAATGGCTCGTCGCTGATTAAAGTTTACGCGCCGGTTTATACGTGTATTTATTTATGTCACGCAACTGAACGTCGCACGCTGAATGAATTATTAGCGACAAGTTGGCCGCGCCGCGAACAGTTAGCGGCGCGTTGGTGGTTCATAGCACGGTAAATGTGGGAAATGTTCACACCATTCAAACTTTCATATCTCTCTCTCTCTCTCCCTCTCTTTCTTGTTCGTCGTACTGCCGCTATACATATATCCAAGGTGAAGCCATCATAAAATATGCCGTGGAAAATCAAGCGATGTATACAGTATGTATTCCTGCGCCCAACAAGCGAGTAACCAAGTGCGGAGAACTGTTAACTCGTTACGTATTACCACCCTCATTCTGAACTTGGCTAACATTCGCTAACATTTGCTACTGCCGTTCGAAGGGTGTATGCTAATAAGTCGAATATAATATAATGATTTCATGTATGTGTGCGTGCGTGCGTGTATGTGTGTGAATTTGTAGACAATATCAAACTCTGACATTAATAATTTAATTTATCGTCGTTTAAATTCGAACGAATCTTAAATACACCAATGAGATATAATTTAGAAGATTTCATTATTTTAAAATTTCCAACTTATATGTAGAATATCTCGTGTGTGCGTGCGCGCGCGCGCGTGTGTGTGTGTGTGTGTGTGTGTGAATTTGTAGACAATATCAAACTCTGACATTAATAATTTAATTTATTATCGTTTAAATTCGAACGAATCTATTAAATACACCAATAAGATATAATTTAGGAGATTTCATTATTTAAAAATTTCCAACTTATGTAGAGTATCTCGTGTGTGTATGTACGAATTTCAATAATTTTCCCTAAATACAGTTTAGTTTTTTCTTCATAAAATATCTTCGATAAAATATTAAACACGAAACAAATAATATAGTAGTATCGAGAAAATATATAAATTGAACTTTTTATGTACTTTATATAATACCACACTAGCAATCTAAGCAACTTTGAACATTTATATGGAACGAAAATATGATTACACCCGAAGGAAATAAGGAAATTTGATAAAGAATATGTTTAAATTATTATATATGAGATAATTATTATATATGAGATGATTCAAAGAGAAGATGAGAATTTAATATGTCCGAGTTTGAGATTCACTTACAGAAATATCGAATAAATATTTATTAATTTTTTTAAACTATTTTTTTGCAGCCCTTTCGAATTTCTTTCTAAACATATTATTCCCAAAAAAATCAATTCCAAAAATTATATCGTCCACAATATTCACGTACATCTTATTGCTTCGGATTCTCCGCTCGCAAACTTCTTGTAAACTATTGCAAGATATCGCAACTCCACGTTTCTCTCTCATCGTTATTTGATAAATCAATCGTGATATTACGAAGCACGACCGAGCGAGAGTCATCGACAATAGGATGGCAGAACTTGAAGGTTAATTGCTCATTTCCGACGACGAATTAGGCGAACCGTTATCGAGTGACGGAACGCGGATCGATCGCGAGATGCAAAAGTCGTTACGACGGGACGGGACGAGCGAACGGGGTGGCAGCGGAAGAGAGGCGGAGGGGGATGGTGGGCAAACAAGATCGCGCGGGGTGCGGTTGTACAATATCGAGGCAGCGATACACGCTAATGGCCGAAGAACTCGCGGAAACGCAATAAGGCTAGGGTATCGTGCAAGATGCTGCGGACTAATGGAACAGTAACTTCGCCACCGTCGCGCGCCGGGCCCGACTTCTCGTTCCCTCGGGGGAACAATATACGTTTCCGTTGATCGATAATGTCCCAGGAAAGAGAAGACGGATCATCTTATTCGCGAGGAGAGTAACATTCGTGCACAGTACGTATCCGGATACAATAGCTTTTCGTCGTTGGAACGCTCCTTTACTCCCTCTTCTCTCCTCCCTTTTGCGATATCAACGATTCCATTACATCCTCATTCTCGAAATCAAATCTGGCGCTCCCGATACTGTTACACTCGATGCGTCCCTTGTATCTCAGCCACGCGAAAAAAAAAACTGAATAAAACAGAGAACTCCAAGGGAATCTGACGCTGCGTGTCGCGCGAGTCTAAATTCGGCAAAGAAAAGTGTCTAAAGGCTAATCTATGATACAATGTGCTCTTTGTTTCCTTCTTTGTCAAAAAAGCAAGGAGAGACAAAAAGCAAGAAACAGGAAACAAAGAGCATATTGTAGATAATCAATTACTGACTAACTGGCATACAATACACGAGATACGGAGTCCGCGATTGTTTCGGTATACAATTTGGGTAAGAATAAGAATAGGGAAGGCAAATTGTTCCAATCTGGCTAATTTGAAGTAAGCGATCTTCGGTGTATCGGGAATTCCCACTTATCTATTTTTTACCCGAATTAATCGGCCGCAGCAATAATGTTAACAAGGTGTCTCTAAGGTACTATACATATTAATGTTTGATGGACTCGAGAGGACTTGGGAGGTCGGTGCACGCGCGGCGTATGAATTATTCCCAAGTGTATTACGGCGCAACCAATTACCCTCTCGCTTGAGAAAGATCTCAGCTTCCCGTACTCTGTCCCATGCGACAATACAACAGCTCTCATTCGGTTTCACTTTCTCGTCTTCCACGGGGACGACAATAGCACGAA
Organism: Acromyrmex echinatior; assembly: GCF_024713525.1. Classification (NCBI taxonomy): domain Eukaryota; kingdom Metazoa; phylum Arthropoda; class Insecta; order Hymenoptera; family Formicidae; genus Acromyrmex; species Acromyrmex echinatior. The sequence continues at coordinate 16,364,112 of NC_141855.1, forward strand.
AAGTACGCGTTACGTGCCTTCCTGTGATTGTCCATCGTCATAATCGCTCTCTCTCTCTCTCGATGATTCTATTCAAAAGCCTTTCACGACGAATGCACCTCCCTGCAATCCTCGTCGCATCGCGACGAGGTCCCATTCGTGTGAATCGTGCCGCTGCGACTCTTCTCGTCGCGATGCATCTTTTTATTTAGACGTCTACAAAGAAGACTCGCAAGAGACAACGCGGTCGACAACCGACGGTGACTCACTTTTTTAAACTCGTTAAACTCATTACAGAGCAAACGAGCGCCTCGAGTTTCTCCCCTTTCCTTCGCACCCTCGATCGACCATACACGATCTCGTCGATGGTGACAACGAGGCTAGTCGGTCGGTTAGCCGGTCGATCATCGTGACGCGCGTATTGGACGTACGCGCGCGGCAAGGTGCAAATAATAATAATAATAATAATAATAATGCCAATATAATCAACGGCCTAAAAGCATGCCGCATGACTGAGAAGTTAAGAGACGGCGGCGCAGTCGGGATTGGGTCGAAGAGTTCGAGTCACGGCGCTCGGGGACTCATAATCGGTTCGACTCGCTCCTGCGCGACGAGGACGGCAGGCGAAATCGCCGCGAGCGAATTAACGAACGGGAGAAAGAGAGAGTGAGAGAGAGAGAGAAACGAAAAGGGAGTAGGGCGCGCACGATCGCGCCCGCTGAGGCAGATTGCGAGAATGAGATGAAGAGAAAGAAAGAGAGAGAGAGAGAGAGAGAGAGAGGTAGAACGGAGGGAGCAAGCGAGAAAAGCCGCGTGAGAGGGTCAACGGAAGGGAGGAAGGAGAGAGAAAGAGAGAGAGAGAGAGAGAGAGAGAGAGAGAGAGAGAGAGAGAGAGAGAGCCGATGAGAAAGACGGAAGGTTCGACCGCCTGCTCACGCGAGAGAGACGCGGGAAAAGAGGGAGAGAGAAAGAGTAGGAAAGAGCGAGAGAGAGAGAGAGAGAGAGAGAGAAAAAGAAAGAGAGAACTAGAGCAAGAGAGCGCGCGCGAGAGACACGCCCTGCTGCAGGTCGATAACGGAACCGACGCATCCTCTCGCAGCTCTCCGGTAGCCCTCTTCTTGCTCTACACCACCCTTTCCCGTTTCCCCCTATCCCCCCCTCCACCCCCTCCACCCGTTCGCCCGCTCCCCTGTTTGGTCCCATCTTTTCGACCTTCTTCTTCTATCCTGCGCGCATAGTCACGTACCACACCCGCCATTCTAGCCATAGCCGACCGAGAGCGGACTCCCGCATACCTACTCCATCGTAGGGTGTATACCCACGAGCTACCCCCCTCCTTCGCGCCGGTACGTTGCCTACGCCACGCCATGCCGCGCGACCTCATCCTCCTCCTTCTCCCGACTCCCGGCTGCTCTCCTGCTTTTCCTTCTGCCGCGTCTCACTTTCCTTCTCTCTTTCTCTCCTGTGGCCCAGGCTCCTTCTTCCACTTCGCTTCGTGCGCGCGAGCCTTCCGCGAGGATACCGATGTGCCGTGGATCGCATTATCACGCGCATCTAACCTCCGAGAAAAGCTACGCCTGTCGGCGTAGCGCGCCAGCCGTCCGAACGCGCGAAGCGGAGCGGAGCGTTCCCGAGCGTTCCGAGGTGAACTCGAAACGTACGTTCATACTGGAACGTATGTACGAATGTACGCAGTGGCGTAACTACGCGAATCCACACCCATTCAGTACTTTATTAAGCACATTCCCTTCGTCCGAGCATCCCCTCGGAGTAAGCGTGTCACTCTTATATTGTTGACGCATTGAATTTAACCAATATATTAATTCTCCGTGATGTAAATGATAGAGCGAGCCTTGTCAGACGACAATATCTCATATATTTATTGTCACCTCATTTCTGCGTGTATTGAAATGTGAGCACGCCGTCATTACAGCAAGAAAACAAAATTGACGTTATTAATAAAGAGAATCGAGTGTAATAAATTAATGAACATGTTTCTTTCTTGTCGCAAGTGCGAGTATAAATAAATACCTCGTCAAGAGGAAAAACTCGGGAAAAACTCAATTTGATGGGTTATCGAGTGTCGTATAAATCCAACAAACTCTTGATAAATCTTTCTTCTAGTTACGTCGTTGTCTGTACAATAGATTCCTGTGTACACGTTATGTATGTGTGTGTGTATGTTCCGGATAATGTTCCGTGCGCGCGCAAACACACACACACACACATCCCACGAGAAGACACGTATCGAACGATGACGATGACGACGACGACGACGAAGAAGACGAAGGGCGGCCGGGAAATCGGAGCGGGACTCAGAGAGTCTGTCTCTTTTTCTTCTTTTCTTCTTTTTTTTTTGTCACGACATCAACCCGACCGAGAGACGAAAGTATCCCCTCCGAAGGATATCCCCCGTTGATGCCCGAACCGCCTTGTTTCGTCGTCCCTTTGGGCGCCCCTTCGCTTGTCCCTTGTCCCTCGTGTCGTGGGCTCCTTTCTCTCTCTCTCTCTCTCTCTCTCTCTCTCTCTCTCTCCCTCTCTCTCTCTCTCTCTCCACTACCCTCGATCCCCTGAGTCGAACACCCAACTCAGAAGTGACTCAGAAAATTTTCATCGATAACAGAATGACGCTTAGGTCACTTTCACGACAGTGGTTTTTATCGTGACTCGCGATATCGATCACCGAAGCCGTCAACTGAAATAGCATGGTGTCGTTTCGTAAATTTGCGAATATAATATTGCTATGACAGTACGATGATATATGTATCTTCTCGAGCAAACTATATATAGTCGTCGCAAGTACTAATGTACAAAATTTTGTATACTATTTAATGAAATCCGCGAATTTGTAAAATATTATATCATTTGCACACATACAATCGCACTTGTTGATAATTAGATTAAAAAGCGGTAATTAAAAAGTTCAATCGCACTCATTGATAATTAGATTAAAAAGCGATAATTAAAAAGTTCAAAGACCGAAACATTATAAAGTCTTTTAAATTCACAAAAATTATTTGGATGTTAACAAAGCTCATTTGTGATTAAATGTATAACTGTAAATTCAATTAATTAATTAAATGTAATTTAAAGTTGATAAAATTAATATAAAATATATATCTAAACGTACATGATCTGAAACTTTTGATGGTGTGCTGCTGTTGTCAGCTATGCCATTGGCAGGGCATTATGTTCAACTTCACGGGAAGAATTTTAATAAATAAAATTGTTGTATGTTCAATTCGAATTCGCGTTTCCAATTTCCATATCTGAATTGTCGTGGAAATGGTCTCGAAGACGGGGAAATTCCGTGCGTTTGCATACGTCAGTACAAAACGCGCCATCGCGCGTTTTGCGGAAATGGCAAAAAGAAAGTGCGCGCGTAAGCGATCTTATTTAGACGCGGGAACGTACAAGAATGATGAGACGCTCGAGTGTCGCATTACGTTCCCATATTACCTCCTTCAAATACCTACGAGGAACGATAATGCAAATAAGGCAGGCAGCGCTTTAAGGCGCCCTTTCGAAGAATACGCCAAGTTTCAGATTTGTCCCTTTGATCGCGTGGCACGAAAGCGCGGATGGTTAAAACGGACGGCGATGAAAAATTGATGGTGTTATGAAAAATTGCTCAAGTGAAAATAAGATGTCGTGAGAACGATGACGGCGACGCGGTGACAAATCTGTCTCGTACTCTCGCGAGAGGGAGAAGACGAGAAAATTCCGCGTGAAACAAACACTCCGTGGAATTATAATTTCGCGAATTCCACGCGAAAACTAAGTTCGGATGAAAGTCGATGCGCCTCGGACGAAACCGCGCATCACTTTGCAAGCTTCCGCGACGTTAACGCCGAACTTTATCCGCCGCGCCGGAAGGAACGTAGGGAAGACGAGGTGAATGAGAGAAACCTGGGGAGAGAGTTAGGTTTTACAAGATTCCATTTACATAATTCCCCGAAATGTGTTAGGTCTCCCGTTTCCCCACCTATTTTCAAATACGGTCTCTAACAAGTAACAATATCTCGTTATCCGACACGATGTCTTTCCCCCGATGTCTTCCCTCTACCATCGATAGGGATATTTATTGTCCCGAGTCGGACAGAATCCACCGCTACAAAGGGACGATAGATTCGCTGTTTGATCTCTTCGCCGAACAGCTCCTGCTTGTAGAATGTACTGGGTGTTTTATAAGAGTCAAGATTATATATCTTGAAACATAAAAACGTGTTCTCGAATGAACAATATGATACAGATTTAAACCGACGAGAATAAATCTAATTAAATGAGGAAAATTTTATATTTAGTCAAAGCAGATTTTGAATAAATTCGTGCAAGCTCGACTATTATACTTTTTTTTTCAAAATTTTAGAATATATAAATAATAGATGATATAATAATTCAGCTGTCAATTAAAATCCATTAAAATCCAATAAAACTCGCATATTAATATGCTATATACAAAATGTTTGTATAAGTTTCAATTATCGTATCAATTGAAGTACGCTTAAAAGCTAGTAAATTAAAAGTCTGTAATATATTTTGGGAAACGTCTTAAAGTATTAAAACAACTTCGAATAAAATATCATATTACATTGAAAATTTATCTACAATTAAATATCAAAAGAAAATTATAAAGAATTTCTTTATATGTAAAATAACTAAACATTATATAAAATATCCATAGATTGCCAAACTTTATGTATTGTGCGTTTTAAAAAAATCTAAATTATATACAAAAAGAACGAGATTTTGCTGAAAAATTTTGAAATTCAGCTATGTATAGATTGAAATTTTATTGGACCATCAAAATAATTATATAGGAAATTCAACAATAATAAACAATGCTGTAAACAATTTTTACGTTCTAGCAATCAATTTCAGTATCTTACATAATTATTTTGATAACCTAACAAAATTATTTTTAGATCTATATTTATAACTAAAGGACTCCGTGTAAATCAGATGAAAAAAATAGTTTCGGTTAAATTGATTGAAATTGTGATAAGAAAAATATATTTATCTGAAAAATATATTTATCTATTGAACTATTTATTTTTTTGACTGTACTTTAATCCCTTTATACACAAAATGATGAGATAAATGAATCAATGTAAAAATCACATAGTTGCTTTAAAAATGTTTGCAAATATGCACATTGCAAATTACTTATTTTTTAATGTAAAAGTATCAAGCTCAACAATTAAAAAAAAAATGAATAGTTTAACGTATAAAAATAGATACTTTTCAGTCCGATTGGACTCAACTTTCAAATAGTGCTACAGCAAAATCTGTCCTTCGTTTTACAGTTTTGCCCAAGGAAACTTCCGACCAGCATCTCATAATCTACAAAATATCACAGTTTCAGCTAATTTGACCAAAGCCACTTTTTTCATATAATTTGTGCGGAGTCCTTTTTAGATATTTTGACAAAACTGTTCCTTCCGCGTACAAATCATTCCTTGTGAAATACGTTTCTGAAACTCAATGAAAACCTTAGGACCACCCTGTACGGGTGGTCGATGCACGTTGGGTTCGCAGGTCGGCTTACCTGACCGCGTTACAAGCGCGCGCCTACTACGCGGCGCAGTTGAGCACGAAAGAAACCGGCTGGCAAAAGAAAAAAAGTCATCGTCGGCGTGTGACATTCTCGGTATCTGAATCCGGCGGCAGGCCGTCTATCCCCGCATTGTTGGACCGTGTCACTGTGGGGCGAGGGAGATTGCACAGTGGGACATTCGGCCAGCTTAAAGAGATGAAAATAACGAAAAGACTCGTTAGTTTCTTCCTTGTGCGGCTCCTCTAAGAAAGAAAAAAAAAAGGGGGAAAAGTACAATAGAAACGATCCTTCCGATCATGTTCTTTCTGATTGTACATCAATATAGATACACCATCTAACTTTATTCATTTTAAGACCCTTATGTGTACTATTGTGTAATATGAAATTCTTCTTAACAAAAAAAAAAAATCACAAAATTTTAAAACGACACGTAGTTTAGGGCTTCTTATTATGAATAAATATGATGAAGGGTGCTTCTCCCTTCTTGTACATCGGGCAAATTTCGTACTGCAAGAACGGGACGAAAGGTGAGCGCTCGTAGTGCTCAGGGGTCTATCAGGGGCGACAGACAGGTTCGCGAAGGCTGGCAGGGTTGTGACGGAAAGGGGCGCGGGGTAACAACTCGATGAGGGGGTAAATATGCGACAAGTTAGCGTCCGCGTATAAATCTAGCAACGCTCACGGTGACAGGTCACGCAGCGCGGAACCTTCCAGTTTAGATCGCCGCCTCGTTCGCCCACTTATATACGGACATGGGCGCCGCGACGAGGTTTCTCTGACAGGGGTCGACATAGAAGAGGGAGGGAAAGAGGGTGCATATGCGTTAAGGAAATTCTGTTAAGGGATTTAAGAAGATTTCCTTATTTAGGCCCATTCCTACGAATATACATTAACTTTATTTAATCTCGAGGTAATTTACACTTCATCTTTTTCTAATTCTCAAAATTGCAAGAAAAAAATAAAAAGTAAGTTAAATCGAGATTAAAGTTAATCTATATTGATAGAAATGACATTTGTGTTCAATGTAATGCACATCTGGTATCTAACCGGCAGATAAAAAAAATAAATATTATATGTTTTACATAAATAAATTATATTATATATATATATATATATATATGATGTATACAATATTAATAAGTAGGTACTCGAAAAGCGCGTAATCTTCTAATGAAATTCCTCATCTGTAAATTCGATATCAACGATTGTTCGCAAAATGAAGTGTATAATATTGTGTCCAAGAGAATCGCTTAATGTACGATATACATGTACGATATTTATCGTTAAATACCTAAGAAATGCGGAAGTTGGAGGTGCAAAATCGTTCTTGCATATGAATTGACTTTAATTTCGAGATACAAAAGCGCGATATTGAAACGAGAAAGAGTTTCTGCTCCGACATGCATCGAATCAGTCAGCAGAGATGAAAGCTTGACTAGAATAAGATAAAAATACGTGGGGATCATAACCCAAAATTTGCTTCGCACAATGAATCGACAAATTATTACGTTAAATTACACATCTCTCTCGTCCACTCTCTCTTGTTTTCTTTTTGTGAGAAAAATGCGATCGACTCGCGACGCCCATGCCTGCGACGACCCCCCGCGTTTGTATATCTTCGTATGCGTAGTTCTTATCCAGACGGTTCGCGCGACTGATTAATTGTAAAGGGCCATCGACGATGGTCAGGTTAGCCGAGCGAGCGGTTAAACGAACGAAGATGTACGAGAGAGGTAGATACCTATACACTTTTCGTGCCGCGCAAACGATCGTAGTGTTTACTAAAGGAGTCAGACGCCCAATTTCTATCAATGTACTTTAATTATAATCTCGATTTAATTAACTCTTCATCTTTTCCTAGTTCTAAGAATAAAAAACAGGTTGAAGAGTAAGTTGAACCGAGATGAAAGTTAATCTATACATTGAAGAGTAGAAACGAGCAAGAGTTAGGATTTGAAAGAGCATTCTCGCGATAAGGGCGAGGAACAGTCGACAACCATTGTCTTATTGGAATAAGGGTAGACAGTATAATCTTTTAACAGACTTGGAAAAGGCTTCAGGGTTTACGCTCTTCGCGGTTTTCTGCGGGGACATGCTCTTAAAACTGCTCCCCGACGTCGCTACCGACGCCGACGCCGATACCGACGCCGAGGGAAGCGTGCAAGATAGGCTTGCGTGCAGACACGTGGTGTGTGCACGCTCTATCCGCTTCGGGGTAGCCCCGTAACGGTGTGTCATAGTAGCTCATGGTATCGTTAAAAGGGCGAACGGGAGAAATGGTGGAAGGGGGAAAGATCAGTCACAGATGAACGAAGAGAGGCAAATTTATTATGGGAAAACGAAAGAGAGAGATGGACGAGGGGAATGAAAAAAAAAAGTGGAAGGGAAAAACGAGGCCGCGACAGTGACGACGGTGTGTGGTGGCAGTTTTCGCGAAATTACCGGGTTCACCGGTACACGTTTAAACGGACGAGTTGCGAGTGCGGGTGCGCCAAGTGGGAGAGAGAGAGGGTAAAAGGGGGATGCAACTTGACGTGTGCACGGCGTGCGGAGGTGAAAAAGAGAGCGGGTGGGGGAGGAAAGCACTGGAGGGCGACTATGTTGCATGCGTGCAAGGCGAGCTAGCGCGATGGCGCAGGTGGCAGGAACATGCGGGACAACAGGGGGCAGGAAAAGGGAGGCAGGAAGGTATCACGAGAACGGGGCACGCGGGGCAACGGAGTCGCGCGCTAAAGTTCTCTCTCTGCAAACATGGCAGTCGTCACGCAAGTCACAAAACCCGCCAACGATATCTCGATCGACTTTACCTCGCTACGGGAAAACGACATTCGTATGTGTACACGTATACATGTATATACGTGTATATCCTGCTTGCGAGACCGTAGCGCGTTACACGCAAGCGAGTCCGCGAGCGAGCGGAGCCCTGACGTCGTTCAGTCGTTGCTTATTCGAGCGTGTTAGAAATGGACGAGGATTTTAACGCGCGCGCGCGCGCGCGTGCGTCCTCATCGGATAGGTAGATAGGTAGGTACGCAAAAGTTTTTTTAACCTGCCTCTCTTTTCGTGTCCTTCCTTTTTTTTTCGCCCTTTTGCTTTGTCCGGCTTTAAGCGGGTGCGCTCGTAAAAAACGATCTAACTGGCACGGCGCGGCGCACCTTGAGAGAATTGGAACCAGATCTCTCATGGATCGTGCAGCCCGGTGCAGCGATCGAGCTGGCGAGGGAATTGAAAATGAATTCGGCTATCTCGAGTCTTTATCGGGAGCACGGGACTTAACGTCCGGTTTACACGGCCGAAAGGTTTACACGTCGAGACAACTTGCTTAGCTATTTCGATTAGCCGTTTGAATAAGGGTAAACGAGTGGTTCTCGTTACCTCCTTCGACGGGACGGTGATAGCAGAGGTGAGCGACCAGGTTGTTGCACGACTCGCGCATTGCCTACCACTACGTTCGTGTACTTGCGGCGTTAACTGTCTTCCCACCCACGACATCCTGTGTAATACGTAGTATAACTGTCGCGAACGTAAACCACTGTTAACTATGAAGCTCATAAACGGGACATTATCGCGTGCGATATTTCGTCTCGCTAGCGTTAAGATCCTCTTGGTATCCGCGTAAACGCATTAAGCATAATCAGAAATAAAAAGTCTTTTTAGTTATCGTTTCTTTTTCAATTATATTTCATCCGTTTATATGTTATCCAAAATAATGTTTAGAACCGCTTAGAATACGAATGCAGATTTCAAGTGGAAAAAAAGAAAACAAGTTTATTTAACTAAATAAAATCGATTTCTTCAAAGGACAGGATGACATCTTCTTGAACTGACGAGACCTGTCATCGATTACGCCACTGAAATGAGTTGCCCGTCAAGGCCGGCGAGCGCTGAACAGCGAGCTTTGAATAGTGTTTTGCAAGAACGACCCAAATAACGAACTTGACGCCGACGCATGGCACCCACCTTTTCTCAAATGCCCAGTGAAAGGCGTTCCCGCGAATCTCGAGGACGCTCAAGCGTATTATCGCGGGATTATTCTCCTTTTCTCGCGTTGAATCGAAATCACATTGACATTATAATTCGCGTAATTATCGTTTCATGTGGTAAAAATCAGACCGAGAAAGTAAACCTTCAAGGAAAATTATTTTAAACAACATTAATCTTTATCAAAGCAAAGAGGAAATAACGTTAGTCGTGTTCTTATTGTTAGAGTTAGAGTTTTACTTTCTTAATCGTTTATAAATACGTTTTATTACGCAACGAAAGTCCCCGTAATTGCAGTAATTCGGTGAATATTGTACGTATTTTGAACTCAGCATACAACAGAATATATCGTATGAAGAATGAAAACGTTATCAGTAACTTAACAAATATTTACGCTTGTCTGTACTTGATGTACAGAATACAATATGTAACTATTAATTAAAGGACAGCAGGCAGCACCGGAAGCGAATTTATCTCTCTGCGAGAGATAACTCCGGACTGTGGAAATAATTTTAACTTGTAGTCGCAAAGTGTTGGAGCAAAGTGCTTGCGAACTATGCGCGAATTATGTGGATTTCTGTTCCACGACGCGGATCCGTTAACGGGAAGGAAAAGGGAGAGGCGGGGAGGATCAGCGGGCGTTGTCGGATACAATGGCAGCCTATCGCGAGAGATGACGGCGGATGGAAATCGGGACGTCGAGATATACCGCAAGGAGATCGCAAGGATCATAGCGGCGATTCTACACGCCTAGATTCGATCGCGGCGCGGCGGTCAGCGGCTCTACGCGCTGCAAATAATTACAGCCGTCCTTACATTCCATAGCAAGGCGGGCAAACTGGTTCCGAGCGCGGCCACTTGTGCTAGAATACGGAGAGACTCCAGTGTGGAGAGGAAACCATATTTCTTTAAAGTAACATACGCGCCTTTTTCAGTCTTATGCGTCGTCCTGCGTGGCGCAACTCCGCGACAGCGATCGCGATTTATGTTTGAGCTATGCGGGAGCTTCAATTATAAATAATTATATACGACACGTAAAGAATACTATTCGCGTATCAAGTATATGTGTATGTTTTATCGTTGGACATTAACGTTAAAGAATAATCAATGATCGATGTGTATGTATGATATGGAATAAATTGGCATTTTTGGTCAATGGACGGTCATTGTATCTAGAACCATTCATTAATAGATTAATATTTTCTTTCAGGACTTAAAGGTGGAAGTTTTTTTTTTCATTTTTAACGTTTTAGTAATTACATATCGAATTAAGGCTGGGTTGTACCACCTTTCGATTCAGCTCATTGTCTTACTCTCTTACTCTTTTGTTTATCCAATAAGTAAATTATCACATAGTTTATTCGAAGATGTGATAACCGGATTCTATATTTATTAATAATTGCCAATGTCCTTTCAGAAGCAGATACGAAGTTGAAATATAATACAAGTATATTTAATTTGAAATTAGTCAAAGAAAGATGCATCAAGCTTAATCCAGGCTATTAATCATTCCGAGTCTTTGAATTGTCGATATTAAGACTCTCTATCGTAAGCAAGTTTCGTCAGGAGAACATCGACCCCGCGATAATCCATTTCATGTCTCAAGGAGAAAAATCTGAGTAAAAAGAGACATCCCGTTTTAAATTCAGTAAGATTCGAATCGCGGAATTGCGGAATTGCGAATCGTCACACGGCGCTTAAATGCTACACGCGCGCGAGATATTCCCGGTGTTTACACTTGGTCGCGGAAAGATTTCGCAAACAACAGAAACATACATCGTCTCCGCGCAGGTACGGGTCGTGGTGCGGTGACGGTCGTAGGCGCATTAATAATGTAAGTGTGCAGATGGTGTGCAGTGAGTGCGCGGCGCCGCTGACTAGGATCAATGTTCCGTTCGCGGTCTATATAGCCGGCACACGGCCGCGCACCACGATATATAGGTAACAACAAAGAGGGAGAGAGAGAGAGAAAGAGAGAGAGAGAGAGAAGAGAGAAAGCCGGGGCTGTGTGGGAAACAACACGGTTGCACACACCCCGCTTGCTCACTCGCTCTCTCCCGCTCTCTTCCTCCCCCTTCCTCCGCACACGCTCGGATAATGCATTTGCGCGAATATTTTAACCAATCGTAGCGCGAAATTACCATATGGAAATAAGTTCTCTTTCTCTGTCTCTCGTTCTCTCAATCGATCTGAATTTCGCCGCAACTCGGTTCGCGGAGAAAAAACGACTCCTCCAACTTGCGCCACCAAAGGAAAGAAAGAGATTCCCCTTCTCCGTATTCAAGAGAACACGTGCTCCTCGAGTTCTCGCTTTTAAGCTCGCCTGCTTATGGAACTGTACTTATATTATTTCGGTAGACCTCTCAAGAAAAACCCATCTCAAAAATTTTATAATTTGAAGATCTAATCTCATGTGTCAAGTTGTAAAAATACATCGTGAATTGTAATAAAAAAGAAAAAAGTGTTATGTTGCCCTGATCTCATATTATGACTACGTATCGGCGAATGCACAATTAGTCTGTTTTGTAACTATTTTCTCATTTTTAAGCGTCTTTCCGTTTTAGACATAACAATTAATGTCGTCACATCGTTAATTCAAGAAATTCTCAGTTAGTGCCGTGGCAAGCGATATTAATGTGAATATAAATTTATCATCACCCCCATAATATCTTGCACATATATTCTCCGTTTATATATTACCCTCTTTATGAAATATATATGACATTATTTATAATTTCTACGTTACGATATGCCAAATTGTAATATTGTAATAGAATTTTTTCCTTCAAATGCATTTCGCAGTAAATTAAGAAATCTTCGAAATGGACTTCGACGATAATCGCTGCCAGAATTAAGATATCAAGGCGTATATTGTGAAGATAAGTAGTAACATATTTTATAAATTTATTCACATGATTTAAATAAATCAAAAGTATACAGTTAAGTCTCACGTCACATGCGCAAACGCTCGCATGGTTTGCTTCTCGCCGGATCGCGCGGGCGCATGTCTCACGCTTTTGTTTCTCTCACTCGATTCTTACCTTCTCTTTTACGCGGCGAACTGTATCTTACACGAGGCGCGGCGATAAAGAGTATATACCCAATATACATATTTACATATCGTACAATCATCTTACCTCTTCCTTCTCTCTCTCTCTCTCTCTCTCTCTCTCTCTCTCATTTACTCACTCTCTCACTCACTCACTCATACTATCTTTCTTGTTCTTTCTCCCCTGCGGACATATAAAATTACAAAAAATCATCTACCTAGTCTCGAAAGTTTCAGAGTCAAAGCTAGCATCATGATTCTATTATGCGGCGAGGACGTTGAAATGCGACATGTGTCAGTTACATGTTTGTATATGTACAATGTACATACGTACACGAACGCAAATTGCGTAGTAGAGAATGTTATTTACACGGATTCGTCGTAAATAGGAAGTATTTACACGAAGGTGAAATCGCCGCCACGAAAGAGACGGCCTGACAATCCGCGCGTGATCGCGCGGACTTTGAGATCTTTGGGTGCTAAAAAGCATCTGAGGTAAACGGGATGCACAGAGGTGCACAGAGAATCTCAGAACCTTTCATTTTAATAACAGTTGAATCTTATATGAATTTCGAGTCAAGGAAATTATTTAAGGAAATTACAAGCTAATTTTGATATTCAATCTGTAATAGAGCTCATCTGCAGGAAGTTTTCTGAGTTAAAAAAAAAAGAGAACATAAAAAAGAATAGTTCTTGAAGTTAAACACCGAAAAAAAAATTAATATTTTTGTATTTTGCGCTTAATTCCCACGTTCAGAACTCGCAAATAGTAATTACAAAAATGCAAATAAAAAATTATTACAAAGTTTTGTTCATTTCTATAAAAAAAAAAGTCAATTCTATGCATAAACGAGATTCGGGGACACTCTGTATACCTGAACAAAACATTCGCACAAAACGCTGTTACGAAATTCGTATTTATATCAAGAATGCGCAATGTGCAATCCTGACAATAAGGGAATAGGCCGAAAGACTTATTACATTAAGCATGAATGTATAAAGTAAAGGAAGTTGCAAAGTCAAGAATAAACATAACAAAAATAAAGGAGAAAAAGAGATAAAAAAAAGAAGTAAAGAAATGTCAATCTTCCAACAACATAAAAAGATCAAAATTTTCATTGAGCAAAAAAGAAACCGGCGCAATCATTATCGCAACAGACATCCCCAAAGTCTCTAGAGATAATTATGATATGCGAATACTCCGTCCTTCGTCCTTTGCGACGATGTCCCTGAACTATGTACACATATTTCGCAGGGGTTCGTGACTCGGCACGCGCGCAACGTTTTCGAAAATTCACAATCTGTCGATCGTGCGTCACGTGGACAAGACTTAGCACAACCTTTTCAGAACGACTACTGTCGCTCGTCGTTCTTGTAGTCGGATCGACAGTATGACAGTCCCATGAGTCCCACACGGGGATATCGGGATCGTTCGCAGGGAGCTAAACCAGGTAGGCCTGTCCAGAAGTGGGCGGGGGCGGTGGTGGCGGTGGTTGCTGCTGCCTCCAGGCGGTCCTCTCAAGGGTGGAGTAGTCCGAGTCGATGGACGAGTAGATGTGCTCGGACAGCGGTCTCCTGTGGTCCTCGCCAACGCCGCAGTTGGCGGTGTTGGTGGTGGCGACAGTGGTCGTGATGAGATTACTAGCTGGCATCGCGTCCCGGTAGGCGTGATTGACGGTTAACCTGGGTTGCGCCGGCGACGACGATGGTGGTGGTAGCTGCGGCTGCTGTTGTTGCTGTGGCAACATAGGGGGAAGTGGGGCACCGCCGCACGAATAAGCGGGCGGCGCGTGTTGCAGCATCAACGCCGACGAGGCGTCCTTGAAGAGCGCAGCACGTTGACCGCCACGCAGCGTCGACATCCCGGTTTTCTCGAGACTACCGACACCACCGTCCAGGGTGTAGGTGTTGATGTTGCGTTTGTACACCAACGGTGACGATTTGCTCTCGACGGATACATCGCCGACGGCTGTAGTGGTGGTAGTGGTACTAGTAGCAATAATTGCAGTTGTCGTGGACGACGGTATAGCGTACCTTAACCGTTCCCAGAACCTCTTCTCGCCCCATGTAAGTATGAGCGCTGCCGTTCTCAAATAGGGCCGCAGCTCGGGATCGCGTTCAACCTCGATACTAATATTGCCAGCTTGGATGACGATCAGCTGGGAGGCACGACCGCGCAATGCTTCGTGCAGCGCTGCGCGAAACTCGAAACGCGACCATTCGGTTTGAAGGAAATCACGGGTAAGCACAATTAGCACGCGTCGAGATGCGTCCACCGCCTCGAGGACGGCTGGTGCGGGTGCAGAAGCGCGCAACACGCAAGGCAAATCCCGATGATGGAGGCAGAGTCTCAGACCAGCCGCACCGTGTTCCAATTCGACTGCCAACGAGTGCAAGACAAAGTCCTCGTCATTTGGACTGTAACACACGTAACAATCGTAGAGGCGATCGCGATCGGCGTCGCAGCAGCCTGCAGCCATCGCTGCTGCAGGACCCATGCTCGCCGTCGTTACAGCTTTACCCGGTTTCGTGCGCAAGAATCTCAGTCCATACTTGGAATAGGCCCAGGCGCCGACCGGTTCGCGGAACACGAAAGCGAGTACTATAATCACTAGCAAAACAATGATGGCTGAGAGAGTGGCAGCTACCAACGGTAAATAGTCCGATACCATGATACTCTCAATGACACCACCTTGAGCGAAATAATCCGAACAGGCGGTCTCGTTGACATTCAAACGACGTCGATAAGATGGTCTGGCGTCGCCGCCGTAATAACACCATACGTCACCAGCGTCAATAACTTTATGCGCATTGTCTGACACCCAAGAAGACAGCTCCTGCAGGAATTTGCAGCGGCACGACCATGGATTGCCGCCTAGCGATAACTCGACCAATCGAGCGTTCAAAGTGACTTGCCACACTGGAAAGGTTACCAACCGATTGCCGTGCAATCTAAGAATCTCAAGCGATCGCAACGGCAAGAACGTAAGATTGCCAATGAAACCAATCATATTGTTCTGTAGATAGAGCTCGCGCAAGTGCGATAATCGTTCAAACTCGAAACCCTTGAGTTCACGTATACGATTGTCTTCGAGATGTAGAATTTGCAGGTTGTTGAGGCCGTTGAAGGTGCGATTCTGGATGGATTCAATGCCACTGGCGTTTACGTATAACACGCGCATGTTCTTACGACCGATAAACACGTGATTCTGCAATTCTCGTAACACGTTCCCATCCAGATAGACTTCGGTGGCATCCATCGGTATCCTACGCGGGATTTCTTCGACTCCAAGACTTGAGCAATCGACTGCATTCGTATTCCACGTACGGTCATTGTAACACTTGCAACCTGCTGGACAGGTCATCTCGCAATCACAGGCATCAAAATCACAACAATGACAGAGGGCAAAACAATGCGCCTCGTAGCGGCAGAGGAACTGTTCCGAGCGTGCAGTCGAGGCCGGGACGATGGCGACTCCCCGCGGCCCGGAGGTACGGCACATGGCATTGTCAAGGTCCATGACACGCGGATATTCCCTTGTCGAGGTTTGGTTATTGATGGCCGGCAACCAGTCCATCGAGCAATTGCAGTTGAAGGGATTGCCACCGATGTAAAACTCTGGCAGCGGTTTATTCTCCGGTACTTTGGTCAGCAGTAACGATGTTAATTCCATCGTCTCGATCATGTTCGCGTACATATCAACCCGAGTGAGATTCACTTTATCAGCGAATGTGTTCGGTCGTACGGTGCTAATGTAATTGTTGTTGATGAATAATAACTCCACGCTATCTGGCACAGACAACGGTGAGAGTTCAGTGATGCGATTGTGACTAGCGTCCAAAGTCTTCACTTTAGAATTGCGAATTTTATAATAATTACCAAGACTTTCAATAAAATTGCCATGAATGTCGAGCCACTTAAGATTAACAGGTATGAAGGCATAATCGAACCACTCTATGTGATTTTCCGATAAATTCAGTAACAGAAGGCTAGTGATGCTAGTGAATACACCGTTGATTTCCGACAGAAAGTTGCCATCCAAGCGGATGGCTTCCAATTTAATATTACGTTCGAACGCGTGCCTTTCCACGTGTTGCACTTTGTTCCGAGCCAGATTGAGGATTTGGAGATTCGGCAAGTCCCAGAGCATCCCGTGAGTCAGATTACCGATGTCGTTGCCGATTAGACGTAGACCAGTGAGTTGATGAAGGTTACGGAAGGAACCGTTGTGAAACTCGCTGATCCGGTTCTCGCCCAGGTCAAGGGTCTTGAGGAAGGCGAGATCGCGTAATGCATCCGGCACTGCAGTAAGCTCGTTACCGCTGAGATCCAGTTCCTTGAGATCGGAACAATTGCGAAAC
Organism: Acromyrmex echinatior; assembly: GCF_024713525.1. Lineage (NCBI taxonomy): Eukaryota > Metazoa > Arthropoda > Insecta > Hymenoptera > Formicidae > Acromyrmex > Acromyrmex echinatior. The sequence continues at coordinate 16,381,040 of NC_141855.1, forward strand.
GCCATCGTGTCGATATTCGAAATCGAATTTCCGGACATGGTCAGGCGATTTAGTACAAACAGACCGTTAAAGAGCTGTGCTCCTATAGTATGGAGCTTGTTGTCAGAGAGTTCGAGTGTATGAAGATTGTAGAGCGGCAAAAAAGCGTTACTTTCGATACGGTCAATCGAGTTATTGCGTAGATCGAGGATCTGTAGAAAGAACAAGTCCTTAAACATGCGGGCATCGATATGTGTCAGCTGGTTGTATGAGAGATCAAGCACAATCAGGCGAATCAAACCGAGAAAAGTAGTCTCGTCGACACGATCGCTGCCAAGGCGGTTGTTGGCGAGATTCAGCACCAGCAGCTGCTCCAGCTGGGTGAACACGCCCCGTGGCAAATCACGTAGGCCGTTGTACGCCAGGTGTATCTCCCGCAGGTCGCGCGTAGTTTTGAACAAATCCTCAGGCAGCGAATCCAGGGAGTTGTGGCTGACGTTAAATGTACGCAGCACAGTGAGTCCTTGTAAGGCATTTTTGCCGATCTCGGTGATCGCATTGCGCTGCAGATGTAGCTCTTGCAGTTGCCGCAGGCTCACCAGCGGTCCGTCATCAAACAGTTGCCGTAATTCATTACGTGATAGATCCAGAATCCTGATATCGGCGCGACAGGATCCGCCGTTGATCTCAGAACGCACTGTTAGACCGATATCATCGACGTCGCGGATACGATTGCCAGTGAGATTGAGAGTCTGTAAATTGTCGAGCTCGCAAAGCAGTTTGGGCGGCAGCGCCAGTACATTGCTCTCGACGATCTCCAGAGTATGAAGCTCGCGGAGGCCTCGGAGCGAACTCGGCGCGAACTCCAGATATCTGGCAGCACCCCAAGCGGCATTGAACGTCTGTACGACGAGCCGCTTAAGATCCGGTAATGGCAAAAACGCATCCTCTGGGATACGTAACACCTTGCAGCCGTGCACGTGCAGTTCATGCAGACCGGCCAGCCGCTGCCAACTTTGCGCGTTCAAGCTGCTCTCAAAGTGATGCACATCGCTGCAGCGAATCCGTAACTTAAGTGCGCCATCAAGGGACGGCGCCAGGGTGACGATCGCCGTAGGATCTAGCACGCGAAGGGCGCAATCCGCTGAACGAGTGTCGTTGCCAGCCTCGTTGGTCCACCGGCAGGCGGCCGTAGCGGGACCAGGTTGTGTCGACACCAGCAACAACAGCAATAATGTTGTCGCGAATAGGCGATTGAATGGAGTGGCTACATTCACCGTTGACGCTGTTGATATCGACGTCGATGACAAAGTTGAGAATACTGCCGATGATGTTGTCCACGATGATGATGTCCACAGTGGTGTTGTCCACAATGATGTCGTCAACGACGTCGTCAACGACATCGTCGTCGCCGCCGTTGCCGTCGTCACAACGACATCACTCCTCACCGTCGTCATATCACGTCGCATTTCTACGAAGAGCAGCCTATCCCTTTTGCTTTCGACGTCCACGTCGAGTCGCGCGTCGGGGCAACGGCGGCGGCGGCGGCAGCGGTGGCGGCGGCGGCGGCGGCAACGACGACGACGACGGCAACGGCAACGACGACGACAACCACCACAATGACGCTCGTTTCGGCAATCTTGGAGTAACGAGCGGCCCTCCCCTTTCTTTCTTTTTCATTCACGCAACTCACACGCGTATCTGGATGACACACAGACTCGCGGCTCGGCACGACGTCGACGACGACGACAACGGGGTGGACGAGGAGGCCGACGACGACACACGCACGCACGCCACATACACACGCGCGGGGCTGCTCCACAAAAGAGGGAGAGAGAGAGCGAGAGAGAGCGCGCGCGCGCGCGCTCACGCACCTCGTATCACGTATCAAACGCGGAGCGGCCCATTTCCCTCGCCCTTTATCCGCGAGCTGGTCATCACCGCGAGCCACCCCGCTGCTGCCACCCCAGAACACCGCACCGTTCACCCGCGCTTCCGCGAGCTCTCGTCACCTCCCCCGTGTAGATTGACCGTCGTATCGTCGTATCACGATCTCACAAATAAAGATACTCTCTTCTCTTTAACAAGTCACAAATCAAGATACTCCTTTTTTCAATCCTTATATCAAATATCCAATCCTGCGAGATATCAGAACGTTCATAATCTGTTCTTTCATCGCAATGGAAAATCAGTCCTTGAATCACGATTGTGCACGACGGTGGCCTAAAACGCTCTTTGATGATCACGAAAACAGGCCCGTACGAGCGCAAGCACTCGTGCTGCACCGTCGCGCGCACTCGCCTCGCATCGAGCACCAGCACTGAACCCGACAACCCGTGAGCTGTGAGCGCTCAGCGCCTCAGCGCGCATCATCGGCATTCTCGTTCCCGACCGTTGCGGTCCCCGATTTACCCCGCCCCGCCGCCGACGATCCTAGAGGGCACCACCTTCTTGTAACCGTCAACAAAAGCGGGAGATAATCGAACAAATCGGAGACATATAATTAATTGATAGGATTGAGGGAAAACTCGTTCTGAAGCGTGCACTCACAGTAACATGAGTGCTCGTAAGAAATTTTACTATATTTTAGATCTTGTATGTAGATTGCTTATTCTATGTTTTTATAAAACTTGATATACAACTTAAATTTTGAGCAGATTGGGATTCTTTAGCTTTTATAAAACTTGAAAAATATTTTTCGGATAAATCGTGAAAAGAAGTCATTTGACGTCAAATAAATTTTAAATGCTACAAGAAGAAAGAAATTTTTATTAAAATTATAGTTTTGTCTTTGAGTCTTTCAATTATTATAAAGATCGTTTCTTATTATTACTCCGTTCGCATTACTTGAATTTCGATATTTCAGCGTATGTATGAGATCAGGTCAGAAGTAAGAAAATAACTGATAACAATTTATGGGGAATTGTAAACAAGGTGCCAGTTTCAGAAAATTGGAATAACAAAATCCTTTGATATATATATCGAAGGATATACATATATTTTAAAATTATGTAATTTAAGCGATTTAAGAGATTTTATAATTACTACGGCCAGTCGCTATGCCGAACGCTATAAAAATCATAGTTGATTTTTATAGCATTTTCCTTATTCTTCATTTTTTTAAATTCTTACAATTAGAAAAAAAAATAAAGAGTTAATTAAATCAAAATTAAAATTAAACTGCATTAATAAAAATGGGCATTCAAGAGTTAAGTGTACAGATTTATATGTATAAAAACTATGGATACTGTCCTGTATCTCCTATAGGATGCGTTCAGGAATTACATCTAAATAACTCTAAGACTATTCATAGTCAAATCTTATATTTTAGATCATCTTAAGCACAGTCTTAAGATGTCACAAACCAATCAGAAGAGGCCAATAGTTTATTTTATTTTAAGACCGTCTTAAGTAATGTTTTAAGACTAAAAACACTAATGCAGCCCTCTGATTGGTTTGTGTATCTCACATATCTCACTAAAAAAAAAACTAAACGTAAGTGCGCATGAGTACCTGAAAACTTCTGATTCGCTCTTATATTGACCAAATTAAAATGGCGCTGATCAATTGATACCACGATTTTCTATGCTTCACAGCGGAGATGTATTTCCAGTGTATATATAGTTCAGTGAGCAGTTCGTGAAAATGCACTTTCAAATTGGCTGTCGCAACAAACTTGCGATCGGCTTGTATCTAATGTAGAATGGACTTTAGAGAGAAAAAGAGAAAAGTGCAAGAAACACAAAGGCCTTTATTCTTGAAAAAAAAAAACGTTACATATACTATTACGTTACATACTATAGTATATGCCTAGTCTTTCGTATAATTTCTTTTCAAAAATAAGGGTCCAACTAAAAAGAACAGACCTCTTGTGAATGCATTTTGTTTTGGATTTACAGCGTTTGTAAGCATCGTTTCTTCTTGTTTAATATTTTACATTTCAGAGGATAAACTTTACAGCATGAAAACGGAACGCACTCTATATTCTTATAGCCGGTATTCATAGTCAGATCTGTTTTCTGCGGCTAAACTAGTGTACACTTTTGGAACTTAAAGGCTGCGTTCAGCGGCCTAAACAGTTGAGTGAGCGCTCGCTGCTATTGATGTATTCTTTCATATCTAAAATGCTGATTGGATGATCTAAAAAAATACACCAATAACAGCGAGCGTTTACTCAACTGTTGAGTACGCGAGCTGAACGCAGCCATTGTGAGATAGATACGTTTGATATTTGTTTAAAGCGAGAAAGAGAATTCTAGAACAGTCTAGTGTAAGAACAGATTTTATCACTCCTGCACACTGGACGCGGAAACGCTTGCCGCCCGGCAAAATGAGATGCGGTAACCAATGAACACATTAAAAGCTGTAAGCTTATTGGCTACCGCTTCATATTTTGCCGCGCGGCAAGCGTTTCCGCGTCCAGTGTGTAGAAGCCATTATATTCAAAACCGTCTTAAGTACGGTCTTAAAAAATCATGAACCAATCAGAGGACTGCATTAGCGTCTTAAGACATTACTTAAAAGCCATTCTACATTGGTCGTATCGTAGCGTCGGAAGCGTCGTAAACATCATGCGACATTTAAAATTGAAGCATCGGATTGGCTGAAGCGCAAGCTTGCGACGTCTACGATACGATCAATGTAGAATGGCCTTAAGATGATCTTAAAATAAGAATCGACTATGAATACCGGCTTATGATTCGAATATAAAGCATATGCAAAATGAGTAAACTTCTAAACTCGCCCAATTTCTTATCTAGGGACTATTAAGCTGTATTGTTGGCAACTGTGTTATCGCCATCTTTAACGTTGTAAGTAACGGTCGCTACTGGTCGCTGCAAATCGTTTCGAAGTTGAGAGTTCACACGCAATCACGATCAGTTCGGTGTGGTAGAGTGGCAGTGTACGTTGTGTTATCGTTTCTGCGCATTTTGAAAAGAACGAGAAATTTTTGACGATTTTCGAAATATGAAGTCTGCTTATTTGATCTGCGCGTTACTGTGTGTGCCACTGGTGCTGGCCGTGCAGGGTGAGTTGATTAATTCTAAATATTGGCGCGTAATGATTACAAAGTGCGTTGCTTATACATGCGTAATAATGAGACTTAAAGCACGCGGTATCGGGTGGACGATAGTCAATTACTGTATTCCATGTCTTATCGACGGACGCCTACTCGCGTCGAATTACCGATAACGGCACTGTTTTTTTTCAGTAGCGATGTTCAAGAAATTTATGTATTCGCGTTTCCGCATTCAGGCAATCACGTAACTTTTTCTTTAAAGCGGAAACGTGAAAAATGAATTTTTATGTGTGTATGTACACACATATATATATACAAGAAATTTTCACGTTTCTACTCTAAAGTTACATGATTGCTACCCTATTCATGCGTAAAGATATTCTTTTTTGACAATATTCTTTTTTCTTTTCTTTCTTCTTTTCGCGAGAAATCTATAAAAACATAAGATTGATTAGAAAAAAAAAACATCGAGCTGTTAAAAACAGCGACTCAGCACATGTCTCCTACACACGTTCGACCTTCGTTACACAACAGCGGTAGTCTCGAGTAGATTACTATTGATTTTCGCTGACCACCACCAGCCGAATCTTAGGTATGATGAGCGATAACAATCGAAGCGCGCAACGACTTAATGTTTTATCGTCGTCAGCAATACGTTCACGGTTGCCGACAAACGATATATAAAGAGCTATATGATACTGAAGAAGTTAAAATTTCGTCATGTAAAAAAAACATTCTTTTTATGTATGTCCGTTTCTATCAATGTAAATTGGCGTGAATCTCAGTCTTCATTTTTTTTAATTCATAAAATAAAAAATGATGAATTAGTTGAATTGAGATTAAAATTAAACTACATTGGTAGAAATGGGCGTTAGTTGAATTGTTCATCTTTTCTCTTTTTTACTTTAACATGAAGGAAAAAGAGGAAAAATGAATCGAAAGTTCAACTGAAATGACAGATCTAAAGATATTGATATGGGTTTATATTTGTCAGACATCTTGTTAAGATGTAAATCAATGTCTGAAATTATTTGACACAATAAAAAATTAAGTAAAAAAATTAAGAAAGTATCTTGAAACGAAAGAAAAATTACAAAATAAATGAATATTGTAGTGAATTTGCTCACTTTTGTCATTTTCATTTTATATCAAAATACATAATTTTCTGGTAGAAATTATATTCGAATGTTTAAAATTTTTTTTAATCGCAGAATATCGATCTGAAAAATTTTATATTACAGAATGAAATTGATTCAAATTTTATTTTTGCTTCATATTTTTAAAAATGAATATTATTAATTAAGTAATATCTTAAAAATTATTTTATTTAATGTTTATGAGTGATGCGTATATGCGTTTATGCACGATGTATAAAAAATATTTGCTTATGAGAACAAAATTAAGCTTTGGATATTTTTTTATTTCATTTTGAAGTTGCAGGAAAAACAGTTTTAAATGTTTTAAAATCTTAAAAATTGAAATATATAGAATATTTATTTATTAAAAAAAATTAATGTATGGATTCTTCATAGATACAACGCAAAATGGAATTACTTCTGCAACGGAGTCTTCGAACCATAGTAATCAGACAGAAAAAATTACTACTGCTGTACCAGAATCTAATAATACTATTGTAATTACTACTGTAACTTCAAGTACTACTCCAAATTCTACTATTACTTCTACTATTACTCCTACTACTAAAGCTACAATTCCTACCACCATTATTTCCACTACTACTGTTACTCCTACTACTGTTATTACTACTGTTGCACCTAAAACTACTGTACCAATAAATACAACAACAACCAGCATTCCAACATCTCCACCTACATCCAGTAGCACAGCTTCATCAAAGACAACAGCTGTACCACCATCTTCTAAGGATCGCCAATTTGATGGTCTAAGCTTTTTTGGTACGTAAGAGATGTTATTCTATTAGTTATTTCTATAAATTAATTGAGAGACTATCTTACAATAGATAAGACCATAAAATAAAAAGTTTTACAAAAATTTTATTAAAATAATTAAAATTGCATAAATTACAAATACAGGTTATAAAAAAATTCTTTTAGATGAATTTCCTTATTATAAATTCTTTATTTCGATTTAATGTAAGATATAGTTAAATATCAAATAGTCATGCATATTTTTTGTTGCAGGTGGCATTATCCTTACTACATGTTTGATGGCAATCGCCGCGTTCTCATGGAAGTTCTATAGGCAATGCAAGGAAGGAAACTACCGTACACTGTGATAACGTGCAAGGCGATATATAAGAGACTTTCGTCAAGTAAACACAATTAATTGAATTAAGAACTATGAATAATTATTTTATTGTAATAATATTGCGTATTTTTATAACGCAGTTAAAGTGTTGCGTGGTTAAGTGCTCTTAGTAATGTGATGTACAACCACGTTCCGTTTTTCTCGATACATGTAATAAAGAGGGAGGGGGGAGGGGGTCATGTGTATTCGTATGTATTGGAAACAACATTGTATGCGTCATTTTACTAGTAGATGAGAGATTGTGACGATTACGTGTTGCAAGTAGGAGCAGTAGAGGATATGAGGGAGAGGGAAAGTGGGCGCATTGACGAAAGCCAATGACCAATCAAACGTACATTCCATAAGAGAGAAAAAAGGGAAATCATAATTCTTTAAACGCGCATTATCCTTCTTATTAGCTTTCGCTCAAACTATAACTGTTAACAAGCTGTATCTTTAATCTATGATGTGGTATATACATTCCGCAGTAAAGTTACATAAGATCTGACTTTTCTACGAGAGGAGAGAGAGAAGAGAAAGTATTAAACTTAAGAAATATTGAGCTCGATACAGGTATTTTAGCGTGAAAACGCTATGCCAAAGCGAAACGAATCTTCGAAATATTCGAATTTCAAACAGACGTATAAATTACATCGACGCGTCTGAGACGCGCTATATAATATGAATACTTAAAGCCGATTATTGGCTGTTATTTAAAAAAAAAAATATATATATATATATAATAGTTTTGCGGTACAATATATGATCTGCACGAATTATTAACTCTCTCCTTTATATATCCTTATCACTGGTCTTGCTCTACAATATTTTTTCGACAAAATTTGAGCAACGCGTGGATAATCCTATAAACATTTATAAGGTATCATCAAAATGAAAGTTCCTTTTTAAAATTAGATTTTGCATTTTTTTTACATATTTATTTTTATTTACTTAATATCGCCTAAATTTGCATTGTATATGTACAATGTGCATATAACAATTTTATTTTTTTGCAATTTCGTTCTTGAGAACACTCGAGATATTGTTGATTATTTACACGTTGCAATCGTAACCGCCGTTGTCATAAAAAACTCTCTTTAAACTCTTAAAAATACTTATTCGTTAAATAGAATGCCTAAGTATTAAATAGTTCCTTTCTCACATATTCGCCTAAAATGAATCAAACTACAAAAAATCAAGAAAAGCTTTTTACTTTTTCATTTTATAATGTATAATCAATAGATACACAATTTAATTTACGATTTTTTTCATAGCAAGTATTGTGAGAGTAATATTTTAAATAGCACAGTATTGTATTAAGGCCCAGTTTCACAACTCATGGTTAACTCTTAATCGAGGTTCAACTTGTTTCTCTTTCCAATTCTAAAATTCTAGAGAGGTAATGAATAAGTTCAACTTCGATTAAGAGTAACTGTGAATTAGGAAACTGGGCCTCTAAAGGCGGTATTCATAGTCGATTCTTATATTCAAGATTTCTTAAATACAGTCTTAAAATGTCACGAATCAATCAGAGGACTGTATTAGCATCTTAAGACATTACTTAAGATGATCTTGAAATAAGAACGGATTATGAATACCGGCCTAAATATGTTAAGCGATATTCTAAGTATAACGTGTCATGTTTATTATAAAAAAAAAGCAAAGAAAGATATATTATATGTTACATTGTGCAATATCTCTTTCAGTTTGTCTATACAACATTGAAAATCCAAATACTGCATTAATATTTTACGAAACCTATAATCCTCTTCCTAATATTATTTTCTCAATCACTATTACAGTCGTAATAGTATCATTAACATAACAGATATATCTCTTGCGTGATCTTTCCGTTTTGTCAACATTTTTTATTACGAAAAAAATTTTGAAAAAAAGAGAAATACATAATCTGGACAAAGTAAATTCTATTTAATATCATGTTAGCGATTCTGACAATACCAATGGCAAAACACATAGCAGTTTTCGGTCCGGCAATTGATTGTTTTTTGCAATACTGGAAGAAAGAGTGTTTCTTGCACATCATCATCGTTTACTTTTGCAAACGAGAACAATTCTTCCGTCATTTTACAATTTATACGTCTTTCATCCGATACAAATTTTTTGTTGCCGTTATATCGGGAATACAAAGAGATACCTTATCTGTTTTCGAATATGTTAATTACTGTTTTATAATAATTTAATTATGATATTTTCAAATAAATTGATTCAATAATCATAATCGCCGTCGAGCAGAGAATCGCTGCGTGTTTTGCAATTGACATCGCCAGAATCGCTGACGCGATATTAAATACGGGAATTTACCCTGTCCAGGAAGGGTATTGATCGTATAGCGCCATTGTTATATGTACTTGACACACATATTTCCGTTTAAAACTAATATACTGCTTACACATACATACATACATACATACATACAGAAACTCGCGACTTTAATCGTTGGTTCCTCAAGAAAGGAAAAATCCATTATGTCGCACGAAGGTGTAAAAGAAGAAAAGAAAACAACGGGGAAAGGTGAAAGGACAGATCGATAACGAGAAAACCACCTACCGGGTATTGTGAATAAGGATTTACATTCAACAGAGAGAGGGGGGAGGGAGAGAGAGAGAGAGAGAGAGAGCTACAATTTCATCGAGATATCCGATGCGGCAAACACGGCGCAGGATGAAGCAGTGATATTGCAGTCGATAAACTTGCTTGATTTACAATAATTTATTCGTTGAAAGTTCGCTGATAGCTGATAGTTCCTTCTGAGAAAATGGTTGTAGGATATTCAGTTAGCACGCACCGATTTCAGAAAATTTCAACATTATATTTAGAATAATGTATAATTTATACAGAATGATTATCTTGAATTTATTAATTGTTGAAGATATTCTAATTCGATATTTTAAATAATCTGCTTTAAAAAATATTTTAATAAATTCTAGATAACAACAAATGTTTTCTTCTCTATACTATATAAATTATACAACATTTACTTTTTGCGGAATTATACAACATTATGATAATGATATAAGAGAAATCTGGAAATAAAATAATATATAATTGATAATAGTATTATATCTATATAATACTAGTACAATAAATCTAGGCTACATCAAGGATATAAAATGTAATCAAACTATGAATACATATATTGTATAAGATTATGATATACATTAAAATATAATCATATTATATAATATATAATAAAATATTTTATTCAATCAAATCGAACGTTATGGAAGCCACATGTGATTTTATTCCCGTCTCATTTTGCGCATATTGAGCGTGCGAGTGTTGCGGCGTAACATTCCCAGAGATGAGATAGGATGTGGAAAACCAGATAAGAAAAACACACGCATGTAAGAGAAGAGACGAGAGTGATGTAAAAAAAAAGAGTAAAAAACACCAGCGTGACATTGCCTTTCGTTTCGTGCGAATCGTCTGATAAAAACATGTATTATAATTCATTTCAAAATGTATTTCAAATTGTTTCGCAAAAGTGAGCGGAAAATATTTTCGATTATTAGAAGAAATATGCGCGAAAGAAATCTCGAGGTAGTTGAGATTGAAGCTCAATTTCCTAGTTTAAAGATTTCATCAGGAAACTATACAAATCTAGAATTTTGAAATTCGATTAATTAATAAATCCTCAATAATTATATTACTGAGATTAAAAATATTTCTGATCTGAAAACTACAGACACAATTTTTATATACATACGTGGCTATCAACAAGCTGGCTGCTTAGAACCAATGGGACGATTATATGTGTGTGTGTGTATATATATATATATAAAGTTCTAATTATTAAAAACAGCTATTTTTCAACAAATTTTTTTGAAGAGATTACCACATTATAGAATATGATAATACGAAAATGCAAGTCTTTTTCATATGCTACAAAATACAAATGTTCAAATAAATAGTATTTTTCAAGAATGCCATACGGAAAGAACAATTTAAAAATTTAGCTAGATTACAGATCTGAAAATAATTTAGATCATCATAATCATATCATCGAATCTTGTCAATTACATTAAAATTAATGTGAAAATGCTCGTTACATTATAGGTTATATACGGAATATAAAAATTAGTCCTTTAAGAGATCATGTAGATCCAGATTCTAATATAAAATAATTTTTTTCTATTATATATAATCATTATAATTAATTATTATATCGTTATAATTTATCGTTAATTAATTAGAAATGGTGTATACAATTCTTATACTAGTTATACTACATACTTGCATCGAAAACATAACTCAAAAAATCAGATTTGTTAAAAAGAAAAGATTATCTTGATTGTAGTTATCGATAACACAATATAGTGCTCCCTACCCTGAGTACTTATATATTGGGTCATCTAAAAAGTATCCGCGGTTTTTGTCACTAGATGGTGTTGATGGTCAACACATCTAGTGACAAAAAACCGCGGATACTTTTTAGATGACCTAATATATATATATATATATATATATTGTTTTTTTTTTCGATTCTATAAAGTCTAGAGAAAAATTTGTATAAGTGTAATCAAAATTGCACGATATGAAGGCTATTACATGGCGATAATAATTTGTATCCTGTATAACTAAAATTGCACGATATAAAGGAAGTTTCTATTATATGACAATAATATTTTTTGTCGAGGTGGAGGCGCTTCAGAGATATCAAGGTCAACTTAATTTTTTAAATGGAATTATGTATATGATTTTTTTACGTAATATGATTCTTCTAGTTATTCTGCGTATAAAAATATTAAAATGAAAGTATCGAAAAATTAATAGTTTACGAGATATTTTATACTTTAGTCTGACACATATGGACGTAAAATATTAAATAATTCGTAAATTAATAATTTTTTTATAATCGTACCTTAATACTTTTATGAACAGAATAATGAGATGAATCAATCGGTGTAAAAAAATACATAGTTGCTTTAAAAAAATATGGCTGTAAAATGGATAATTTTTTAAATAAGCAATTATGTATTTTCTTTACATCGATTGATTCATCTCATTACTCTATTCATAAAAGTATTAAGGTACGATTTTCAAAAAATTATTAATTTATGAGTTATTTAACATTTTATGTCAATATATGCCTGAATAAAGTATAAAATATCTCGTAAACTATTGATTTTTCAATATATCTAGTTTATTACTTTTATACGCAAAATAACTAGAGGAATATTGTATTATGTGAAAAAAATCATATAATTCCATTAAAAAAAATAAAGTTGACCTTGAAATCTCCGAAGCGTCTCCACCTCGACAAAAAAATATTATTATCATATAATAGAAACTTTCTTTATATCGTGCAATTTTAATTATACAAATTTTCCTCTAGAATTATATATCTTACATATTTAAAGATATTTTAGGTGCTAATAATTATTAGGACACCCTGTGTATAATTTTAAAAATAAAAATTGAGAAAAAATAAGAATTCCTTATATTTTTGTAAAAATAAAATCAGCACTTAATTACTCAAAAGACCATTAAATAATAATACAATAAAGATATGGCACATTCAATATTGTATCTAACTGACTAATTACATAATTATATATAATTGCATGATGATACACGTACCGAAATACGTATCGAAATATCTTTTTATCGTATCTCGTTTTTTGATGAGATATCGCAAATATCAATTATAAAAATATTTTTTATCTTGTTCACTTGTTGCGATAAATTGTATTTCCTTATATGCTTATCAACTCACATTCAGGATTGGCGTAACAATTCGGAGGAAAATTCGAGAGAGGTCATTGCTTATGTCAACTTTTCAATACCAAGAGTTTTCACACCTGTGAGGTCTCAAATTGAGGTCCTGTTAAAATGAGAAAGGTTTATTTGAAATACGAAAAACCCAATTTCGAATATTGTTGTTACATCACTTATTCGCATGCGTGTTTTTTTTTTCTAAAAAAAATATCGACTTTATATCGAGCAAAAAATAATATATTGTAAAAAAAAGATATAAAATTACATAAACAAAAAATCGCATGATATATAACGAAAATATTTACATTATAAATTGCGTGATTCTTGCACTTGTTGTTCACTTAATTTTACATACTTCTTTTATAGAATATAGTTGAAAGGTCCAGTGATTTTATAACATTCTCTATAACTTGTCGACGTATAACGATCAGCGATCGCGAAACGGAAAAAGAATAAGCTCGCTAGAGCGTGATATACCCTTACTCCTTTCACCGAGAGCCTGCTCTGCACAGCTCACTTTATTTATACCTTGGTAGAATTTCTAAGGATATCAACACGAAATTACATACCGCGCGATTACGAGCTACGGACGATAAACGTGCGCGGAGTTGAGAGCGAACGCTGCTTCAACGGTGCATATGAATTTAACGGCGTGTGCCGCATGAGTTTTTATCAGATCTGAAAACGTCTCGTATATTTTGCGCAAAAAGAAATAGTGTAGATTTTTAGGCTTTATGCGCTTTCAGCATGCAGTATAAAAAAAGTATGTAAATTATATGGACAGTAAATGTACAAATCATAAGATTCATAACGGAAGTGTAATACATTTCGCATTTTATTCATGCAATTTTATTTTCTTCACTTTATTTCAATATATGCCGTATAAAAGCATGAATACCAAATAAAATTGCATAAACAGCACATGTAAAAGTCATACAATTTATAATAGAAATGTAAATAAATCGTATCATATATATATCATATTGTATCATATATATATATATATATGTTTCTTACATATTCATAAATTTTATATAAATATAAATATAATTAAATATAATTAATATAATATAATATTATATTTAATATAATTTTATATAAATATAAATACACACACACACATGCGCAATTCTCATAATAATTTGAAATTAGATAAAAAGTCCCTTATGTAAATGAGTAAAAAAATTTTTTATTAAAAAGATTAAATATATAGACGCATATACTATATAATATTTAATCTTTTTAATAAAACATTTTTTATCTTGCATGTGATGTATATATATATATATATATATATATATATATATATAATATGAGTGACTTTTTATCTAGTTCCTTATGAGAATTATTTTATAACAAGAAATAGTATAATTGCATTTTATTATGTGTCGTGTTTGTATATTTTAAATATTTTATTATATGTAAAAAACATTATGTATGTATACGTGACATGCTAAAGTTTACGTGATGTTTGCAATGCTCCTTAATTTTATTCAATTTTAATTCCATTTAAACTCCAGTGAATTTAATTTACTCTTTTCGTATGTGAAACTTTAATCTCGCCAAGACATTTGATATTAAATATTAAGATTACACAATTCGAAATTCATTATCGTTTAAGGCTCGGTTCCATTAATGTAAAATTAACTCTAATTTTGGTTCAATTTGCTCCTTTTCTAATTCTAAGGATTATGCCCGCTTCTACTAATATAGATTAATTTTAATCTTGGTCCCACTTACTCCTTATCTTGTTTAAATTTTAGAACTCTCTCTCTCTCTCTCTCTCTCTCTCTCTCTCTCTGTGTGTGTGTATGTGTGTGTCTCTAGAAAAAGATAAAGAATTGAACTAAATTAAAATACATTGGAATTAGAAAATGATAAACAGCAAGTTAAATCAAGATTAAAGTTAATTTTACCAAATTAGTGAAACTGAACTTAATTTGCTTTGATTCAAGTCATTAAGTCAAATTACCATCTTATTATCCTTATTATCATCCTAACTTTCAGACGAGAGTTATTAAATCTGTATTGCTTGATAGGTCATCTCTCGTTCATTAAAAGTAATTTCTATCGCTCGCGAAATCATCGAATTGTAAAATACCTGAATAGCAAGTGACAGAATACAAACAGTAACATCACATCAATGTTATATAATTTCCTATGTACTCAACAATATAATTGTATAATATATGTTATATTACATTTGTATTGTTGAGAAATTATAATTAGATGTAATGTTACTGTTAGTTTATGTTTAGTTTATTCTGCGGATAATTAATGCGCTAAAGGAAGAATAGCGGGTATTCGTGAGTTAGGGTACTTTTCCTCAGGAGCTGCTATTAACGTTGACCGTTAATAGCAGAGTATACTCTCATATATCTCCTTTGTCTTTTTTTTTCTACTCCCTTCTTACCCTTCTCCCATATCATCTTTGCCCTTGCTTTTCTTTATCAGCCTAGAACCATTTCCTTCCCTTGCATCTCTTTCTCTTTATAACTTTACTTTTGCTCAACTCATGCAATTCTGCCTTCCAAGCGATTTCTCTCCTCTTCGGTATTATTATAAAAAATTCAATATAATAAAAAAAAAGATACTTTTCATGGGAAGCCTCACAGTGTGTAGTTTTCTATCAAAAGAAATTGTTGAGCTTTACACGTGCGCGTTACAAAATTTGATGTAAATAAACTATAATTTTCTTCTATTATCGTATTCTAAAATTTTTAATAGAAAAAAAATAGAGCTTTTAATTTAAAAAACTGTAATCGATATATCATGATTTTATTTATCATATATTTATGTCGAGATACGTATTCAAATTCATGCGAAACAATGCGAATGCGATATATGAGTCTAGAAATTAACGTGCGCAATGCAGGTGCTTGTATCTAGATACATTCTCGGCTGCTTTAAATATAATATCTCGAGCCTGTAAGTATATCTATCTGTATCAAAGGCAAAATGTTTTTCTTTTATCGCTATCCTATATGTGATTAGCTCAGAGAGTAACAATCGTAGCGCAACAATCGCTCTCGCGAAGCGAACAAGAAACGCGCGCTCTTGGGATGCTGCAACTGCTGCAAGGCGGGATGAAAATGTGTTCGATCGATCGACGCCCGGCGCTCACGAGCTCACGAGTGACCACGCGTGCGGCACGTCACAGCACTGAGAGAGAGGGAGGAGTGAGAGAGAAAGAGAAAGAGGGAGGGGAGAGAGAGAGAGAGAGAGAGAGAGAGAGAATGTTGAAGTGCCTGGATGCTGGGAGGCACCGAAAAGAGATAGGCCTCGCGACGTCGCTAACGTCTTCGATCGCCAGACGATCATTCGCCATCTCTCATCCCTTCGTCTCTTTCTCTCGCTTCTGCTCTTTCCATCCCTCTTGTCACCCCTCTGGATCGAGAACGCGAGAACGCGGGTCTCGTAATCTACCCGTGTGGTCCATGCGCGCGCGGAGAGAGAGAGAGGATGAAGGAGGAAGAGAGTGCGCGGCGCTTCGTTTCGCCGCAACCGCGAGGTCCAGATTCTAGAAACAACCCCCCCGCGGAGGACGTTGCCGAGGTCTTGACGTTAACGAGACATCCTCGTGTCCTTATGCGCGAAGCGCTTAAAGGTCGAGATTAACGTTAAGTGACACCGCTCGGCTACGGTGAGCCGCCTGGCGCGACGGAGTCGTCGTATAGTCACCTTCGTTCGCGAAGCAACGAGGCAACGCGACGTCTCTCGCGAGGGGTGTGTGCGAAAGGGCCGCGAGAGAGAGTAGAGAGAGAGCCGCGATCGATAAGCACCGAAAAGCGGAGCGGAAAGAGCGGCGGCACGAGTCCTCCGGCCGGAGCGCGGTCCTATCCTGCTAGAGAGAACGCGATGCTGCGACTTGCGTGCGTAATCTCTCCCTGGTCATCATACCGACTTACGTCCATCGCTTTCACGCGATGTACGCGCGCACGCGTGCGTATCTACGCATAGGCGGGATGGTCAGGCGGGATCTTCGTGCTTCGTGAAATATCTCCAAAATTCAAATACTCGTCGGACGTTTCCCCAAGCCAGAGTGGAAGGGACGCAGCTTTTCCATCCGGTGTTGCCACGGAAATTTACTTTGGGATCTCGTAGTTCCATGTGCGATCGAACGCAAAGTGTAATACCCGAGATACCCGGGATCTTCTCGGGTACCTCTCGGACCGATCGACGTCGTACGAACTCACGGTATGCCCGAAATTCTCAGACGCAATAAACCTATTTGATATCATCGTGAGTGCCATTTGATATCATCGGTTAGACCTTCTCAATTGTGTTTGCGTTTAGTGCTCCAGATAATTAACAAGAAGAATTGTTATACACAAATTGTTACACACGCGAGTCTTACCGATGCATCTTGAAGAAATTGATACCGAATTTCGGACGGCAATGTGAAATGGAAGCGAGAAGGACTCTTCCATCATACGTGGTAATATGGCATTTGATACAACATATTAATCACTTTATTATAGCTACTAATTATCGAAATTTCGAGTCCGTGTATCTATATATATATGCATCACCACCGGATCAAATAAATTAATTTCGTAAAATTAAAAACAAAATCAATTTTTAATAAATAATCTTTATTATGTCATATCAATTAATTTTTGATTATTAATGAAGCTTTCAGTGTGTAATCGTGTCTCTAAAAATATAAATTACAAAAAATATAAATGTGAAGCACATAAATGGAGGAATATAAAAGCCATACGTAGAATTTGACCGTTATCGAGCGTGATTCCATGTTGTTAAATAAACAATAATATCAATTAATATTATTGTTGCTAAAAATATCTTGCGTGATGTTGATCGCTAAAAATAAAACCGTAATAGACAATTATATTAAGAAAGAAAAGAATAAATTCGATTCGAAATCTTTTATTTTTAGCAATATGTTCATATCAATATCTTCGAGTAATAACAGCAATTCAAATGTATTTCATTAACTTAGTCAATATAATGAAGTAAAGAGGAAAAAGTATATAATATCCTTACGTATGCAAATATAAATATATGTAATATCTTAAAAAATACATACATACATATATATATATATATATATATATATAAATCTTTTAAAATGTTATTTTAATGTTAAAAATATTATATTTTTAATATATAAATAAAATAAAAAAATGTCAAATATATCTAATTACAACGATCGCAGTATTTGATATCAAATATGCATATAATAGTAAATAAATTATTCTCAACCATAGTAATCGTTCATACTGATTTCGACATTGTAATCGTTTTTAACTAAACAAACATAATTATTCATTTGTTAATAGAGTCCTTTATTTTTTTTATATTCTTTTTTACTCTTTTATACTCTGAACTCTATAAAAGAGGAACAAAGGGAAACACGTGTTTTCTGTACGATCACAAATGCGACACGTGCAAGAAATCATTACGATTGAAAGCACTACGTAACACTACAGCGGTATTGACGTAACTTGTCTTAATTAACGTTACGGCATTGTCTGTCTTTGACTTTGCGACAATTTTTATTATTCAAAGGGCTACTGCTTACGTATTACAAACAGCATGCATAAATGATAAATTCTTTAGCATCATTATATGGACGCGTTTGCGTAAATACGTGAATTTTGTGAATGTTGATCAAATAATTGGCTTGATAGCTCTTGACTCTTGGAAGTTGACACTTGGAGGCACGGGCTATATTATTTATATTAAAACGAGGGTGCGATATAATCCGCGGAAATAACCATAAGCCAAGCTATCGTTCAAATCCTCCGGAAGAGAGGGAAAGAGAGAGAGGGAAATGTGACTGAAGGAAAGACGGAGAGCAAAACACTTTCCTCGATTGCTGTTAACGAGATACGAGATCAGACAGATCGTTGTTACTATATCCTGCGCGCAGTACATTTTAGATCGCGTTGTGTCTTGGTGGTTCTGCAGATAGACAGAGAGTTTGTGTTGAGAGTTGAATTAATTAAGAGAGGAAAATAAAGAGAGAAAACGAGAGAGTTTCGAATTAATAATGTGTCGTGAATAAAATATCATGAATCATTACTGTACACAATTTTTTCATCAGGTAAAAAGTTTCTTAAAGGAAATATATTGTATATATAAATAATAAGATATTAATATAAATAATAATACTATTCTGGTTCTGCTCACGATTGCATTTCAAGATCGAAAAAAAATTTCGGCACGCAGTTTGCAAAAAGAATATGAATTTATATATAAATTGACACAGAAATAATTAAGCACAAAATCCGCTTTAATACAGGATTTTTTTATTTAATTAAAAGAAATATTAATAGTAACATGATACGAATAATATAATATCGATTTAATTAAATATTTCATGCTGTTATTCATTCCCTCATGTATAAATCATATGAATCATAAAGCTTGTTCTTTTTAGCTGAACTTTAGCACCACTCTTTCTTTCTTTTCTTTCCTCCTGAAGAGAAAAGAAAGAAAGATGAACTGTGCGAAGTTTAGTCAAAAAGAACAGGCTTATTAGTTCAAGTACAATAGAAAGATATCAGAGTGTTCTCTAGTTCTTCCAGATCTATCCCATAATTTTCATTTTCGTGAATCTTCACTTTTACAGTCGCGTATTTCCTCGTGTTCTCGTTTTTCATGTTGAAATGGAATTTCTTTTTTCCCCTTAAGCGGCTTGATGAATCATGACATCGAGTGTTTTGATCGAAGCTCTTTGAGATTAACGATGGCATTCGAATGTGATTACCCCGTCGCGAGAATTCTGCGATTGGCTGGTAAACGCGGGCGTTCGATATACGATCTAATCGATATACCAAATGAAAAAAAAATAAACTGACAATAGCCGTCCCACTAATTTTATTCGAAAAGTGAATAAAAATTTCGGTCGAAATTAGATTAAATCGCGCGGATGCATTTTCGAAAAACTTTCGTTCCATTCTGAGCGACTCGTCGTTGTAAGAATCAGTAAGATAAAGGCGGGTTAAAGCGCGTTAGACCACCGCGCATTCTACGACAATACTGCACTCTGACAACAGTAATCGCATTGCTCTCTAAAGAAACGAAGAGAGAGAGAGAGAGAGAGAGAGAGAGAGAGAGAGAGAGAGAGAGAGAGAGTACGTGTAGGCGAAATTGATCTAATAGGATAAATTGTTACTCCTTACGCAATTTTTGAGGCGTAGTTTCGACAAGTCGCGCGTCGCAGTGTCGGACTGATAAATTTTTATCATGTGTGTAATTATTTATATTTTATATGTATAATATATAAAAAGTATTTCTAAAAATAAAAATAGCTTACGCTCGGAAATGAAACTAAAGCGTTAAAGCTAAAACAAGCTGAAACAAAAGTAGAAGTTAAACTTGTATCTAATTGAAGTTGAAACTGGAGTTAAATATAAATTTGCAGCTTTTCATCCTTCGATTTTCTTTTTTCTTAGAAAATTCATGGATCAGAAATTAAAAATAATATCTGATTAGTAAAAATATACACATATGTCAACTTCCTCATCTTTCTCTCTCTCTCTCTCTCTCTCTCTCTCTCTCTCTCTCTTCCTCTTCATTTCTTCTCTCTGCTTTGTGATTTTTTTACGAATAAAATATATTTATCCATGCATCAACAATATTTGTTTTTCATCTTTAAAAGATGTACTCTCTGCACTCGGAAAAACTAAAAGATATCGTAATCGATACAGAACTAAATAAATGGAAATGTATTTTAGCGTTGGCCGCTTTTAATAAACGTTATAGCATAAAATACCGATCGTCTCTAAAATACCGATGATGGCAACGAACAGGCATAACTTCGTCCCCGCACGCAAACCGGAAATCAAGGAATATCGGGAAATGAATTATTCCATTTCCGGCGTTCTCGGCTTCGTTTCATTAATTCGTTTTCTCTCGCGGAATTCTATAATCTCTGCTGCATCATTTCACTATTTTGTTATGACAGCATGGACATAATATTTTTTAATTTTAGATATTGAATTTCAATGTATAAATTTACAATATTGCGCTTACATGATATATAGTTACAAAAAATATATTTCCTAGATATGATGTAATTGTAAAAACTGATCAAAATTAATATAAATTTTCTATTACAAAATTGGAAATAAGATACATATAAAGACTAACACAAAATTCAAAGAAATAGGAATGCACATAAAGACTAATATATCCAAATTTAATTTGAAATGGAATAATAACACATGTACCTTTCTCTAAAAAATACACAAGTCATTTTTTTATTTTATTTTAAACAAAATCACATTGTATGAAACATATAAGATGATTGTATTATATGCATACATAATTAATTATTAGTATTATTAGTATTACTATTATTATTATTTTATTATATATATATACATAATACTGCAATTTAATAAAATTTTGATTTACACATAAAATATATAATATTATTATATATTTATATATAAATTAAAATTTTATTAAATATAATTATTTATAAATCAAAATACTTGCATGCGTGATTTCAGTCTGGGAAATAATGGAAGACGATCATATCCAAGAAGATCCATGATATCAAAACTCATTTCGCTGCGCTCATCGTTGTAAATTTCTCACAGCGTGTCGCTAGTACTCTTGAAACGTATGTTTTCAACGTTCTCTCTCAGAATTCTTTCTAAATTCTAATTCTCATCAAGAAGCAGCTACGTTTGTAGAATCATGTCTGCTATCTCCGAAAAGCAGAATGCGCGATGTTGCGCATGACCTCGTCTGAAATTATTAAACAGCCACTGGACGAAATTGCGAAGTAATGATCAACGACACGCGACGACCGAAGCTGGCGACCACCATCGCGGGTTACAGTCAGACGAGTCGTACGTGTAATCGTCGACATGTGTCTGTATATAATGGTGACAGCGGCAGATTGTTGTTTGGGATCGTCCTGTTTTGTTGTTACATCACAGTGACATGCGGCTCTAAGATCAGCATGTGGCATGGAAAGAGTTTTAAGGATCTTCTGGCAGCTGTATCGTCAAAACACTCACCTCACTATCCGCAAATGGGCTATTGCGACTTCGACACGGATTGCGATTGGTCGTGGAATGATACCCATGGTTTTAAGAAAGTCAAAGCGCGCACCAGTCTGTCAAGAGCTTTTCCGAACACGGACGCTAACAATTCCTCGAATGGTACGAAAATTTTGAGTAGTCTTCAATACATTATTTGTCAAAAGAAAAATTATCATAAAGAAAAAGATTAAAGTAAATAATGCATTATATATAATCCTAAGATCATGAATTCGTGATACCGAGAATTTGATCTATACATATATAATATTAGAATCGTACTAAAATTAGCGAAAATCCAATCTATAATCGTTTTAAAATTGAAATATAATTACGATGCCCCATATGACACAGTAAAACTGTACGAAAATTAATTAATGTTTCATTCTCCTTTTAAGGCCATTTTCTGTGGTTCAGCGGCAAAGGGGATGCTCATATATGGTCCAAATCGATTCCTCGTACGGGTCCGCGTTGCCGCATCGAATTTTCACTTTATATGGTGGAAATGGAAATCGGATTCATAAATCTCGTCATACAAACTAACAACATGAGTTCCATCGCGGTGACAAAAAGCGGAAATAATAGCTCCATGTATATGCACAAGAATATTTTTTATGATATTGTGATAATATAAATTTTCAGAAAATAAATCTAAAAAATATGCTTAAACGTTTGTTTTAGATGGAAGAAAATAAGTTTTTCATTACGCGCGATTGATCAGTCCTATAAATTAGTTTTAGAGGTCTACGTACCCTATCCTAATTCGAGCATCGGCGTTGACAATCTTCGCCTAGTTAATTGCTTTCCAGGTAATTAATACAAATATTTTCAAATAATTAATGGAATATTATGATTGTCGCGTTGTATCAATGATGCCTACACTGAGAAAAAAATGCTGCTAAATGAATAAAACGACACATACATTGAGTAAATGCAAATAAAGCATGTATCACGGACTGTCACAAACGGAAGTAGTTAATTCAACTCTATTTGTTATTGACTTAATATTACTCTTTTATTTGTAACAATAACATATCGATTTGACTTAAGGACATATAATGATAAATTAAAAGCATGTTGAATTGAAGGAATGTTTCCTTGTGTTAAATCAATATTGAATTTAGTTGTATAAAATATTTATAAAGTTGACGGAACTATATTATAAAATAATAGGAATTTAATAAGTTGTTTTGGTAGTACTAATTCCGAAATAAATTCAACTTTGACTTCGAATCAATGTAAGTGATTCGAATATTATATTTTTTCAAAAAATAATTGTTTTTAATTTTTACATAAGTTCTTATTTCCTTTATTATTCTTATGTAGAATTATTTTATATAGTTTCATATATAGTTTATTAATTATAATTATGTATCAGGTATTTTATAATTTTTAAAAACGCATATTTTACAATTTTTAAAAACGGTAATCGAACCTATAGTCAATCAACAGGCTTGAAAAATTTGTCGTACGATAAAAACGCATAAATAAAATAACGGTCTAAGACCAATATTACATGCGCCCGTTTTTTGTCGTATGATAAATTTTTCAAGCTGTTGATTGGCTATAGGACAAAGAGGTCTGAGATTCTCTCTGCCTTGCAGTTAATTAACACGCTTGAATAATTCGTTGTACGACAAAAAATGGATGCATGTAATATTGGCCTAACACTTAGCTATAATCATTTGTTTGAACACTTTAGCATTCGATGTTATTTGATCCCTTCTGGTCATCTATCATGGAACAAGTCGGAATAGATTCCAATAGGAATTATTCAATTTTCTCTAGAAAACACAATAAAAATCTAGGAAATAATTGAATAATTCCGATCGATGATAGGTGCCCTGATCATATCTTGCGAATAAATGTATTGATTGTCAAGCAAATGTGTAATCAATGTGAAACAATTTCTACTTGTCTATAAATAAAATATATGATTCATGTAATATTTAAACATATTGTATAATACACGATAAATAATTTATACAATTGTACAAAAAGATTCTTAGATCAAGTAAATTATATTTCAATTAACTACAAGATATATTCGTATTAATTGTAACAAAATTGACTATATTATTAGATAAATGCATTGATAATTATATATTTCAATTGATCCAGCAGATGTGTAATCAATACAAAATAATTTCTATTTAAGAGTCAGATATGCTGATGATTCATGTAATATATTTAAATTTAATATAACAAATTATTTATAAATTATATAAAAAAATTGTTAGATATAAATTATATTTTAATCAATTTGAAAAAGTATTTATATTAACCGTTTGCGGTCGATTGATTATATAGTTGATTTGTATTAATCATTTTACGTAATGAACTAATAACAGGTTCAATTTAATTGATTAAACTAATTCAATTGCATTACAAAAGTTTTTATTTCATATGTAATTAAAATAAAAAAATATTTGTTTAATGTAACTACATAATAATATATGATTGATATAAGAAAATTTTTCAACTGCTACTGTATAATTTAGGCAAATACTTGTTTATTGAAACAGAAGTATGATATGTTTGTTTCATTAATATTGTCATTAAATTAACAAAATTATTCCCAATTAGACTGACGTTGTTGATTCAACAGCATTTTTTTTTAGTGTATACTTTAATGATAACTGTGGCATTTGTATATACAGTGACCTTACTCTCTGTTTAATTTACATAATGCGTTCTTCATACATGGAATTCATACATTAAATTATTTAAATGAAAAATAAGATTCATTATTGTAAGGCTTTTTAGGTATAAATAAGCGATACTTGATTTTGAAGAAGATTATGCGATTGCAAAGGCAATTTATATTAAAAGAAATTAATGCAATATATAAAATTAGTTCTATAATTGAAGTGGTAACTCTTTCGTGTGTCTATTTTAGAATCCATTGGAGATTGTACGGAAGATATGTTTCGGTGTAACAACGGTTCTTGCTTAAACAGGACCCGTATCTGCGATTTCACGAAAGATTGCCCTGATGGCGAGGACGAAGCACTCGAATGTGGTGCGTACGTCTTAACGTCACTTTATATTTCTTTGAATATCAGCACTCGTGACATAAAAATTCTTTATGCTTCATCTTTGAGATGTAGATTCATACAATTGGATATTTAAAATATTCACAGACAAGATTCCGAAGAACGCGAGGTGTAATTTCGAAGATGGTTGGTGCGGATGGGCGAACGTTCCTGAAAGACCTCTAAATTGGACTCTTCATAAAGGTCCTACGCCGACAGAAAGAACTGGACCCAGTTACGATCATACTTATCGTAATGAAACCGGTATGTACTTGAGACTACATCAAGCGGCGAAAACACATTAGAAAAAAAATAAAATTGTCACCTATTTGGCAGGAACGTACGCGTTTGTAAACATGGCTTCTAAAGATATGAAATATGGCAGTCGAGGCACCATTACAAGTCCTCTGTATAATCCAACACCACCTTACGCCAGCAACCCTAAAAGTCCTTATTATAAATCATGTCAAGTACGTTCATATATTTATTCGGTTATTTAATGATATAATCTAGCTAATATATTATATAGATGTAATATTTAATATAGGTATAATATTAATATAGGTTAAATTTCTGAAAAGGAGTATTGAATCGATATGTATATTCATTTTTAAAAAACGATATTAAATCAAATGAACAAGCAACTCAAATCTGAGATCGATAAAGTCAAGTCATGAATTATAATAAGCAAAATTAAAGTGATTTAATTTATCTAATATGAGAGAGAGAGAGAGAGAGGGAGGGAGGGAGAGAGAGAGAGAGAGAGAGAGAGAGAGGATTTATTTATTATTTAATCTTGCATCTGCGGATAAAGCATTAATAACTATTCAATGTATTTTATTTTTTTACAAATTTTTTTTTAAGAAGTATTAAAATTACTACTGCTCAGGTTATATCACTTGGATTTTATTTTTGTTTACTATGAATAATATATGAATACACAATGCGTTTTCTTTTTGATGATATATATTATATCTGGAAAATCTAATTTGACAATTATTATTTTGATAGCATTTGCATTTAAAAATTTATTCTACTTTTAGTGAAAGATTTGTACCAGTTATTTTAACAAATATTTTAGAAACGGATTATATTTTTAGGTACGGTTTTTCTATCACAAACATGGTCCACATGCCGCATCTCTTGGACTCTTTTTGGTCCAAGTAAGACCACACGGAAATCATACCGAAAACTTATGGTGGTCGTATGGAACTAATAGCGATATCTGGTATAATGAAGCTGTTGCTCTACCTGATATAAAATATAGGTAAATACAAAAAATCATGTATATACACATTTAACGTAAAATTTAACTAATTTTCGTTTCAAAAATAAAGAATTAAATTTTATCGATATAAAATACGCATATCTGTAGGTACCACTTGCAATTTGAAGCGTCCAGAGGGTATTCTTCCAAAAGTGATATAGCAATTGACGATATTTCTTTGAGTCGAGAATGTTTTGGCATTGGTAATTTTAACATAATTTTAAACATTTCTTTATTACGTACTAATTATTTCCGACTACCTATCATTCGCATATGTTTTTTTTCTACAGGAGTTCCACGTGAAGTTGTAGGTAATTTTAATTACAATACACCCGTTATCGAGTCCGAAATAATGCCAGCGCAGCATCCAGATTTTGTAAATGAGACGGGTTCGTGAAGTTATGCATTTGATAAAGTTTAATTATACTTTTTAAATATTATTTATACATATTTTATAATATGTTAATTTTATTTTATATCATAGATGTAAAATCTTTGAAAAATATTTTTGTACATTTTGTATTATTTTTTTTGTAATAGAAAATTTTATTTTTTTCAAAGCTTAATATATTTACAAAGCTTATTTATCCATATATTTATCAAATCATTTTTTTCTATTGTTAAAAAGCTCTTGCACAGTGAAAAAACTAAAAAGTAAAAAGCAAATAAAATTTTGTAATAATTATGTGTATATTAAAGATAATATAATATTTAAGTATATCATATGTTGCTAGAATTAACAGATAAAAATACTAACAAAATATCTTATTTATTCATATTCATACTAAAAAACCGGAAAAAATGTTTCCTGTATAATTATATAAAATTAGATAAAATTATATATAATTATACAATATATATATATTATATATAAAAATATGTTTATATATATATATTTTTTTTTTTCTCCGGGTTATCAGAAATATTTTACCAAATTACATGAGTTATATTATTTTCAGTTATTCGAATTACCACTTGCGCGGCTTCCGGCAGGAAAGGTCCTACTGATGAGAAATGTACTGAAAAATATAATAACACAAATGTAGAATTGTTCATACCGTCACAAGAGGGGGAAAGATTTAATTTGTATGGAGTCCAACGATGGACTGCACCACGCGGTGAATACTACACGTTAGTAGACAAATCTTTTTAGAAATATAGATTTACAATAGTGAGCTTTCAAGACAGTTTATTAGTTTAATAATAATATCAATTTAATCACACGAGGGAGGAATTTAATTTTAACAGAGAGATTATAAAATTAATATTAAATCGATAATTCATAAATGATAGAAAATTTTATTTATTCTGTGTCATACACATTTATCGTTTGTTATTAAACTCTTACAGAAGGCTTTATGATGAAAAGAGTAATTTTTTCCACGTATATTATTAAAAATATGTTTTTCTTTACAAGAAATTTAATCAAAAAAGTATGTTTTAAAATAATAGTTTGCTAAAATGTGATTGCACGAAGAAGCTATTTATAATAAATCACAAATAGATGGGTAAGATTCAAATTTCATTAGTACGCGGATCAATCTATGGCTATACTCAGCTAATTAGAAAAAAATATTCTTTCAAATTACATATTCGTGAGATGTATGGAAATGATAAATAGAATATAGAATGGTGCATCCATTTTGACCTGTCTAATTACAATATTGTTTTTGAAAACAGTTTAATCGCCATCGGAGCACGAGGAGGCTTGGGCTCGAGCAATACCGGCATCACTTTGGGTGCATTTGTTCGCGGTGTCATAGAACTCCAAAAAGGCGATCAGTTATATTTCATGGTTGGTCAAGAGGGAACGGATGCGTGTGCCAAAGTGAGTATTGCTGACCGGAAAAAGATTTACATAAAATAATATAATGAAGATATAAATAAATATTTCTTCTACACGAACATTTATTTTCGAGAAAATAAAATGTGAAAACTGGAATATTAATAAAGTTATTTTTATATTCTTAAGCTTTTTTACTTTATAACTTTCATTAATATTTTTCCATAAATTCTATTATCTGATGAAATTATTTCAACATTGATTTTTCTCCCTCCTGTAGAATATTTTTAAATTGTTTTTTTTTTTTAAAAGCTTGAAAAGAATTTCATTCTACATGTTCAGTTTTATTTTTGCAAAAATAAAATTTTTTTGAGTTGCATTATAAATTATCTTCTATTTGTTTAGTTCATATTATTGTTTATAACAAATTAATATTATTGATCTTGTCAAAGCAGAATCTTGGCTTAAAAAAAACTGCCTGTCCGTCGAATCAATATGCCGACTTATCACTATCGCAGGCATCGAAAATGCGAGAAGTGAAGAAGGTTGAGTTTAGGAATCCTGGTGGCGGCGGCGGTGGTGCGACTACCATTTTCACAGTAAATATTATATCCTCAATAAAAAAAATGATAATAGCAATTTAGTAAAATAATAAAAAATAAAACATGCATATCTCTTCTTATTATAGCTGATTGTAAAAGTTGTACATATATTTTATATTGGAATTATAATAATATTTGCACAAAAAACTTTAGTTTTCCATTAATTTTCTTCTCATTATTATATAAATTATTATATAAATTCGATATAACATCGATTATAGTTGAAAGCAAATGGTGATCTGGAGCCCATCTTAATCGCGGGTGGTGGCGGTGGTTTAGGATTGAATCCTACTATGGACGATGGATTACAGCATGGACGCGGTCCCTTTCCCATGGGTAGACTTTCATCTTCTCCGTCCAATTTTTCAGAACGCATGGGTAACTAGTTTTTTTCCTTAAAATGTATAATAAAAATATCTGAGTTGCATTTTTATAAGAAGAAACTTAAAATAGAAATGCAAATTCAAGTAGAATTTCGGCTTCTAAGGTGGACCCGGTGCTAGTTGGAATGGTACATGGCCTAATTTTCAACGAAAGGCTTGGGGAACGCCATTAATTTACGGAGGTGTAGGAGGTATCGGTTGTGAATCGGGAACCGAAATTCATGGTGACGGAGGCTTTGGCGGAGGTGGGGGCGGTTGCCAATCAGGGGGTGGTGGCGGAGGTTACATTGGTAAGCAGAAATATGAAAATATTGTACAAAGTGATTTAGATGTCATCATAAAAAAAAAATCTCGCTAATATATTTAAATCTACTATTTGCATATTATTATATAAACGTTTCTTAAATATATTTTTAAACTACAATTGAGATATCGAAATTAAGATTAAGAAACAAAAAGTATTGATTAAAATCCATCTTGACCTAAATTTATATATTAACGATCTTCATCAGCACTAGTGCAGAAATAACTATAGAA